>NC_141687.1:1168649884-1168997384 GCF_964263255.1 Lissotriton vulgaris | reverse complement strand
GTTATTTGAGGCTTTTAGATGAAAAACTCTTTGAACTTTCATTAGTCAAATTAGACAAAACATTATGATTGTTAGCGCTCCTTTTTAGGGTGAGCCTAGCGCAGCGCACATGCGCTGCTCTGAGAGGCTTCTTGTAACTGCTCTGTGTGGGTCTGACTCCCCCCCCCCGCCAACGCATTGGGTTGGCTTTTGCGTGTGTCTTTCAATAATAAAAGCAGGCAAATGGCTAAAGGCGGGTGCATGTCCCACCTCCTTTGTAATGTTCACTCCCACAGTGTTTTGCCTGCGAGCAGCGGTGCGCAGAGTGGCAGCTGCATTCCTCGTGGGTCAGGTTACTATCTACTTGTTTTGCATACGTTAGCATATGAAAGCTGGATCTATTGACTTCTTTTGTGTAATGCATTGATACTTCCGAGCGAAAGTCCACTCAGTAATTCTTGTTTACTCGTCTTTTAAAATGGAAAGCTAGCAGTTTCCCTGTCGATATTTATTTAAAAATACGAAAATATGCTATTTTTACTGATTCTTCATATCACTGCTGCCTGACCACTAGCTGACAGGACTGACACCATGGCGTGTTACAGTAATAAGGGGTGCGCTGTCCCTATATAGCTGCCAATCTGCTCGCGTTTGTCCCGCCATGCCAATCTTCTCAGGTGACTATATTTTTAGGTCTCGCCTCTCAATGCGCATGAGCATTGAGCAGAGCGAGACTATAGGGCTTTAAACAGACTTTACCCAACTGGCGATTTGGTGCTGTGCCCATGCGGTTTTAGGTCAATGCGCAAGCGCATTTACCTAAAATGCGCGTGCACATCATCAAATCGCCGTCTGTTCCCTCAGCCGCACTCCTCCCACACCTTTGAAGTGATGCTTAGCTTCACTTCAAAGGCCCCTGCTGCTTCACACCCTCATCGCCGCTCCGCCCCCTCCCCTGCCCGCCTTGTCGCATTTCTCCTCCCCCCTCCTGTTTTAAACTCTTAACACGTTGCATTCTGGAATTTTTTTATATCCGCATTCCCACCAGAGACCCTCAGGTCACAAAAAGCAGAATATGTCAAACTTGGAAGGAGAAAGGGAGAGGCGGGGCTCTATGAAGGCGCTTGTTTGAGCTCAGCCTGTTTGGTTAAACAATAGCGTTGCTAACGCTGCCGCCCGCTCGCCCGAGGCAGAGAGAGGAGCATACAAGCGCCGCGCTTGTCCAGAGGAGGCGGAGAGCGAGGCCCACTGCCTGCATGCGCCATCCGTGAAACGTGGACTTTGGTCGCGGCTTCCCACTCCAACACATCGTGTGTGATTCTGAGCAAATCATTTCCTATTGTGAACTAATCTGGTAGCGTATGTGCCACAGATGTTTAAGAAGGTAGCATTTGGGGTCATTGCTGGGTGAGGTGGTTGTCACATTGCATGCAGATCAGGTGCAGAGCGTAGTGTACAGCATCAGACGCCAGTAGCGTCAGTCGTCATATAAACATATGCAAGGACTGGTACCGAGGGCTGGGTATAGCTCATCACTTTATTGGCTTGCTGTCTGCAAGATAGCACAGCGAGTTGAATACTCCCTGCTGGCAAATATAGTGATCTGAAAGTCGCCATTTAAAATCCTGGCAATGCCGACCGAGCCTGTCATCCTTCTGAGGTTGGTAAGGTGAGTGATAAAAGCAACATCTGTTATTTTACAATGCTTATTTTATTGATACATTATTAGGGTGCTTTCAAACACCAGGTCTCGTATGAAACGCTCTCTCTATATGTGCAAGCATTATAGACATACATGTTTATTACTGCAGGTTCCTAAGTAATGCGGCGCAGTTTTACATATGGGGGTGTGGGTCTCTATAGGTGGCACAGGCTGATGGGTGCTATGGCGACGTCTCTTTTCCCTTGCGTCGTCACTGTCACTGCCGTCTCTTACCTTCTTCCATGCCTCTCTCTCTCCCAGACCTTCCTGCTACCCCCTCTCTGCCCCTGCTGCTTCACACTCTCATCGCCGCTCCGCCCCCTCCTCTGCCCACCTTTTCGCATTTCTCCTCACCCCTCCTGTTTTAAACTCTTAACACGTTGCATTCTGGAACTTTTATTTCCACATTCCCATCAGAGACCCTCAGGTCACAAAAAGCAGAATGTCTTTGGCCATCATCTTGATCGGTATATTGAGAGAGGAGCATACAGGCGCCGCGCTTGTCCAGAGGAGGGGGAGAGCGAGGCCCACTGCCTGAATGCGCCATCCGTGAAACGTGGACTTTGGTCGCGGCTTCCCACTCCAACACATCGTGTGATTCTGAGCAAATCATTTCCTATTGTGCACTAATCTGGTAGCGTATGTGCCACAGATGTTTAAGAAGGTAGCATTTGGGGTCATTGCTGGGTGAGGTGGTTGTCACATTGCATGCATGAGTGAGTGCTGCAGATCAGGTGCAGAGCGTAGTGTACAGCATCAGACGCCAGTAGCGTCATAGTCGTCATATAAACATATGCAAGGGCGGGTACCGAGGGCTGGGTATAGCTCATCGCTTTATTGGCTTGCTGTCTGCAAGATAGCACAGCGAGTTGAATACTCCCTGCTGGCAAATATAGTGATCTGAAAGTCGCCTTTTAAAATCCTGGCAATGCAGACCGAGCCTGTCATCCTTCTGAGGTTGGTAAAGTGAGTGGTAAAAGCAACATCCGTTATTTTACAATGCTTATTTTATTGATACATTATTAGGGTGCTTTCAAACACCAGGTCTCGTATGAAACGCTCTCTCTATATGTGCAAGCTTATAGACATACATGTTTATTACTGAAGGTTCCTAAGTAATGCGGCGCAGTTTTACATATGGGTGTGTGGGTCTCTATAGGTGGCACAGGCTGATGGGTGCTATGGCGACGTCTCTTTTCCCTTGCGTCGTCACTGTCGTCTCTCTTACCTTCTCCCATGCCTCTCTCTCTCCCAGCACTCAGACCTTCTCCCTACCCCCTCTCTCTCTCTCTGTACCCTTTCTTTTTATGGCCCCTCTCAACGCTCTGCTATGTTGTCTCCATCCCTCAACTCTCTCACAGCATCACTCAGCGCAACCACAGCATCACTCAGCGCAACCACAGCATCACTCAGCGCAACCACAGCATCACTCAGCGAAACCACAGCATCACTCAGCGAAACCACAGCATCACTCAGCGAAACCACAGCATCACTCAGCGAAACCACAGCATCACTCAGCGAAACTACAGCATCACTCAGCGAAACCACAGCATCACTCAGCGAAACCACAGCATCACTCAGCGCAACCACAGCATCACTCAGCGCAACCACAGCATCACTCGTTCAAATATGTTCTCTCAATGTTTCAAGCTTTATTACAAATGTCAAAAAAGATGTAATATTTCACTTCTGTTCTTGGATTGTCGTCACAATAAAATACACTGAACATAATCTTCACTAAAGTTATTTACAAAAGTTTAAGCTATTGCCATTATAAATTACAATCACTTTTATTTAAGTATTAATTATTTAAAAAAGTTAAAAACCATTGTTATTTGTAATATCAATACATCTAAGTCAGGTAAATACAAAACATATTGCATTACAAATGCTATAGGTGTCACATTTGCGAAAGTTATAACTATTGGCATTGTAAATGACAAAACTATTAATTTAGCTATTTAAAAAAAAAAAACACACATAAATAAAAAAAATGTCATTTATAAGACCAATAGCTCAAACTTTCCTAATGCGAGACCTATTGCATTTCCAATGCTTGTTTTTACATGCAGCTGTTTATATTGTTAAATCCTGACCGGCACTGAAGCACGAGGTTGCATCTATCAGTCAAATAATTGTTCAAATTCTGAATTTATATATTTCTTCACCAAATGAGGAAGGATAAATCAGCTGACATGAGTGGAAATAATATGGTTAAACACAGACACTGATGTTAAAAATTAAATAATACAATATGATGTGCCCTATTTACTCCCTGACTCTGTGGATGAAGTTACCTTGTCATTATCCAGGATACGAGCCCCATTGGTCGGCTCACGCTGTGACACACCGGAATCCTACCCCCCAGCTCCTCACTGGTTTCATTGTGGCACATAGCCATGCTACATAGCCGCCACGTTGCTGTGTAACATGGCTAAAAGACATTGAAAACGCCAATACTTCTCACATATGTAAGACCTATTGGCTTTGCCAATGCTTGTTCTTTTTGTGAAGAAAAATGATGTGTTTCTTTACCAAATATATGCAGATGACAACCGGTGCCTCATCGACCAAAGTAACAACTCCAAACAAAGCAGCATTACCAGAATGCTCACCGCCAATAAAACACTAGCTGGACATGAATGTTTTCTTCTAAATAGCATTAAAACTAAGATTATTATAATAAAGCAAGCCCCTAACATTCCGAATTCCTAACAACCGTCATCCCTAAAGAAACAGTTCAGAATCCAGGAGTCCTCTTGGACGCTCACAAATTTTTCATTGAGGATTAAGTCCACTATCACATCTAACAACTTTCAGCAATATACCCTACCAAAAATCTGTCCTCTATTACAATTCAGTGTCACAAAGTACTAGTCTAAGAATTATATTAGCCAGATTAAAACAATATAGCAACTCCCACAGGTTCAAAACAGCCACCCGCATCATCTTTGGACTGATAAAAAGCCATCGTGTATCAACCATCAGAGCCCAACTTGCCTGGTTCCCCTAGAGAACCATCTACAAAGTCTTCCTTCGAATTTGGGAAAGCACTAAAAAAAAGCTCCTAGCTACCTATCTAGTCTCTTCAAATTCGTCAAATCTACTACTCTTCTTTGCTCCAACCGCACAATGATCATTCCAAAATAGTGACAATCACATTTGGAGGCAGATTACTGAAAGTAGTGGGAGAAAAATATGAAACAGTCCCCTAAGGAGCTCAGACAAATTAACTACTCCAGTTTAAACTGCAGTCTACAATGACTCCTGTTCAACCAGCACATATAATCGATTGTTCTACTTCTACCTGTGAACATATCTGCCTTGCCTCCTAACCCTCCTTCTGCTCCTCTCCTCTTAATCCTCATCTTTCAACTTTGCCATTAATAGCTCTGCATCTCCTCGACCTCCTACGCATCTCTTCTTTCTTCGAGAACCATCACGTCTTCATCCCCTGCTCCTCTCTTCCCACTACTGCTCTTTGATATGCTCCTGATATTTTTTATAAATATCTAGTTTCTCCTTCTCCGCCATCCTCCCTCCGATTCTCAGCTTTTTTTTGTTTCTCTCATTTGACTCTTTTCCATTTCACAGTGCTGTTTGTTCCCATCTCCAATTTATTGAATGTTAATGACCTCCCTTAATTATTACATATTTACTTGCTTGTTTAATTATATTCTGCGTCTAGAAGCGGTAACCAAGGAACATACAACTTTTGCAAAAAACCTCACAAACACATTCATATCATCAGGTTGTCTTAGAAGAATTTGAAAAATTTTCAGCGGACTGCTGTAGGGTCAGTTAAAACACAAGGTTTAGCTTGGATAAGAATTAACATACTAAAGCATTGTAGCAAACAACTTCGAACTGTTTTGAACTCAACTCTGAAGAATGTTATAACTAAGAATAATAAACACATCGGTTGTACTACCTTTGAACAGTAGGTCACAAGTGATTGCTTTAGTTCTGTGTTATGCTTTAAAAATCTTCATTTCTGACATGGTCTTCTAGCCTCAAAGGCAGTCAAAATAGCAGTTAATGCCCTATGTTGTACTGGATGGACTAAGTGGCTAACAGTAGTTTGCCATATTTATCTCAAGCCAATCATAAAATCCAAAGAGAATTGTAAATGGATCTAGTGTTACCTAAACTTCGACATAACATTTCAAACTGCAGAATGCAATATGTAGCTTTAGATGCCATTCGTGGCAGTCTTATACCCAACTAGATTCATAATAGTCTTCTTTCTGCGTGTCTAAAATCATGCCTTGCAGCCAAAAATAGGATTCTTTCTTCAATGCTTCTTTATTTCACTGGCAGACCTACCAATCCCGGCACCCAGATTGTTAACCTGAAAATTTAAACAGAGAAGCAAGCACAGCTCTTCCTTCTTGCGTACAAGCAGATCAACTCAAACTTCATTGCACCCAAGCACAGACCACCTACTGAGTACTTCAAATGTTTATCAATTTTGGTATGGTATTCCAAGGACATGAATTTGGCCTGAATTCACAATGCAGCAAAGACTAATCAAAAGTGAAATTAAAAGTAAGGTTTTATAAATTAGGGCACTGGGCGAGAATACCATCTCTCTTGGTGCACCTAACACAGATCTCAAAAAGGTATCCAGCGTCTAAGACAAGAAACCTTGGTCTTAAGCCAACAGAGCTTGAAGTATTTCTAACTTTCAGAACGCCACTACATGCATCTTGGAAGTAATAATCTGCAGATTGCTTTCACTGCAGTAGAGCTCCAGGGCCATCAACTGTCTGTGGAGCCCAACTGGTGTTGTGTCTAGAATCGCCACATCATCTGCATATTTTAAGACATTAACTTATCCGGAAGCTACTTTCAGACGGAGTACTTTTGCAACAGAAGCATTCTTTGAGGACAGCAAGAACATGCCCAAATCTGTCTTGTACCCCCTCCTTCAGAGTCCAATTGCACTTTTACACCAGAGTCTCATGGCGAAGACAGAGAAGGAAGTCCAGCAGAACCGGGGGAATGTTCAATGCTTACTCACAGGACTTAGCTATTGTTTTGAAAGAGGGGACCTGCTCGTTCAAAACAATGTTGAAAGTCAATAAAGCACCTAAAAAACTGCCTTGATGTTCTTTACGGATTTGCTAATATATGTGTTTATGTATATGAATGCAGCAGAGCCCTGTACAGGGTCAAAGGCAAGTACACAGTCAATGAGTGACTAGAAAGGAAGCTGAGTGAAGATGGACCTATACTTCTTCATGATATAGCACTTTTTAAAGGAAATGTGTCTTCAGCTCATTCCTAACCTTAAGCAGAGTTGTGCAGTACTGATGGATACAGGGAGGTTGCTGCAGTTTCAGTTGCAAGTACCATACAGCAGAGAATTGTTGCATTGCGCATAGGTAGGTAAGAACCCACCTTATGCTATAAGTAAGCCGTTATTTTCAGAAATCCATCTTAAGCTTTCTATTCTAACCAGGACTAATAGTGGAAATATTTTAGGTGTGGAATCAAAGTGCGAAATCGACATGTATGATGTTCAGTATCTCTTACATTAGGCTAATTAATCAGCCACACCACGATGCCAAAATTATCTTATTTAGCAAAGGCAATGTAAATCCAGATTTAAGATGTTCAACCAGTCACTGTTTAGTCAAGAAATCACACTGCTTAAGTCTAGTCGGGCAACAGTACTGGTTATTTCTTTTTTTTTCCAAAACTATTTTATTGGGTTTTCCAAAAGATTAAAAAACGCACATAGTATGTACAATTCTGGCATCTTGTGCGACATATCTTGACATTCTTCAGCTAACATAGGCTTATAATATAGACATTAAGTTAGTTATGTTCAAAGTACTGTTGGTTACAGCAATAAAGGAGGGGGGCTGAGGGGGTAAAGAGAGGATAACCACACTGAGTGACTTATGAAAGGAAGGGGGTAAGTGTCGAGCAAACAATATATTGTACTGTTTATAGGGTTCCCTCATAGTAGGAATTCGTTTAGAGAGAAGGTGGGGTGGTAATCAAGATTTATGTAAAGGGAAGAGGAATAGAGATTTAGAATATTTCTATATCAGTGGATTACCGAGATTGAGGATTATGGTGGCTTCACATTTTAGATAAGTAAATCCAATTTATTCCATCGTTTATGCGGAGATTGGCGATTAAATTTACTGTTAAACAATAAGTTGCCTGCACTTCTTGCAAAGCAATCCCACACCCACCAACTCTAGTTGGATAGATTCTGAAATTATTTCAATTCACATAGTATATTCTTCATCCTTATCGTTAATAGTAGGTCTAGGCTGTGATCTTTAGAGTTTAGTAAATGTGTATGAGGGACAATGGGCCTACAGGCACTGCATAATAGTTAAGGGGAATCTCAATATGAAAAATGTCCTCTATTATGTTTTGATTTCATCTCAGAGTGGTCACAGCATCTTACAATAGCATATGATAAAGACATCCTGTCGGTTTGTGGCAGTTCCAGCATTGGTCGGAGGCAATAACGCCTGTCCTAAAGAGTTTTTCAGGTGTACAGAAGGGTTTATGCAGTGTCCAGAATTTGCATTGGGAAAGAATGGGGGGTAGTTTGTTACTTAAGGAGAATTTCCAAATAGTTTCCCCAGAGCCATTAGATACGTCAGTGGGACAGGTTGCTGATCTGGTTATTTTCTTAATGTCTGCCACAGTTTTTGCAGTGAGCATTTGAACATTATGTGTGTTAGAAGGGCATCTGGCTCAGTAGTAGATGTATTTGAAATATTTTAAACAAACAATCTTTTGCAATAAGATAATATGGCTACATTATAGTTGCAAAATAAATGTTGCCGTACAGAATATGAATGGCATGCTCCGAGCTGAACACTTGCAGGTCACTATACTCTGCCTACCTTAGGCGTGAGAAATTAGTTTTGCTGCATTTACCCTGAAGCTACTGCGAAAAAAAACCTACAAAATGGGCAGTTAAATCCTGGGCATGAGAGGGTGTGAGCCGGAGCTCATGTTTGCAGGGGCACACAATGGTGATGCATATTTTAAAGCAATTAAAACATTAATATCATGTACATTATTTTTGTGTATTTGTCAACTCATAAAAGGTTAAGCACAACCCGATTAACATCTCAAAATAAGCTTCCTTTGAGCCTTCAGAATTCACTCCAGCAACCACAAAAACTTGAAACCTTCAGTGTGTGGATTACCGTCCCACAACCTCTGGCCAGATTCGTCTATTTAATTAGGATATATGTCTCAACGCATTTGTGGCAAGATGAACAAAAACTTGCATGTATGAAACAAAGCGGATTCTATAGTGGAAGATATGTGGGTAGTCAGACCCAGAGCAATTCAAGCTATGAAGCTTACAAAAGTTGATGCCAGAGCAAAATTGACAACTCTACATCTGAACTGAACCCCTAGCCTTCCTGTGTGCCACAGTCTCCATATTGGTTTCCATTCTGTTTGAGCTCTATGTTGCACCTCTAAGTGAACTCCTACAAAAACAATGTTTCTTCATTCATTAATACACAGACAAACACTCAAAGTTAACTGATAACAAACAGTCCAAATAGTCTCATGACCATAACCACATTAATATCTGAAATACAAACCTGGAAGAAAAATATGAAACTTCAACTCAACTCACAGTAAAAATAGTTCCTCGTTCTTTTACCTAAACATAACTTCACTGCGAGCTACAAATTGGCTCGAGTAAACATCCGAAAAAAATGGAATCACACCAAAAATAATTTCTCAAAATCTTTGAGTGTCATCCTAGATCCAAAACTCAGTCTGGACACCAAATTAAAGGCAACTCCAAAATGACAACAAATAAATTCTCAGGGTAATTTGAATCATCAGATACTTCCTGGTCAAGCACGATTTGAAGAACTTCGTTCCAACCATGATCCTATCCAGAAGTGGATGTAACATTATATTCACAGGCCTTCCCGAGACCCAACTTGGAAAATTAAAAGCACTTTCCAACTCTGCTGCCAGTCTTGTATCAGGGACAAAAAAAATAAAATCACATCACTTCAGTCCTTGGGATCATTGACCTGGCTGCCTGTAGAAGATCTTACCACATAAAAGACTTCCCAATCCACATAAAATGCACTACATATGTTAAAAAATTCTTATTAAAATCTATGCGGCATGAATTGCTATTTTGCCAGTGAAATAAAGGGACATTTAAAAAAGGCTTAATATATTTTTGGCATTAAGTGGTAATTTGAAGGACATTGGAAAAGAAGACCATTATGAGTTTGTTCAGTGTTAGACTGCACTAGGAAGGGTATGCCAAATAAGCAATATTATTACATCCTCCAATTTGAAATGCCCCGGTAGGGCATTAACAACCGAAGTCACAGCTGAATCCCATGATAGTACGAGAACAAACTGACCATAGCATCAGAACGCGAAGACTAAAGGGGGAAAACCTCCAGCTACACCTTGACAATCCCAACTTAAACAGACATTTACAAAGCTAATAGATTTTGCCTACGCGAGAGCTATTGGCTTTGAAATTTATTTTAGCCATGTTGTACAGCACCTTTGCAGCGGCAACACGGCTAAAAGCTAAAAGTGAAGTTAAAAAAAATATGCTATGACATGGCTAGCAATGTCATAGCGCTTTCTTTTTTTTCTAACAGGACGGGGTGGGCAAGACAAATGAGAGAGAGGGAGATAGGAGGGAGCGGGGCAGTTAAAAAGTGCTATGATGGTACAATTTCTTTTGTTATGAGAAGCAACAGGAGCACAGGGATGTGAGAGAACGAAGCAAGACTTAGCAGAAGGGGTGGGAGTGGAAGCAGCAACACAGAGCAGGGGGATTGGGAGGGGAAGAAGTGACACAGATAATGGGGAATGGGAACGGAAGAAGCAAATAAAGAAATTAGTATCTGAATCACAGTGTGAGCAGTGGATAGACAGCGGAAGGACACTCATCAAGTTAAATCAACCAGTAGCTGGCCCATGCTCAAAACAAAAGAAGAGGAAGTGAAGCTGGCAATCGCTGGCCAATTAGGAGGCTGCAAGCAAGAGGGACAGTGAAGCCAAAGAATGGTAACCATTGGGCGAGCTCCAAGCCCATTACAGTAAACAATACCACTCTCAGCAACAGCGCATGTGCTGTCGGCAGGCGAGACAGAAAATAAACCACCATGAAGCAGACACACTCGGGCAATGTCTCAAAGCTCTGCCACTCCCTCTCATCTAATTATTACAGTGGACCAACCTTTTGCAGTCTTCAAGACCAGCCCCAAGAATCTACTACCAGATAACTACTAACCCTATGCTCCAGCTGTGCTTTTAACATCCACTAAACATTGAAGTGCCTTTGCAGCCGACTGTATGTTTGTCTTGCTACGTATAATTTGATTCTGAAATGTGCGAAGTGCTCAGACACCCGTGAGTGCTTTTTCCAGTGTTTCAGGTGCTGTGATACTATAGCACGTTTCACAAAGATGGTGACATGATGGATCAGAAACAGAGAATCTGACAGGTGTGTTAATTCTTCCAACATTGCCCCTGCAATGATGAGCACAGGCTCCATGAAATGCAAGTGCTGCAACCTACACATTAAAACAATGGGTTACAAACACTGATGTACCAAAGCTCATAATGATAGTTGGTATTATAAACAAAGTTCTACAACGCACACATCCTCGAAGTTTATTTTTCATTGTTATATAGAACAGGCTCTGAAAATCAAAACCTAAAAACTGTATGTACAAATAAGCAATTCAACAGAAGAACAACCTGGTGTATCAGAAATTGGATCTCAAGATAGACAGAAGTGGACACAGTTGTTTGCAGTTGACCTGAACACAGCACTAGCCAAGGGAACAGAAAAATACAGGTACAAATTACTAGTCAAAGATGTCTACAATATCAATATTGAACGTGACAGTTGATTGACTGTATACAGTTTGTACCTTAGATAACACCAAGCTTGGTGTAGGCCCATGTCCTTTGCAGAGAAGAAATCTATTAGTGACGAATCTCCCAGAGGTAATAAGTTAAGAATAAGGATTGAAGGCGAGAATTACTCTGACCTACGAGTACCAAGCACCAATGGGGGCTACCCTATAGAAAGCAAGGCCACAGTGGCCTCCACTCTGGTGCAGGGAACCTCCATCGTGGGCGCTGTGCAACAGGTCCTGGCAGAGCACTATTTAATAGCATACAAAACCCCAAGTGAACTACATTGAGTCTGGGATACGTGAAGGATCCCAGCTATGAGAGACAGTATAGATTTTACACAGGATCAGCAGACAGATAAATAGGTCAGAGTGTGGCCTAAACATGAAAAAAACGGCTGCTGACGATACACGACCCTGCTCCAGTCACAATTCTGGTTGTATTTTAAGCCAGTGCAGTGCAAGCAAGCCCAATATGAAAGGCATGATGTGGCAAAGCTGAGGAACGGTGGAGCCCAAACTCAAGTTCAACAAAGAGCTAATTTCTAAAAGCTGCAAACCTGCAGGCTCCCACTACGAAAAATCACATAACAGAAAGCTATCTTAAATGTCTGATCTGAAATGCAGAACTAGGGAAGCAGGAAAAGAGCAAAAGGTCCTGGTCTCGATGATCTGCTGCCCGAGAGAAAGACAAGGCAGTGGATCCAAGAAAACAAACTGCATGAGTGAGGGCCAGAGAATATAAGGAAGGGCTGCATGGTCGTTCTTGGGCAGGAAGATTTGGGACACCCATTAAAGCAACTACACAAAGGTCCAGAGCAGACACCGTCATGGCTGAGTTTGGCCCTTTACGCACAGCTACTTGTGTTAACCTTGGAGGATGGAGATGTGCTGTGGTTCCTTGTAACAACAGCACTTGAGAAGGTCAGATGGAGAATAATACGTGCCTCTTTGTGAGTAAAAGACTGGTAAGTTGTAGCTTCTCAATACAATGAGAGGAAGAGGACTACAAGGGTTTCGAGTACTGATGAAAAGAGATGGTGTGTTCCAAAGTGGTCAAAAAAATAAATATTGAGCAGCAATGTGAGGAAATCCTTTTTTAATGTAAGCCACCACATGGGAAGAGCTAAAAAATAAAGTGACTTGGAAACGGGAAATGCCAACTTACTAAACTAGGCTTCCAAATAGAAGCCATGTTTACCAGGGAACAATAGCAATGTGAATAAGACCAGTAGGAAGAAGCAAAAAGATAAAGTTGATCAATAAAAACACCGTTGGCAGGCCCCGCCTGTGCTGGAAGATGTGGCAGTGAAAAGCTCCTTGATACTCCCTTAAATAAACCATTAATAGGCGAAGAGTCCGAGTGTGGGCTCTAGTTTGTGAAACACTTGTCTTATTCATGACAATCACCAACAGATTTTTTTTTAATTGTTAATAGAGCTTGAGTTAAAAAAAAAAAGACCTACCTCCATGAATATCAATCAGCTCGGCAACAAACTGTCAGTCTTAGGTTAGCTCTGTGAGAAGCTTACTGTTTGTGAGTCTCTTGTCCATCAGTCTAGCACTCTGCTGGACACTGCACAAAACATTGGAACGCATCTCTGGGAGAGAAACTGTAAGGACTCATCCAGAATGTAAAACTTGATTGAGGCAATCTTCACTTTATTAGGTACTGGACTAAAAACTAAATATTTTCAAAAGATAAGCTATGACATTGTATTGCAACATTTATTTAGCATTTACTAACCTTATATGGAGTGCCGAAGCACTTTCCTACATGGGTAGCATACTACATCATGCAGGGTGTGTGGGTGGAAGTGTGTTGTCTTTGTTGTGATCCTGTGAGTGAAGTGTTTCTGCGTCGTGCAAAAGGACCACGAGGACCTTGAGCACAGTACATAGGCTATGTTATGCTGATTTGAATAGCGCATTAATCACCCGAGAGGATATCCAGGCGCTTCCACAAGGTGTGTGGTCCCAAGGTGCTTATATGAAGAGCCAGGTCTTAGGTAAACTTTGTATATGAAGTGGTCTTGTATATGAAGTGGTCTTGGAGAATTAAGGCAAGTGACACGAAGATAAACTGACTTATCATAACAGATACAGCCTGTTACAGGTCAAATAACAATGAGCTGAGGTACAATCAGTGCCACAAAACATCTATAAATTTGTGGAAATCATTTATGGTAGCATTTACTTAAAAGGAAAAATTACTTGCAGTAAAAGTACAAAATACATATCAGAAGCTACATTTTGCTTGCATATTTACTTTACATCGGAAAAATGGATGAGCTCCAAATTAAATGAAGCACTCTTTGAAGATGAGAAAAACCATCAAATAAATTGAGTACGCAGATACTCAGCCAGTCCTCAAACATCCTTTAGGCTTTGCTTCTCGACAACTGTAAACCCTCTAAAACTCTAGGAGAAGTCCATCCCCTACACACCCTGGAGACTGTAAACAGTGGCTGTGAAAGCATCAGTCGCCGAAAGGGAAACAGCCATTAAAACACGGTCATAACCATCCATGACTTACCACGAATCATCACTCATTTGCCATTACCACACATGCCTCTAACACACGTCTCTACCACAAATTTTGCAGTAAAGGAATGAATGAAAAAGGCATATGTGTGGTAAAGTATTAAGTGCAGCGCTTGTGTCTTAAGGTCTAGGTTTATGCTTGGTAAAGTATTAATTGCGCTCATGTCTTACTGTTTAAGGTTATGCGGGATAAAGCATTGTTTGCAGCGTTCATGTCTTAGTGATATGCGTGGTAAAGTATTAATTGCTGTGCTCGTGTCTTAAGGTTTATGGTTACGCGTGGTAAAGTATTAATTGCTGTGTTCAGGTCTTAAGGTCTAGGATTATGCGTGGTAAAGTATTAATTGCTGTGTTCAGGTCTTACCGTTTAGGGTTATGAGTGGTAAAGCATTATTTGCAGCGCTCATGTCTTACTGTTTAGGGTTATGCGTGGTAAAGCATTATTTGCAGCGCTCGTGTCTCAGTGCTTAATATGAGCAGGTGCTTTCAGGTGCTCAGCACCTGCACTTCTTTTACAGGGCTGGGGCTACAATTTCTGAACCTGCAGGTGGTGGTCTCAATATTAATTGTTTAAATTAAAAATGAAAAGAATAACATACATTGCATGGTGACCGACTGGTAAATGTTCATAGGCAGGCTGGCATAAGCCTGTCCTGGCAGGCATGATTGAGTATCACCACGTTAGAGATGATGTCATCACTGATCACAAATCCAAGAAGTCATCGACAAACTATGGCTTGCATTCTATTCCCCTAGTCTGCTGCACTCTGCCACTGCCTGAGCCTAAACCTCCCATTGGATAATTGTAGGTAAGGGCTGGTTCATGGCGGAGTTGAGGCAAAGAAGCTGCAAGAGAGCATTTGGAACTTGGGAGTGAGGGCTCTTGAGGAAGAATAAATGAAAGTGTGGACTTTCCACTTGTTGTGTAGCCAGAGTAGCATATCCGGAAGTCCTGCATTGCTGCTATCATCAATGTGCTCGATGCGGCTGTGGCCCAACACAACTTTTGTGCGCCATGGCGTCACCTGTAGAATCTGTGCGCTGCACCCCAGCATGGTAATTGCTGAGTGAGTCCAGTATGCACCACAGCCATATTTACCGGCATTGGCAGCATTACTGCTGGGGACAATGCCTGTGCTGTAGCAGGCAGGGTCACAGAAAGCTGAGCAGTGGATGTCGATGCAGTCGCCATCCCTGGACCTAATAATTACAGGCAGCACTAGCAGTGACATGACCTGCTGTGCTCAAGCAGCCGCCTGTTCCACAATAAACCCAGTCATACTACAATGATTAATATATGCAAAAAAGCATTTTCATTTGGTGTACATTTTGTTTTTGCACTCGGTGTAGGTAAGAAAGTAAAACACGTCCTCTTCCGCTTCTTTAGGAATGACGACAGGAAAACGGAGAGTTCAAAATAGCAGGAACATGTACAGGCTGACGACAGGGATCACAGGCAGTAGCAGTGTTAGAGATGAGACAGCAAGAGTGAAGAGGCGAAGAAACAACAAGAGAGGAGAGAGATATAAAGGAGTATAGTAGAAGAAAAGGAGGAGAGCAAATCTGATACAAAGAGAAAGCAGCCATGATGTGAAGAAAAAAGCATTAAGAAGAGAGAAGATGGAATGAAAGGATGTGGAGGACAGGACAGAGGGAAAAAACAGACAAATGATAAAATAGAGACACCGCTAATCACTGCTAGAGAGTGATAGTAAAGAGCCAAGATCGAGGGGAGAGAGAGCAGAGCATGGATAAAAGTGAAGAGAAAAAAGGCAGGGCTAAAATGAATACAGGGCAAATCAGAAATACAGGGTGTGACAAAGATGATAGAAAATAATTAGAGAGGTGAGAGGATAGATTCTTAGAGCAAAGACTTAGGGGACAGACAACAGATCAAGCTTAGAAGAGAGAGACTGAGGCAGTGAGTGTGTTGAAAGTGGGGCTCACAGGAGGAAGACGTGAGAGGTGGCCTACTTGACAACATTTTCAGCACATGCACTTCTTTTTTTACAAATTACGCACTGTTGTGTCTTAGTGTTTAGAGTTATGCGTGGTAAAGTCTTAATTGCTGTGCTCGTGTCTTAAGGTCTAGGATTATGCGTGATAAAGTAATAATTGCTGCGCTTGTGCCTTAGTGTTTAGGATTATGCTTGCTAATGTATTAATTGCTGCGCTCGTGTCTTAGTGTTTAGGGTTATGAGTGGTAAAGTATTAATTGCTGCGCTCGTGTCTTAAGGTTTAGGGTTATGCGTGGTAAAGTATTATTTGTCGCGCTCGTGCCTTAGTGTTTAGGGTTATGAGTGGTAAAGTATTAATTGCCGCGCTCGTGTCTTAGTGTTTAGGGTTATGCGTGGTAAAGTATTAATTGCTGCGCTTGAGTCTTAGTGTTTAGGATTATGCTTGGTAAAGTATTAATTGCTGTGCTTGTGTCTTAGTGTTTAGGATTATGCTTGCTAATGTATTAATTGCTGCGCTCGTGATTAGTGTTTAGGGTTATGAGTGGTAAAGTATTAATTGCTGCGCTCGTGTCTTAGTGTTTAGGGTTATGCGTGGTAAAGTATTAATTGCAGGGCTCGTGTCTTAGTGTTTAGGGTTATGCGTGGTAAAGTATTAATTGCCGCGCTTGTGTCTTAGTGTTTAGGGTTATGCGTGGTAAAGTATTAATTGCAGTGCTCGTGTCTTGTTGTTTAACCTCATAAGTGCTGCACCCAGTCCAACGGCCAACGGCACCACTACCTCGGGAGTGCTGCCGTCGGTCGTTGGACGTTCCAGCTGCTCCTGCGCAATGGAACGTTCAGCACTGGAGCTGGACGTTCCATAGCAGCTAAGGTGTTAGGGTTGGTTTTTAGCGTGGTGTTTTTGTGTGTACATGCACGTACAAGTGGCACATTGTCAGCCATCCCACTTTTTAGATGCCACTTAAAGCGTTCACTCTGTAGGGTTGAGGGGTTGTCGAAGCAGTAGTGCAGCTTTTTCCCCCACCCCCTTCTTCAGAATGGGCTTAAGTAAACATGGAGACCTGTACATACCTCATGAACCTCAGCGAAGCCACCCTTAGAGCACTTCATGAGACGAGCAGTGCTATGCGGCACTAAATTAGAGTCTCGAGTCCAGAGGAGGGCATGAGGGGGGCTCTTTCCCCCACCGAGGGGCGGGGATAGGTTCCATGACACTTACCCAGGAGTTCCCAGGACTCCGCCCACAGCGCTGAGAAGCAGAAGAGCAGTGGGAGGGAGCAGAAAAGAGTCACTCCGCTCCAAACTTCCAGTTTAGCACATGGGTTCTGTCCTGGCTTTCACCCTCAGTTTTCGAACTATGCACTATGTGATAAAGATGTCTGCGGAGGAGCTTTGGAAAATTTGGAAAAGCTTTGCATTTTCAGCTTTTTCCTGGCGATTGGCTGCAGGATGCCAATTGGCTACTGTTGGGAAAATAACAGTCAGCAAGTGAAGCCCACGGTGACAGGGTGGCCATCAGCTTTGACGGTACTGAATTTTCTTTGATCCCCTCACCTATTAACACGCCCATTGGGAATTGTTCGATTTCGTATAAGACTTACCTACAAAATTTTAACAACGCATATGCCTTTACCAATCATGCCTTTACCACTATATTTCCGTGGTAAAGGTTTTTTTTTTTAACATTTTCACCTGTATTTATCCAAGTCTACTTTTTGGCCATCTTATTGTATTTATTCATATTTATTTTGCGCTTTCAAATTGAATGGAGTCTTAAAATTATATATTTTCACAATTTTTTAACTGATGGACATGCACTCATACTTTGATGCATGTCGCTTCTTTAGCAAATTAAGTAACCAAATAGAACAAAACACTACACCCATAGGTAAATATTTGTATGTACAAATATACGTTAACTTGTGTCTCGATTTAAGGACATCTCATCCTGTCATTTTTAAGTGCCCATGCTGTCTAGACTCAGCTGTTGGCCTGCAATTCATATAAGACCGCATGGACAGAAACTGACAAGAAGCACAAGATTTGTTATTTATCCACTTTTACAAATAAAATCAGACAGAAAACACTTTGTTTTATGTCGGCATTTATCTGTAAACAACAGAAAACTGAGAGCCTTCATTATTATAAACCTTTAATGTAACTTACAAGGCTAGAAGTGTGGGTTAGCAGGAACTCGCAGGATATTTCAGGACGTATTGGACGTGGTGTGGTTTTATACCTTGTGCTTCAATTACGTTCAAGAGTAGCCAACTTCCAGCTGCCAAATCGCAGAAGGTTCGCATGTGTCCCACAGCAGTGTTCACTTCAGCAGTGAGCTTCTCGCTCGGGGACTCAACCTACCATGCTTCTCTTTTAGGGAACACGCTAGAACACAGGGTTTACTGACAACAACCCATGGGGTCTTCTAGCAGCAATGCTGTAAACAACAATTACACCATAGCAAAAGTGCTCTGCAAACTGCTCACTAAAGTCAGTGTTTACTTTTATCATATGGTTCGACATAAAATGTATGTGGATTACTGAACTAGAAAATGGGGGGGGGGGGAGGGGGGGAGAAAGTGTTACCATCAACTTGAAAGAAGAGTGATCGATAGGAAAGTGTGTCCATTTTAACACTAGGAGCATTGAAGAGGAGGAAAGGTCATAGTAAACCAGTCTTTAGTTAAACAAACATTGTCAATTCTACACACACATACGAGCATAAACCTTTTGAGACGGTTGGAAGGAAACGTACGGCCAGGGAGTGTCGCACACTATCACGGTGGGTGGGGGTAGGAAGGGTTAGGGGTAGGTCCTGCGGGGCAGATTAAAAAACCACAGTTGAGGGACACCGCCTATGAGAAAGGAAAAGAGTGGTCTCTGGGGAAAAAAATATAGGCACACAACGGGATTAGGGGCAGGGGTTGTGATGCAAACTGTGGGGCTGAGGTCTAAGAAGCTGCCACAGCCTGGGGTGACACAGACTTCAAGCTATTATTCACACACTTACCCACTTTTTAGGAGGCTTACAAGTTAAAAAAAAATTCAAACAAATATCGTTATTTAGACAAACAAATGTAGCTTATTGCCATTGCTTAGACACAAAAGTCACAGAAGTGATCTGAAAACAAGCCGAACTTAAGGCACTAAATATCACGGCAGAGATCGCCCACCGCGAATACTAGAGAAGACCGTCTCCGAACATTACAAACAAATGGGGAAATATGCCTGTGATGACCTTTTAGACTCCCAGTTTATGAGAAGGCAGCATGCACTAATGACAAGACGGCCAACCCGCCCGCGCCACAGAGGGCGGGCTTAGCCTGCAGTACGATGCAAGCACACCTGCAAGGCCGAGGGCTTCTCTTGTACTACGAGGCTGTCTCGTGTATGTCCCTCAGCCGAGGTTACTCGGCAGTGCAACCCCGTGTTCTGTAAGGAAAAGAGTAGGATTCTGTTTTGAAAGGTGACTGGAGACACTGGCACATCAGAGCTGAAAAATTGTGCAACCTTCGAAAAAACAACAACAAAAAACACCCCTAAAGGTCTTCGCTGTTCCCTGGGGCTTGAGAGCCCCCTGTGGAAAGCAAGACTGGGCAGGAGGCGCTGCACTGCTACAGACGGAACTTCGAACCGGCTAGGATGGGGAAGCCTCGGGCCAGGCAGTCACTCGCACATACCCTTTTCAGGCAGAGTGTAATCTGCAGGCCGCGTCGCTCTTTTCTCATCCCCAATATCTGCAGGCAGCTAGTCATATCTTTCCGCTGCCCTCTGTGGCCTGTTCATTTCCCCCTCGTGGATCAGCTACACTGCAGAACTGATTAATTTCCTCTGGCTCGCCATCCTCCCCAGCAATGTAGGCTGCTCTCTAATCTAAATAGCACATGGAAAGCTCAGCTTGGGGGCACGGCGCTATCTGACACGCCGATGCGGCCCCCGAGACGGATTCACTTCAATGGCTAGCTGGCGTGGGCCGCAGGTTTCCGGTTCGGTAAAAGCTGCATGTCTGGCAGCACTTTCCATGCTGGGATTTGGTAATATAAGTCCACTATCAGCACAGGTGCCAAGCTTCCCTCCCCTTCGCTGGACATTGGAGCCCGAATGGTGAGCGCAATAGCAGCACACAGAAGCAAGGGAAGAACAAGATGGGGAACCAGTAAAGATGCTGTTGACACAGGTGCCAAGCTTCCCTCCCCTTTGCTGGACATTGGAGCCTGAATGGTGAAGCGTAACAGCAGCACACTAAAGCAAAGGACGAACAAGATGTGGATCCAGTAGGGATGCTTTTGACACAGGTGCCAAGCTTCCCTCCCCTTCACTGGAGTGGAGTCCGATTGGTGAAGCGCAATAGCAGCACACAGAAGCAAGGGAAGAACAATATGCGGAACCAGTAAAGATGCTGTTGACACAGGTGCCAAGCTTCCCTCCCCTTCACTGGAGTGGAGTCCGATTGGTGAAGCGCAATAGCAGCACACAGAAGCAAGGGAAGAACAAGATGGGGAACCAGTAAAGATGCTGTTGACACAGGTGCCAAGCTTCCCTCCCCTTTGCTGGACATTGGAGCCTGAATGGTGAAGCGTAACAGCAGCACACTAAAGCAAAGGACGAACAAGATGTGGATCCAGTAGGGATGCTTTTGACACAGGTGCCAAGCTTCCCTCCCCTTCACTGGAGTGGAGTCCGATTGGTGAAGCGCAATAGCAGCACACAGAAGCAAGGGAAGAACAAGATGGGGAACCAGTAAAGATGCTGTTGACACAGGTGCCAAGCTTCCCTCCCCTTTGCTGGACATTGGAGCCTGAATGGTGAAGCGTAACAGCAGCACACTAAAGCAAAGGACGAACAAGATGTGGATCCAGTAGGGATGCTTTTGACACAGGTGCCAAGCTTCCCTCCCCTTCACTGGAGTGGAGTCCGATTGGTGAAGCGCAATAGCAGCACACAGAAGCAAGGGAAGAACAATATGGGGAACCAGTAAAGATGCTGTTGACACAGGTGCCAAGCTTCCCTCCCCTTCACTGGAGTGGAGTCCGATTGGTGAAGCGCAATAGCAGCACACAGAAGCAAGGGAAGAACAAGATGGGGAACCAGTAAAGATGCTGTTGACACAGGTGCCAAGCTTCCCTCCCCTTTGCTGGACATTGGAGCCTGAATGGTGAAGCATAACAGCAGCACACTAAAGCAAAGGACGAACAAGATGTGGATCCAGTAGGGATGCTTTTGACACAGGTGCCAAGCTTCCCTCCCCTTCACTGGAGTGGAGTCCGATTGGTGAAGCGCAATAGCAGCACACAGAAGCAAGGGAAGAACAATATGGGGAACCAGTAAAGATGCTGTTGACACAGGTGCCAAGCTTCCCTCCCCTTTGCTGGACATTGGAGCCTGAATGGTGAAGCGTAACAGCAGCACACTAAAGCAAAGGACGAACAAGATGTGGATCCAGTAGGGATGCTTTTGACACAGGTGCCAAGCTTCCCTCCCCTTCATTGGAGTGGAGTCCGATTGGTGAAGCGCAATAGCAGCACACAGAAGCAAGGGAAGAACAAGATGGGGAACCAGTAAGGATGCTGTTGACACAGGTGCCAAGCTTCCCTCCCCTTTGCTGGACATTGGAGCCTAAATGGTGAAGCGTAACAGCAGCACACTAAAGCAAAGGACGAACAAGATGTGGATCCAGTAGGGATGCTTTTGACACAGGTGCCAAGCTTCCCTCCCCTTCACTGGAGTGGAGTCCGATTGGTGAAGCGCAATAGCAGCACACAGAAGCAAGGGAAGAACAATATGGGGAACCAGTAAAGATGCTGTTGACACAGGTGCCAAGCTTCCCTCCCCTTCGCTGGACATTGGAGCCCGAATGGTGAAGCGCAATAGCAGCACACTAAAGCAAGGGGCGAACACGATGGGGATCCAGTAGGGATACTTTTGACACAGGTGCCAAGCTTCCCTCCCCTTCACTGGAGTGGAGTCTGAATGGTGCAGTGTAAACAGCAGCACACTGAAAAGGGCCAAACAAGATGGGGGTTCAGCAAGGATGCTTTTGGCACGGGTGCAAAGCTCCCCTCCCCTTCCCTTCCCTTCCCTTCCCTTCCCAGGACAGTGGAGCATGAGTGGTGCAGCGCAACAGGAGCACACATGCAAAGGGCGAACAAGATGGAGGTCCAGTAAGGATGCTTTTGGCACAGGAGCCCAGTTTCCTACCCCTTCCCTGGAGAGTGGAGTCTGAATGGTGCAGCGCAACAGCAGCATACTGATGCATGAGCAGAGCAAGGCAAATGCTACTTAAGCAGGTATCACAGAAGATGGGAAGTGTCCATTTCTTTCGTTTGCCAGTAGCAATCTTATCGCCCATCCTAATAGCAGCACACTAACACAAAGGCCATTCACTAGACTTTAATGGTGCACTGTAATAGCAGTATGTGGTGCAAGAGTTGGACAATACAAGGTCCACAAGAGCTGCTTGTGGCATAGAAGCCAAGCAGCCTTCATATTGCTGACCAGTGATGCTCTACTAGTTCATCGCAAAAGGTGGCATATTGACACCAGGGTCAAGTATGGAACACGCATCACAAAATACGGGTCATGCAGGAGCCTCCTGAAGCAACTGACATTTTAAAGGTAGAAAAGGGACTTTCTGAGCCAGGAATAAACACACTATTCAATGTAACTTACTGGTTTAATGGTACTATTGCTACAAGCATGTATGTGGTCATCAAAATGCTACTTTAATTTCTTTCATTATACAGGATTCAAAATAACTAACGCTGGCTGTCAGTTCCTATTATCTGTTTAATATAGCCACAAATGGTCCCTGGTCACCCGTGACTCATTCAGCTATTCCTGACTTATCAGCTAGCCCCATGCCATAACGAAAGAAAAACAACAACTCCTAAGGTACATTGTGAGTTTACATTTGACAGCGTTCACATATGAAGGAAGGGATCTGAGCAGGTATGACATTCAGGTCTTCAGTGTTTTCATCGGTGTGAAAAACAATGATCATCACGGGTGTTGAAGAACGAGAAGACATTAGAACCCCGACCATTCCAGCAGTTGCAGATCGCTAATTCAATGACACTTAGAAGATAGTAAGAAATTACACCACCTCTGTTGTGTCCCAGAGGAAATGTCCCGCAGACATTACATTTTCTTGAAGTAATAGACCTTCTAAGCCCCACCAATAGAAATATAGAGACCTCCCCATTATGATCCTGAGAAACAAAATGGCTTTAAATGGGCAAACAGCTCCCATGATGAGATCTAAACTGCTGCCTTTTCTATCCCCCGACACGTCTGCTTACGGGGCAAAGTCGAGGGATCTCAACAGTTACTGCCCACACAGTAAAAGCTTCCCGGCACCACCTTAGCCAACCTGACAGAAGAATGTATACAGTGAAGGGGTACACCCTTAAAGCCTATACAACATATTTTCGTCCTAATATGATGGCTGGTCATGTTAGAACAGTAAATTAAAATGTAAAATATAAAGGTAAAGAATGAAAATGAAGTGTGCATAAAGTGCAAAAAAGGAAGCAAGTTATCAAACAGCAATGTGAAGCTACCAGGCCAAGATGGAATCAAGAGCAGAAGGAGTAAAGAGGAGCATGCATTGGGAGGATGCGGACACACAAAGAAAGCAATAGCAAGGTATACTATGCACTGCCATGTGGTACTCCAATATATACAACAACAAAAAATGAAGTCCCCTAAGTATGCAGTGCAAGTATAGGATTTATCCGATCAGAATGCTGCGAGACCAAAATGCTCCTGGGAGGGACAAACACAAGAACAGGGAAGAAAGCCATTAAATCAAGAGCAGACAACTGGAATAGACAACAACGCCATCCCATCATTAGCACAGGGCTGATCCAAAACCCATCCAACTATATGTTATGTATTCGAAACCATAGCTCTGCCTGTTACTGAGACCTAAAAGGGGATTTTCACAACAAAAGATGTAAAGCATTATAGGCTTTAAAGTCATCCAAGGTCTAGAATCCAAAGGAAGGAAGCAGGCGCACAGTGTTGGGCAGATGATAAAAGCCAGGCCCACTCGTTTTACTCATTTCTTAGACTCCTGAAAAGTTCATACCACTTGTCCCCAGCTTTATCCTGTGCTTTGCTGCAGCTACTGCCCCCCACGCCCCCCACTAGTTTTTATCTTAACACAAACTATCTGGGAATGGGAGGGATTAGAAGGGAGGGTGGGCACAAAAGAAATGGGTGGGAGAAAGGGGTCTCCAGGGAAAAAAGAAGCAATGAGATAAAAAAACTGTAATGCAATAATAGTCCATGAAATCCAGTGGTAATGATAGACGACATAACCAAAGATAAACTCACAAGCATGTGTTAGCCTCGTCATCCCCACCACAGAAAGGCTGCCAGTAACCCAAAAAATGGAGAAAACATGTTGCTGTCGTGCATGACCAATGTGAGAGGTCTAGGCTAACAGCACCATTTGCAAGTAGCTCGCTTGAAGAGAGGGGCTTGGCCAGACCCAAGACCACCATTAAACCAAATATCAAAGCAGTGCTGCAGAGAGAAGGGCATCCCACGTTCCCCGTAAGGGTTGCACTGTAGAGCTCTTACTCCTTTGACCATCTATAATGGGGTCTAGCTTCGACCTCAATCCTCCACAGTGTGCCTTAAGTATGCAAGGCAAGGAGATGGCTTAGGAGGTGATGCTGCCATAATGGTAAGCTGCTGTATTGTTGGCAAAACCTTCAATAAAATCTGTTTTTAAAAAAAATATACGCAAGGCAAGGAGACCTTCAAAAAGGTAGTGGTGGAAAGAGCACAAACTGAAACCCTTAGAATTTCTGTTTGCATGCAGAAGGACGGTTAAGCCGTCTAATTTGGCTGGAAGAAAGACTCCCATTGTGCAGTCAATGTGGAAGCGTAAAATATCCACTGCAGGCTTCTTCAAGAGCTTTCAGCAATTTCCGTGCAGATCAGGCAGGAACTGACTGTGGAAAGGTTCCCTAAGCAACGGAGGAAGGCAACGCAGGACTTCACAGCAGTGATCGATCTCCACAACCACACACCCCTTTAAGCCGGAGGGAATTGCCAAAAAAGCAATCATACCGATATATAAATAAATTGAACAGTTCAAATACGTTGAATAAAAAACAGCAGCACTGAAGACATGCAGACTAAAAAAAATATTTCCAAAAGGTAATGGTTGAAAAAACAGATGAAAAATAAAAAGTTGGACAGAGGAGTACCATGACTATGGAGTACTCCTGTATTAGTTACTTGAGCACATGGTGAGTTGCAGAATTTTTAAAAGAGAGCACGCCAACTGTTATTAAATCCTACCAGGGTTAAGAAAACTAACATTTGCAACATTCAGTGGGGTCATTGTTAGAGTGAAAAATGAATCCATTGTGTCAATTCCTCAGGCAACAACACCTTTCAAGAATGGCCACCACCCCCTTCTTCAGTTAACATAGATTCTATCATTCTAGCTCTTTCGTTGCAATCTCGAGATGAACATCGATTCCGGCTGACCCCCTCAACAAACAGGTTCAGATTACCCTCTACCACCGGCACCAATCTATCTGCACCCTGGTCCAGGCCACCATCAAGATTGCTTGCCCAGAGAACCACATAACTGGGCCAAAGAAGCTAAAACCACATGGACCAGAGCCAAAAAACAACAGAACTTAGTATTTTCTAAAATGGGCACTGCTTGGGGTTTTTCCAGTTCTCTGAAAGAAAACAAAACAACGAAAATACATTGGATGTTAATCCTGCTAGCGAAAGGGAGTAGGGACAGGAAGCCTGACAGACAGTATAGCATCCTCTAGGAGGGTCAGTATTGGAAGAAGGATGAGTATGGAGGTTCGAAAACTTTTTTAGAAAGATTAAAATTGACTGATTAGTGGAGGTGAAAAAAACAGAAATGGAAGTGAACCCCATTGAACTACACAAGGTATAGGGAACGCGAGGAACAGTTGCCTCTGAAATTGTTAATGCATGTACACTGCCTCTGAGTTTAATGATCTAGTTGTGTCAAACGTCAAATACAATTTGTATCTTTGCAATTCTTCATAAAGAAATGCAAATAGATCAAGAAGACAGTCAGAATTCCCCCACACAACTGATTCTAACCAAACCAGCAAGTCACACTTGTTTGTCTCTTCTATTCCTCAGACTTGACTAGATTTGATGTCAGTCTGACACTTCCCTTTTAGACCGTTCCACCATAGTGGTTTTCCACATGGAGTGCTGCTTGTGTGGTATACAAGATTTCACTAAATCTAGAATTACCACCGTTTCACAACATCCAAAGGTTTAATTTTTCTGCCAAAGCCTACCTTGGTCATTTTACTAAGTTTTCCTTCATATGGCAGCATTTCTAACTTCCCATCATATAAGTTATACTCACCCATGAGCCTTTCCGTAAACATTTTCACTTACAAATGCTTAACAGGGTCCCAGGTGAGTAACCATGCATTCTTAACGTCCCCGAACACTTGGTGCCTTGTCCCCCATAAGAGGAGACCAATCTCAAGAGGATTAACAGTCACCTACATTCAATGTATTCTTCACCTGACAGCCACCCCCCTCTTTGACGAATGCTTAACTCAAATGTGTAGTCAATAATCCAGCCAATCTTTAATCATTAGTCACTCACTTCTTGGCCTACCTAAGGTTTCACAAGCCTACCGATTCAAAATTATTTTGCTGATAGTAGATAAAAACGACCCATTAATATTAAGCAGGAGGCAAATGCGAGGAACAAAAAGGCCCAAATACCGAATGTTTTTTTAAAGTTTTTTTAAAGGCCTTAAATATGTTGTTTTATGTTTCAAAATTCGGTAAACCTTTTCTGTGGTTGGAAAGCATACCAGACAGGGTGGGCTGGCTGAAGGAAAAAAAACCTAACAGTAGGCATATATAGCCCCACTAAAGAAAATACAGGCACAGTGGTGTTGAGAGCACAAAGTTTGAAGTTGTTCACCAAATAAAGAGAACATGGACAGCAGGAAGAAAACAAGCATTTACAATGCAACGGTCTCGCCTTTGCAAAAGTTAGAGCTATTGGCATTGTAAATGACACATTTTTTATTCATGTGTTGGTTTTGAAAACAGATAAATAAATGGCATTGTCATTTACAATGCCAATATCTTAATCTCTCACAAATGCGAGACCTATTGCATTTGCACCCACCCACACACCCACACACACACACACACACACACATATAGATGTTGTGGATGTGGTGGTGGTGGAGGTGGAGGGGGTGGTGGTGGTGTTGGATGTGGTGGTGTTGGATGTGGTGGTGTTGGATGTGGTGGTGTTGGATGTGGTGGTGTTGTGGTTGTGGTGGTGTTGGATGTGGTGGTGGTGTTGGATGTGGTGGTGGTGGTGGATGTGGTGGTGGTGGTGGATGTGGTGGTGGTGGTGGATGTGGTGGTGGTGGTGGATGTGGTGGTGGTGGTGGATGTGGTGGTGGTGGATGAGGTGGTGTTGGATGAGGTGGTGTTGGATGAGGTGGTGTTGGATGAGGTGGTGTTGGATGAGGTGGTGTTGATGAGGTGGTGTTGATGAGGTGGTGTTGATGAGGTGGTGTTGATGAGGTGGTGTTGATGAGGTGGTGTTGATGAGGTGGTGTTGATGAGGTGGTGTTGATGAGGTGGTGTTGATGAGGTGGTGTTGATGAGGTGGTGTTGATGAGGTGGTGTTGATGAGGTGGTGTTGATGAGGTGGTGTTGATGAGGTGGTGTTGATGAGGTGGTGTTGATGAGGTGGTGTTGATGAGGAGGTGTTGATGAGGTGGTGTTGATGAGGTGGTGTTGATGAGGTGGTGTTGATGAGGTGGTGTTGGATGAGGTGGTGTTGGATGAGGTGGTGTTGGATGAGGTGGTGTTGGATGAGGTGGTGTTGATGAGGTGGTGTTGGATGAGGTGGTGTTGGATGAGGTGGTGTTGGATGAGATGGTGGTGGTTGTGGTGGTGGTGGTTGTGGTGGTGGTGGTGGTTGTGGTGGTGGTGGTGGTTGTGGTGGTGGTGGTTGTGGTGGTGATGTGGTGGTGGTGGTGGTGTATGTGGATGTGGCGGTGGTGTATGTGGATGTGGCGGTGGTGGATGTGGATGTGGCGGTGGTGGATGTGGATGTGGCGGTGGTGGATGTGGATGTGGCGGTGGTGGATGTGGATGTGGCGGTGGTGGATGTGGATGTGGCGGTGGTGGATGTGGATGTGGCGGTGGTGGATGTGGATGTGGCGGTGGTGGATGTGGATGTGGATGTGGCGGATGTGGTGGTTGAGGTGGTTGAGGTGGTGATATGGTGGTGGTGGTGGATGTGGTGGTTGAGGTGGTGATGATGTGGCGGTGGTGGATGTGGTGGTGGTGGATGTGGTGGTGGTGGTGGATGTGGTGGTGGTGGATGTGGTGGTGGTGGATTTGGTGGTGGATTTGGTGGTGGAGGTGGTGGTGGAGGTGGTGGTGGAGGTGGTGGTGGAGGTGGTGGTGGTGGTGGATGTGGTGGCGGTGGTGGATGTGGTGGTGGATGTGGCGGTGGTGGATGTGGCGGATGTGGTGGATGTGGCGGATGTGGTGAATGTGGTGGATGTGGTGGCAGATGTCGTGGATGTGGTGGTAGACGTGGTAGATGTGGTGGTGGGGCACACCATCTTCACAATCTGACACCATGCCCATTAACCTTGATAAAATGCTGTCAAGTTGTGCGTTGTGCCATGACTTTCCATCAAATGCTGCCAAAAGCCACAACACACCATTATCTTTGGTCAGATGCTTTCGAGGTATGCACTGAGGCCATATCTTTTTATCCAATGCTGTTGAGGTGCACCATGCGCCAGTATCTTTAATTGGGCACTTCGAAGAGTACATATTGAGCATCACCTTAAATAGATTGCTTTAGAGGTGCATATTGTTAGGAGAAGGTCAGCGGCAGCAAAGAATCATCTAAAGAAGGCCTCAAGCCTGGACCCTAAACGTTTCTGGATTGGCTTCAATATACTCTATATGTTGCCTTACTTTTTCTGAGCTTTGGTGCTTCGATAAAGTTTGTGGGGACTTGCGTCTCTGTATATATGTATATATATATATATATATATATATATATATATATATTTAAAAAATATATATAATTTCAGAACATCAATCTGGCACCGTTTTAAGTTCTGCATAGAGGGTGTTTTCTGAAAGTGTCGCTTGCTGCGCTCGGACACTTCAAGCCATATTCCTGGCTGTCCCTGTGCCCTCGCCAGCCTCTGAAAGACGCCCTTGTTTGCTTGGGGTGGGTGAGGGCCCCGCTTTGCCCTCTCCTGACCTGCGTGATGAATACCACTCTTGTGCGTGGCGACCCCTCTGCGGGCCGCCACACAGCCGGTGACATGGCGCGTAGTCAGCCCACAAGAGGCACGCAAGGAGAATACCCAACAAGCCACAGTGCTGTCACGTGCCCGGCTTCTCTCTATTGGGGAGGGGGCAAGGCTGGGGAATCCGCCACACGTCTGTTTGATGTCTTTGCAGGGATGTGGGGACTAGGGAACGTGTCCTGCTTTTCTCCATAGGGACGGTGGGGCTGGGGCAGTCGGTCACGCATTGGGCAGGTTCTGCAGAGACCTGGTCAAAATTATCCTTATTGGCACGATTGTTGTCCGTTTTGTGCTCCCTCGTCCTGCATGTGCACAGAGCTCGAACGCTGTGTATCCGGAAGAGCTGTTAACTAGGCATTGTTGCTGAGTGTTATAGAAAGCGGACTGTTGGAGGACCTCCCCTACGGGTGCAGATGGCACCTCCATCTTGCCGTAGTGTGTTTTTAGGTTACCGGAAGCTATAGTGTTATGTGTTGGACGTGTCTGACACCACGAGCATGTTTTAAACAAACTTGATAGTTCCCGTGATCAGTTGTTGTGATCCTAGCATATGTGAAAATCATTTGCGTGTTCTGCAGCGTACTTAGTGGAGTGTGGCGTAATGCATCTTTAACTAGTGGGATATCTGCCAGCAGGGATATGCGTCCCGAAAACGAAAAATAAATCCAATTGCTAGCCATTTTTTTTCCGCTAAGCCCCGTCCTTTTTCGATTGGGGGTTGTGTTTTTTACTGAAAACGAAAAAAGCACGCCCCACAATCCGAAACGGACGGGGCTTAGAGTGACGGACAAAGATCTTCTCCAATGACTTGCCGCCGTTTAGGAAGCCAGCCAATGGAGAAGAGCTAGCTCGTTACCTCCCTACTCTAGAAAACATAAAATCTGGGCAGCGAGACTGCGCAAGCGCAGCCTACGCTAGTCGAGACCTAAAGAAGCTTGCAGAGAGAAGAATAAGGAAGAGATGAAGGACATGATCTACATGCAAGCAAGTAACAGGCCCTGCTTTTACAAACACTAGTAAAAAGTACGGATGACAATTTTTTATTTTCAGAAAATCCATAAAGCAGATTTTTCCTCTACTTCAGTGTCGCAATAGCTTGTTTAATCTCAAGTCCCAATGTATGTATCTTACTCTGAACGATTTTGCTTGCTGATCATTTACCAAAAGTCTTTTTGTTCTTTTTGCATGAGAGTTATCTTTTAATTAAGTGCATTGTACTTTGACTAAAAAACCTCACCAGCCCTTTTTTCACCTTACAACCATGAAACGCTAAACCTTTAGCTACCACATCCAGGCGAGCAACTAGAGACAATTATGGGGATAGGTGGGGGGGATTTTTCCAGCTTAAGTCAGGCTCTAAGAATGGGTGAAAACACAACAAAAGCCTCATTAAAGGTAAATGGTCTTTTAAAGACCTGTGAAGTACTCAGTGCGGCGGACGCCAGCCAGGGAAGCTGTCTCAGCCTGGCCTGACACACACGATGGGGGAGATGGGTGGGGGGCTGAAGCCCGGTGAGCCCAATGGGTGTAGCGCGCCTGACCACATCCATTTGCTGCTTCCAATTCCAGTGATAACTTTTTACTCTAGCATTTACATTTTTTACACTAGGATTGCTCGTTTTAGTTGTGCACATTAGTTTCTTACATCAGACTCTTCAGCACGAAGTATCCGACACCTACTTTCATCCTGCCCCCTTAGTTTTAAAGTGTAATGGCCAGTGTCACTGGGTGAACTCACTGTGGGTTCAGCGACTACTACGCCTAACTGTATGTGTACTCCTGAATCTCAAACTGATACACTCCCACCCATCCACAGCCTGAACCAGCTCAGCACCATGGGTGGGTTTAGGTACTCGGTAAGCTGATTTTGGCAGAACACTATCAGGCTTGGCATGTGAAAAAAGTACTCTGTAAGGTTACTTTGAGAAACGCAGCACCTAAAGGGCTCCAAGGAATGCGAGCTCCCCAAAAGCAGATTAAAGAGCTCAGCACTGGAGGAGAGAGGCAATGCCGTAATGACTGGGTCGATCAAAAGAAATACTCAAGGCTGCAGGCTTTCAACCAAATCCAATAGGGACATCTCATTTACAACCCACAAGAGCACAAGTTATAGGGATGGATTATACACTGTCTAGGAGGTGGTTTTGTAAACCCCAAAACTGCTCTATTCTCTATTTAACACTCAAAACGTTTGTATCACTTTCTTGATACCATCATCTTCAAGTCAAGCTTAAAGCGTGTGGGTGCCGGTGACAATCATCAAAAAGCACCTCTGAAAGAATACCACCTGATGTAGGATGACTATCCAGACTACTGGAGAGAGCAAGCACACCAAACGGCACTGCATTAGGCAACAACCTGAGGACAGTCTTTTGCACTGACCAGATACAAGGGGTCTTGTTGGCTGGTGGTTCAGTTCTGGCCCCAGCAACTACTTCATTGTGTGGAGTGTCAGACAGAAGTTTAAACACGGTTTTGCGGCGCTCCAGGATAGTGAGAGGTGCAGGCCTTTAAGGTCCCTAACTTTAACTGGTCACCCACTCACTACAGTTGCTGTGTATGAGTGCTACTCAAAAGGAATTTAACATTTGTTTCCCAACTCCAGGTCCTTTTTTTAGTTGGATGATGAAGTGTTTTGTTTTCACATTAGGTTTACCTGGATGTTAACCTCGACCTGTCCCTGTCTTCCTCTGCCGTGTAAGGTGATCGCAGGGGACAGTAACACTCCATTTAACCGCCTTATTTGTATTTAAAGTCTAAAAACTGACATTTTTCCAGGTATTGGCTGGTGCTTAGACTCTTCTTTTGGGGGTAGGACGGCCTTACCCTGGACTCCGACAGTGTACCTCACAGACCGAAAGATGTTGTCTCAGGGCATGCCAGGACGTTCATCTTGGAGTGTTGACCAGGACTGTTCCTCAGATGGGTGACCACGGAGGTCTTCTTCTGCATAAACGCATCGGTCGAAGTATATTAAAAAAAAGTTATGGAAATGGGATACTGTGCACAATGGAGACGAGACGAGTAGGCGTGGTCAAAGACGTGGCAAAAAAAATTCAGGTACTTTTTTCAATCTTACATGTACATCTAAAATAGCACACAGCTTAAAAGTAACATAAATGCAAGTTAAGTTAATCAGTAAGAAATGCAAACTCATACTTTTTAAAACCTCTATTAGCTAATGCACTGCAGAGGTCTGTGTCTGTAACCAGACAGCAACGGAATTTAATCCTGGTTGGAGCAGTGGTGAATAGTTGGGCGGGGGGCTGCAGGGGCGAGGGCCTGTCTTACGCCCCTTTAAAAAGCACACATTTTACAGCTCAGCTGGTAACTCCTTTCCAATACCACTCAAAAAGAATAAATCTGTCTCATCAGAAAGTGTCAAGAGATTCCATTAATCAAAGCCAATACCAGCTTCTGAGCTTCCTTTACATTTGAAGATTGATCCATTATAGACATTTACACTTTTTTTTAGGGAAGCAGGTGCCCTAGGAAGGTTTGTTTACCTGTCTTCCTGCCTTTGGTTACACAGCAGGTTTCACTCAGCCTTACACCGCAGCTGAAGCACTTCAGCTCTCGGAACTAACCGTCCTGGACAGTTGTCTTTTCACAGAAAGTAGGCGAACTGTTTCCCTTAAATTAAAAAAAAGTATGGGCACATTGTGCCCGTCCGATCCCGCCCACTTCAACCATTGCATAAACGGTATGATGCAGTTGTTCTCTGCGTTACTACCCGGTTTCATCTTGCATCTTGAATATTAGTCATTGTTCCATAAAGCATCTTGAATATTAGTCATTGTTCCATAAACTGTCATTGGTAACCTTACATTTTTTTAATTTGCGATTTTTGTAAATTAATGTTGAACATATTTTATGATACATACGGTCATATATATCTCCAATTTAGTTTCTGTGTATTATTTGATCAGAAAGTGCATACAAAGCTTCACCTGGTCCGCTTGCTGCCTACCAAGCAAATTTATTTATTTCGACATCGCTCTAGGATCAAATCATTTCAAAGCGCTCTGAAGCAGCCAAACAGCAGCATTTTAGCGCTACATAACACCTGAAAACACAAATATTTTGTCACAAAAATTATGTTAATGTTCATAAGATGCACATCAGGGTCAGTGATTACCTTTAACTCACGTTTTCAGAGGTAGCAGAGAGTGTATAGGGTGTTGGTTGGTTTGCCTTCAATTTCAATGTGATTCTAATAACTTACCCAGTTAGAATTAATAAAAAAACGTGCTTAAATAAAGGATAACTACTGAGCGAGTTGTCTACTTTGGGTGCAAATGAGGATCCCGTACAGTTTTACATAACGCAAGATGCAGCATTTAGGATGAATGTAACTATGGTGGTGGTGGTGGTGGTAGTGGGTAGAAGAAGGGTTGTGTGTGGCCTAATAATACCAATTAACTGCGCCCGGTTTATCACCAAGCTCTAAATGTCTCTACTAGTCTTCAAAAGGAAGAGAAATTTACAAATCTAGAGTCCCAAAAAATGCCTGCAGGAAAATAATAGTATTTAGGAGGGGGGGCGAGTGAGCTGAATTTAAAATCTGCTCTCCTGGGAACATGGTCATGAAGCGAATCCACTATATTTTAAGTGACATCAATGCATTATGCCAAATCACCACATCACTTCTATCTCACACTGTAGATATACTATCATCATGCCGAGGGTACAAATGGACTACAGCCACATGACTAAAACTCTGATGCCTCCTATCACACTTTTTGTCTTCAGCTAATAGCAAAGTCTATGATAAAGTCTTAAAATCTAGAAGACCCTCTGCAGAGATGCACTTGAATGCAGGCCTCGGGTAGTAGACCCGAGCCAAAGATGAGCCCCGGTGATGCCTGAACTTACGCTTGCTGGTTTTCAAACCATAAGCAGGACATGTTTCAGAGCTGCATCAGCGAGTACACGTGTACCAAATGTCACTCCGCATGAGACAGGCCTCTAACTGCTAATACATGAGTGGGGTCTCTGAAATGCATAACAAAAAAAATATAAACTGGTGTAACTACTGGAAAAGATAAATTGCTCTCCCTCAAAATCTTCTCAACCTGTGCACTATGACTAAGGTTCAAACGCCACAAAATCCGTATGTGCCTTATCTTCTGAGCTAACAACATGCACACTTAGGTCAGTTAAAACGTGTTTAGTAGGAAGGTAAACAACCACAAAATTATGATAAGAAGGGGGTGAGGTTGGACTAAAGGACGCGGATGCTCCAACAGAAACAGGGTACGCTGATGTGGTGGGAGAGGGGGGTGACCATACTACTTGTCACTCAGGACATCACAGAGAAGACATTTACTGTAGTTCGGATGCTGCAGGCAATGACAGAAAAGTAGACTGTGTGTGCGCGTGTGAATCCAGATTACATGACACTGGTGGTAAGTGTCATCTCTATGTGAGATGGAGTGTTACAACATATTAGTGTCTTTGTGAAAACACTTACTGCAGTGTGGTAGGAGAACAAAGCGAAGATCTCCAAGAGAACTTTTTTTTATAAACATATTGACAAAGTGAACCAAGACCTATTTTTGTATCTCCGTTTCAATAAAACAAATTGTTTCCCTACTACTAAGACGTGGAGCTGCTTCCCTCAGATATCCATGGAGGCACTTCAGTGGAGCCAGGAAGGGGTCAAAATGCTGGCTGTCTGTCGTGGAGAAGTGTGGCTCACTGGTTAGAGGCAGACCTGGAAGCAGAGGTCAGCCAGGGACCAGGGTTCAATTCCCGGCACGGCGGGGTCTTGAGTCCTAAAATGTCCATGGACTCGACAATTCTCACTCTGGTGCCTACTCGATTCACGGGTTCACACTCTGCGACTCTGGGCAATAGCTTGCTTAATCTCCACAATGGCCCCTCGCGGCGGGATGTCTGGCTTTCACCTTGCGGATACCCTGCCGGGGTTATCTCACAGGGGAATACCAGGACGGGTTCCCTAAGCAAGCGCTTTGAAACCGCTTGGTTATTTGCGCTATATAAATTCCTGTACATTTACATTTACTGACAGCGCACTGTGCCAGCACTTAGTGCTACACTACTTACAAGTGAATGCAGAACTATACCATTCATGATCATGGACAAAAGGCCATACTTTATGGATACATAAAGTTCAGCACAGGTAAAGTATTAGTTCTCCAGTACACACTACAAGCTTAATCTCGAAAGCAGAAAGTGACTAATTGGCCATTTCAAACCATGCAAATTGTGAATTGTAAATAAACCAGACGAGTCAAGTTGAAGAGCAGTATGGCATCTGAGGATAGCACTGGTGTGACGAATGCAAAGATGAAGCGTTATACTAATAATGTCATGTTCATGGTCAGATAGTGATCAAGTGGGATGACGTGTAAAGCATGACTGGCATACCCCCAACCACTAGTCACTTAAGCCAATTGGGCAGTCTGGAACTGCCAAATGGGTCAGCTTGAATGTGCGAGTGTGTAGGATTTTGTTTGGTCTCGTCACGACCTAGAGGATGGAAAAAAAAAAAAAAAACAGGGCCCACATACTTGCCCCATCTGGCATGAAGGTGCAGACCAAAATGATCATCAGCCCATAAGTACACCGGGGCCTTGGTTTACTCGACGTAATACGAGGCAGCCTTTTGTGAGGCGGTGGTGGATTCTGGTTGCAGTGCCAGGTATGCGTACAGCTCGAAACGAAGATGCTCGCCCTCAAGAGGCATCCAACGCGGGTAAACGGTTTCCAAGTAACAGCAAGAAAAGAGGAGGTTTCGTTCTGTCTGGATGCAGTTTGCCCTTTCTTTCCGCAAACTGCATACTTGGCACTGAGCGCCGACAGCAGCAAGGAGCGGCAGGGAAGATTATGGCAGGAGCAGCAGGGCTGGCTGTTGGCAGCGAGGACAGGTTGCTGCTGACGAGTGCAAAGTGGGTGAGGGGAGGCAGAGGCAGCCGCAAGTGACCAACACACAGAACTGCAGAAGCTCCGGGTTGGAAACTAGCCTCTCTGTCGCTGATCGGTAATAAAGGTAATGAAAGATGAACTAGACGCTAGTCCCAGTTCCGCCCTCGCTACTGAAGCACATCCAAGTATCTGGCACGCCAAGATCGCTGGAACACACGGGCAACTGCGGTGGAATGGGGCCTACAGGATGCGAGCCTTTGGAAAGGTTGTGTTGGCATCAACTAGCCATACAGAATGGCAAAAAAATCTACTCTGCCACGCGGAAAGATGCACAGCTGAAGCACGGCTTACATACAGCTCTAAGAACATAGGTACTCAGTGCAGCCACGTGGGGATAAACAATCATGCTTTTCCGTACTCCAATTGCACAGCGTGACCTAGGCTGGGATAGAAACAAAGTTCTCAGCGAGACACATCGACCTTGAAAAATGTGCCACCCGCATATACAACTATCAATGGCTCTGCTCAAGTTGGGCACAACCCCATACGGTTTCCTCTTCAATGCCCCTATCGTTACTATGCACGAAACGTAGAACTCCCTAATATATTTTGCTTCTTTTAAACGCCCCAAAAATATAGGACTGCTCTTCATTACACTTCGTAAGGCCTTATTACTTCTTGCTTGTGGACTTAAGATTTTGAGTGCTTTAAACAATACACTGTACACACGTGCCTTCAGGGAAAAAAACAACACTCCTGTTTATTTCCAAATCATTATAAAAGTTGGTTTACCTTTTTTTGGACTAAGCCCTTACTGGAAAGGCGTGTTAAAGAATCCCTGTCTCAGACAAACGTCTTACCAAACTCATGAAAAAGCATATATCTAAATTTGCCCAAAGTGGAGAATGTCATTCTGCCAGACTTTATTAATTGTTCTATAAAATAAACACTAGCACGTCGCGTGGAAAAGTTAAGAGAGGTTCGAAGCACCTGCCACACAGCGCTACAGCCAGGGTCTGCTGGTTTGCACCTTACACGGGTACCATTCACTGGCATAAGTCACCATGCAGAGATGCACAAGATTAGGAGAGGTGAAGCAAGTCCCATAGGGTGGCCAATGCAATGAAAATGGAATGCTCTAGAAATTACTACACAGGGAATTACACCTTTAAAAAAGATGCTAATGAAACCTCACATGCACACCCAGATACACATTTCTAAATTAAAAAAAAAATTCAGGCATCACAAGGATCTGCATTTTTACAGAACCTTGCTTTTAGTCTTTCAACCCACACTGCAGAGCAGGCCGTTTTCAAATGGATCACCACCTAGTTCAAGAATGGTACAGCTCACAGCTGAGACACGCCACTGCAATCCTCTGAACGCTCAACACATGCAAAGGAACACCCGAAGTAAAACAGCTGAGGGCTTAGTCTCGAACAATCTGGAAAGATTGTGTGCAGCGTTTACTGAAGCAATATGTTCCCACCAGCATGTGAAAAACAGGGATGAGAGCCTTTAAAACATCAAGCCTGTCTTGAATAGAACTCGCTCTCCAATATTCCAATCACTCCTAGGGTCATTGGCCTGGCCATACAAGACAACAAGGGAGACATAACTATCCTAACAAAATCCCAGAAGAAATCCACATACAACACACACCTGGCTTTCAACTCCATTATAACCAGAACTCAGACCCCAACCTAAGGAGAAAAAATAGGGGCTCAGACCAGATGATACTTCACTGGTAATGCTTCTGCACTTGCGTCCCAAATACACGGAGAACCGTAGTCACCGACTATCTTACTCCAACTCTGACAAACTAAGCAACCTCTGGCTTTCACTTACACAATTCTAACTCTAGCTTCATCAAATGAGGGAAACGTAAGTTCTTACCTGCCGACTATACTATAACTTCACCAAAGAAGGGAAACTAACTTAAACTTTCACCTAATGACTGTACCAACTACAGCTTCACCAAACATGGGAAATGCAACACCTTGCTGTAATGATGTCGGTAACGCCGTATTTGATCCAAAAAGGTTTAATGTAGAACAGGTGAAGAAACAGGAGAGAGCCAGGCGGCACGGCTTCCACTCCAGGACACCGGCAGTAACTGAAGTCCTGGAGTGAAATCCAGAAGGAACAACAAAGGCGTTCCACGTCACGCTCTGCTCACGCTCATAACATTATATGGCAATACAATGTAATGCAAAAACTATTACCTAAGATACACAACACATCCCCCCTTACAATACAAAATAATAATGAAATCGAATAATGACCAATCAAATGATACTAAATCAAAACAAATGTAAGACAGGAGAAAATATATAGTTACATAACATATTCTTTAAGCCACCCAGGAAGAACTCTTTTCCTCTTTCCATTTTCACAAGAAGCACCGCATTCCCCAACAGATTTAGAGGTACCAACATGCCCCTACCCACATCTTCCAAGGGAGTTTTCCTCTGGAACTAACGTGTCATCTTGGACAAGTCGCCCTAAATCAGCATTAACCTAGTTATCCTCCATAAGTTCGTGAAATTCAACCCAGATTGTACAGTACTGAGATCAAAATAATCTTCCACCCACTCAAAGTTCGACAAACCTAGAGGGGGTTTCATCAGATGGGACACCTATCTTATGTCCCAAATTAAAGACAACACTCTTTAGATTCCACACTCTTCCATCTCTCAGACTGCATTGCAAAGAACCTCTACCACTTCTTGTGGTGAATCAAAATTGACTATCACCTTAAGGACCTTTAGTTGGTGTCTTAATGAGAACCAAATCCCCACCTTAACATGGACCTCTTTAGAACCATGTCTTTTATCGTAACGCTCCTTACTTTTTTCATGCATCAACTCTAAAGTTTGTTTAACGTCGGTAGGAGGCCATTGTTCCACTTTACCTTCTAAAAGTCAACTAGGATTTAACTTGCATCTGGCTTTCCTTCCTCTCATAATAACGAAAGGAGATGAACCAGTGGCACCGTGAGTGGTTACTCTATATGTCCAAATCGCTTTTTGTATCTCCAGCTTCCAATCCAAACGTTTGCTCATAGCTGCTTGAATCACACCCTTCAGAACACGATTAAACCGCTCAACAGTGCCATTGCCACTTGGATTGTAGAGCAAAGTGGTTTTGTGTTTAATGCCACATCTCTCAAAATAAACGTTGGCATTTTTTGAAGGAAATTGCACCCCATGGTCACTCAAAATGGTAACCAGTAAGCCTTCCATAATAAACAGTTTGTCAAGAAATTCAAGAACAATGTTCGTGTCCACTTTATCTACAATGTCTACAACAGGCCATTTTGAAAATAAGTCAATAGCAACTAAACCATATTCTTTGAATTCACCACTGGTTCAAAAATATCCACAGCTACCACCTCCCAAGGAAGACTAAGAATTAAACCCTCACTCATGGGAGGTCTCAATGTCTTTAAGGATTTGTCCGCAGGAAAACAAACAGAACACTCTCTTACGAATCTCTCTACCTCCTTGTCTACTTCTGGCCACCAGAAAATACCTTTGACTACCAATTTGGTCCTTACCACTCCGAAATGTCCTTAATGGCACAGTTGCAAAACCTTCCTTCGCAATGTTTTAGGGGAAATTACCCTGTCACCTCTCATAATCAATTCCTTGTCCACCGATCGTTCCAGTCTCACCTCTCAAAAAGGTTTCAAATCACTAGTAATGTTATACTTCCTGGGCCAGCCCTTGCAAATGTGTCCTGATATCGCTTGTAAATCCTTGTCTTTATATTGTTCCTCCATCCACTCAGCTTTAGTGATTGCTGGCGCTCCAGAATCATGAACGAAAGCAATACTAAAATACCCCCAAAGATCATTCACACAATAATTATTACTTTCAGTTAGAGACAAAGCTCTGGAAGCAAACAAAATTATTCTCTCATATACATCACACTTTTTCTGTGATAAGGATCTGGGCGCTGTTTTATCACTTGCATCAGTAGTTTAGTACAATTCTGAGTTTGGGTCACAACTACTTAATGCATTCACATTCTCTAAGTCAGCTTTGATTCGGGAAAGCTCAGCTTCACATTACGTAGACCAATCAAGTTTTGCATTTTTTCTTGAGGAGAGAGCGTATGTTATACACCTTGCTGACAAAATTAGGTATAAATTAGGCACAATATTCGGCCATGCCCAAAAAGGATCACACTTCCTCTTTCGTAGAAGGGGCAGGTGAATCTACAACAGCATTGATTAACGAGGGCTTGGGTCTCACACCATCTTCACTTATAATATGTCCTAAGTAAGACAGGCTCCTCTGCGCAAACTTGCATTTACTAAGTTCCACAGTCAGACTCACTCTTTGTAAAACATCTAAGACATAATTCAAAATCTGATCATGTTCTTCTTTGCAACCAGCAGCTACAACTGAAATCCTGGAGTGCAATCCTGAAGGAACAACACAGGCGTTCCACGCCACGATCAACTGAAGCTCCTAACATTATATGGCAATACAATGTAATGCAAAACATTAATTAAGAAAAACATCACTTGCCTTCAGACTACCCAAACAAATGAGACGAACGTAAGTTTTCACCCAAGACTGTACTAACTCCAGCTTCATCATACAGGGAAAATGTAACACTTTGCATGCCTAATACACTAGCAAACTTACCCAAACAATGGCAAACTCGGAGCTCTGCTTCCTCCATCTCGCACACTGACAAACTGTGGAAAATACACAATGCACACCACCTACACTTTCTCGAACCCACCTAATTCGGAAGCCAGTCAATATGCCCACTGACTACCCCGAACTGCTCACGCAGACAGGAAATGAGGTGTCACCACATACTGACTTCACATTGCTTGGGGACAACAACTATGGACCATCAAACCTTGTCTGAAGGGCGAGAATAAAACTCCTTGTCTACCATCACAGACCTATGCTAAACAAAACGAAAAAGCATCAACAATATCCGCTTCCCTCCAGCACAATTCACAGAAAATGTGGATCCTTGGCAAACCCTTAAACTTAGGGCAAATTAAACATTCATCAACACATGAAAAGAATTATGTACATTGCTTACTATCTGTTTGTAATTCATGTGCGTGGATTGGCAAACACGTCCACTGTGTTTCTAAAGCTTAACTTATCCTACTTTAGGATCCACGACTGACGGTTGTGGACCCTCATTTAAGGCATCTCAGCGAACATTAGATATTGATGCCAGCAAAAAATGCCTTCGTACATATGCCCCAATTAGAAAAGCATTAACAACAAACCCAATGTTCAAGCTCCACGCCCTACAGTGACAAATACAGAGGCACTGTCTTCCATGAAGAGAACTACTTTGCTACCCTAAGACTGTAGCTACTGAACGTCCTTTCTTTTGGATGAAAGCAGAAAAATACTGAAGATCATTTTTTCAACCTCTCATACCAAGGTGTCATCTGGTAGTCACGGGGTAGAGTCCCAGGTCGCAGTGCTGGATCTATTAATTTCTTATAGCTTAAAAAAAAAAAAAAGAGGGAGTCGCAGCGTGCCAGGTGGTTCTAGCACCCGCGACTGAATAATGATTGTGGGTGCTTCACCTGCATTTCTCTGGTGGCAAAGTAATCCAGTTCACAGTTTTGAACCCACCAAATGTGCCCTCTCTTATCACCATCGCTGGTGCCTGAGCAAAACCCCAAGCCAAACTCTTAGTTTTCAATAGTTCTGCCTGGTGCCTCATAAAACACTTCAGTACAACCGATGGAAAAAAGATAATCCAACAGATGGACAGCAAGTGCCTCAAATAACAGAACTGCGGCCAAGAACTGCCAAAAGGTCACAACAAAGAATTAGAAAGGTCACACGACACCACACACCTGCGCACCCCACCCAAAACAACAGCTACACATTCACAGGTGCCACAGAACATAAGAGTTATGCAATGGCGCTCTGCTACAAAGCGCCGAAAGGCACACAGCAGACACACCCACCACGCTGTACTCCGCAGCGTGGGCACCTGGGCCTCTCCAAGATTTCCAATCAGTGAGGAAGAAGGAGGCCAAAAAATATTACCTCAATAGTTAAGGCGAATGAAGGTGCCATGGCGTAGACAACGACAGAAATCTCTTTTTAAGTTTCACGCTGTGCCTTTGCTGACCTATCCGTTGTGAATGTACAGAACAAAAAGAAAAGAACATGGACAATTTTACCTTGATTGTAGAGTGAAATATCTCGACCAAGTCTGCTGAAACACACTGCTGAGGATGTAATGAGCTCTTCCTCCAAGCTACATCAAGTGAAGTTGTTTGGAAGCGGTATCCCGTCGTGCTTCACGAGTTCACCCCTCACACTGCCATACTAAGTACAGGCCGAAACATGCTTGTGTGTGATCAAAGACTGGCGAGAGATGATTGTCTCCGTGGGGGGAGGGGGGGGGGGGGGGGGGGCAGTATTGTTCTAGGAAGTGTTTAGAACCTAAAAGGGAGTGAAGGTTTTCCACTGCACAATTTGGTGGTAGCACTGGTTGGCAGTTACTGAAATGTAAACAAGACTGTTTGGTGGTGGTATATCAATATTGGGATTTTTGAAAGCATGCACGTTGCCCGTGCACAGGCGCCTCTGGTGACGACATAGGGTGGGCCGGCATTTGGTCTGCCGCCCCTAGGGTCCTGTTTCCTCTCTGCTGACATTCCGCTTACAGAGCCATATTTATCCTCGCAGGGCTTCCTTCGGGAGCCTCAGCCTGGCTTCGCCTCCCTTCCCTCCCTCCTCCCCTGCCAGGTTCCCTCTGGCTCCTGCCTGTGTCTGAGCTTTGGCTGCATGACTATTCCCCGCAGGCCTCCTGCACAGCCTTTCCCAGCTCTTGCTGCGCCTTGACAGCCTCCAGCACTGACCCTCCTCCCCCACTCAAGCCCTCCACTTCCTGCATTCAAGGCCTGCTCTCCTAGAGTCAGTCCTTCCCCTCTGACCCCAATTCCTAGCTAAAGCTGCTTATCTGAGAGCTGCAAGACACTGCAAAGTCTCTAATTCCCTGGGCCCCTCCCCGTGGTCCCCGCAGAGCTTGGGCAGGTAAACACGCCTTTCATCTCCTCAAACTCTAAGGAGACATAACATTTCAAGACGATCGGCACACCCCGCGCTTGCATTCAAATGTATAAAAACAGAGTTGGTTCTAATGAGTAATCATCCGTGCTAAAAACTACAAACTACTGACAATGGCTAGTGTTCGCTTAAGGAGAGGTGACGTTTTAGCTGGGCCTATTCACTAGATGCATCAAATTTCACTTGGACCAGAAAATCTGACATCTGGCCGGCTCCCTGAGCCAAGGCCTAATTTCACTCGGTGCCTGGAGCAGAGGAGAGAAGCCTTCCTGCTGTTAAAACGAGGACCCTGTCTCTTGCGCACAAGCTTACTTGTGGGCTATTGAATCTAAGCAGAGGCTAAACCATTTTCCAATTCTTCCTCGACCAGGTACACGAAGGACACATTAATCATCTAAGTGGTTAACCAGCAACATCTCAAAGTATGCCCTGCCTAGCACATTCACTAGCTAGAGGGCAGGCAGCTCAGAGTCCATTCTTCGATGATCATAGCCACGGGTGACCAGTCTACCCAGTTTTCAAAACACCCAGGCATGTGTATCATATAGCCAATAGTCATAGCCCTTAATTTGGCAATCTCGAGTGCAAGCCTCGGAGGATCATGTGCCCTACTAAAAACATTCACCTGCCTGATTGATGGTCATTCAGTCAGCTCATTCTTCAACCCTCCAAGGTCTCCACACTCAACGAACAGACTATCCTTAAGAACATTCGGCTAATTCTCCATCCCACTGTAGTCTGGGAACATTTCCCACCACACACTCACTAGCCAGATAGACAGACCCATCACGGTCTGCAGCATACTACCTACTACTATTGAACACATCTGCTAGCCTGGGGAATACCCAATCACGAGGATCATACCCGATCAGTGTCTTTACCCTCCGTTGTCTTTACTGTTAACGAGGACAGTCAGATCAATCTCCATGTGGCCCTTTTGCCATTATTCACTAACCCGGTCAACAACAAACTAATTCACATGAAGCATCCAACATCAAATGTGTCACCATGGGCAACCAATGGTCCCAACTGCCACCTTTAATTCACTACCCCTTGATGAGGACATCTAATTATTTTATCCAGCTCACAGGAGTGAGAGCTGGTATATGGGGTGTAAAATGATTTACTCAAGGACTGAAAATTAAAAGTACGGAAATAGGAGACGACACCTATGAAGAGGTAACTAAAAAGTGTAGACGATAGTCAAGTGTTTTAATTTAAATGTGTGGGTACGAGCAAAACCAAGACTGCAGCGTAAAAATAGAATCCGAGTCCCCTCCACCCATACAGAGTCGGTGGAGAGAGGCCCTTTAGAAGCTGGCAGAGTTGTTTACTTCTCCATGGCTGTGGCCGGGGGCCAGGCTGACAGCTGTCACTCATCCCTCCCTTCCCACAGCTCGCCCCCTCCTGGATGTTTGTCACTCCCCGACCTCCAGCTGCAGGACCTGCGGCCTCTGAAATGAATTTGTGGTGTGTGCCACAATCAGCTAGATGCCCTTTCTCCCGGCCCAGCAGAGTTGCACAACACAGCTCATGGTCCACTGGTGCCTGGGTGTGAAGGGGGAGACACAGTGGCAGCTCATGTGTGAGTCCGCTTACCTGAGCACGGGGAGGAGGGGGGTACTGCCCCCTCCCTCCAATGCCCACTCTACAAACAGAAACTGGAGACAACACGGGGAGAGAGGGACAGGAAATGGGACACCCAATCCCTCTTAGCAATAACTATGTGTTGCCACAGCGGCTGCCGTCTCCAGTATATATGTATTGGAGGGAGGGGCGCTCATGCCTCCCCCTCCACCCCAACAAGGTAACTGCACCCTGGAAACTGCCTTTGGAAGTCACTCATGGCGCCAGCAGTGAACCGAGGAGCAATCACCCACAGCTCTGCTGCCAGCACGCACATGTACAGTACCTATATAACAGCACCAGCAAACGACAGTACTTCACTACGAAGCACCTACCAGCACGAGACTTCCATCTTTCTTCAGTACACCATACCTCTGCATTACCCCTCAACCCATTAACCAATGAACTCGTCTATATGGGACTTGCATGGCCTCTCTTCGTGGCACCAAACGCCCCTGGAAGTCACTGAACCTGGCGGGTAGGCGCCACATTATCTCTACAGACCCATAACCCTTCTATAGAGCACCACCCAGCTTCTGAGAGCCAGCATTTATCACATATAATATAGAACATTCCTCTAGGTCATGGTGCAAGGTTCCCTCTAAGAGAAGGGATCATTTCACGAGTCACAGAAAGTGTCTATAGTGCACCTCATTTTATACGAGAAAGCACGACTAAATGAAAAGGGACTACCCAACTCAAAAGGGTCCAGTTACTAAAAGGGCACTGCGAGGAAGCCACAGCGCCTCCATAGGGCCACAAAACGCTCAAGGCCATAACGAAAACCATATGGGAACACTTTTGTACACACCTACACACTCCTCTGCTAAGACAGCACTCCTGCTTTGAGAAACAATAGCCGTCATAGGTCAGGGTCAGCTCCGAGGTATAGCACCCATCCGTTCGGGCACAGTGCCCTCCTCTAAAGTGTAAACACCATCGAGGAACAATGTCCAAATTTAAGAGGGAATGCACCTCTCTGCAAGGCACCGAAGCCTGACACTGTCTTCTGTGGAATACAGCGCACCCTGGGGTATAGCATTCTTATGTGCGCCACAAAACTCGTACATCAGGTGTGCTACCCACATAACACATCTCCTTCAGGTGCAGCACATGTGGCGAGCAGTACAGCCTGCCGATGAACAATGAGCCCTGGCAGCAATATCACATTGTGACGAGAAGTAACCACCAACTGATACTAGCCCATGTGAGCAACACAATCACATGGTGGCACCACCTTTTGAGGGGCAGTATCCAGTGTGCACTACACCCCTGCAGAAGCAGCAGCACCGCATCCAGATGCACAGTATCCCTCTAGGAACACTTATCACCTACGTATGTACAACACCCATCTGCGAGCAGTAGCGCTATCTCATCGTGTATAACGCTCCCCTATGAACAGGACCACAGGTGATGCACAGAACCCTCTAGTTGCTGTACCTCTTTTCGTGTACAGCTCCCTTACCTGAAGGCTGTACACCATTCATGAGGCACAGCAGCAGCATCTGTTTCAGAAGAACTGTTGACACCACCATCCAGCCACTGATGCGACGCACCACTTTGAACACAACCTCCTGACGCACAGCACCATGGTTAGCAGAAGCCAACCCATGCACTGCACCTCCCTGACAAGTAGTACTCCCACGTGATGAACAGAAGCGTCTGCGAGCACTAGCACCTCCACACGTACAGCACATCTCTTCGAGCAGCACCCCTCTGAGCGCTACCACAGACTAATGCACAGCAGAGCCGGATGAGCAGCACCACCTACTCATGCACGGCAACTCTCCGCTGCGAGAAACAGTACCACCTCCTGGTGCACAGCACATCTGTGTGAAGCGGAGCAGTACCTCTGTGGGTACCCCAGGAAGGTACTCACCTGGTTCCACCAGTCTCGTAGACTCCCTGCTCCCGCCACGGCCTCCTCGGCTCCCCCGGCCTCTGCCTCTTCCTCTGCCGCGACCTCTCCCTCTGGCTCCGGTCCCTCCACGGCCCCTGCCGGGAGGACCCATTACGATCCCGGGTACCTCTGGCCCTGGGGCCACTGTCCCTACAGTTCCTTGGCCCTGGCCGAGCGGCTCCCGCGAGTCACCTGCTATTTCAACCTCCACGGGGGGCGCAGCTCCCCGGCCACGGCCTCTCCCGAGCCCCCTGGCTCTGCTCGAAGGCCTGCCGCGGCTCCCCCGGCCCCTGCCGGGAGGGCAAATGATGGTAGCTCCCGCTGCTGGTCTGCCCCGTCCCCGGGGGGGACGGCCTCGGGGGGCTCCAGTCCACGAGGGTGCTGTCAACGCGTCCACGGTGTCTGTTCGGGCTCCCGTCGCTCCCGGAGGCTCCCCGGGAGCCTGGCTGCCCGCCTCCGCCGCTCCGCTGTCCTGTCCCCGGGGATCTCGGGGGAGCCCCGCCGTGCCAGCCGCCCGGCCCCTGCTCCTTGACGGGAGTCCCTGGGGGGGCGCTGTCACCATGTCTGCTGAGCACGGGACTGCCGGGGACGACTCCTGGGGCTCCCCGGGGACGGGGCTGGCTGCTGCCGCTCCCCTGCCCTTGCCCCGGGCGGGCAGCTGCGCGGTAGCCGCGAGGGCTGCGGTCCCGGGGGTGCCAGGACTGAGCTCCCCACCGGGGCTCCCGGCTGTCACCGCTCCCCTGCCCCTGCCTCGGCCCGGGGCGCCCCCGGCTGCCGGTCTGCCGCGGCCCCTCCGGCCTCGCCCCGGCCCTCCTCTGCACCCTCGGGTCCCAGAACCCCCGGCCTCCGCCGCTAGCATCTTCATGTCCGCGGCACTGCCCGCTTCAGCTGCTCCGGGGGCCGGTGGGACTGGGCATGGTGGGGCGAGGGTGTCTCCGCGGAGTTGGTTGGGTTCCTCGGGAGGGCAGTGCTCCAGAGGGGTCCTCCTGACAGTGGTCCTCAGGGGTGGCTCCGCAGGCGGGGTTTCGCATACAGGTTTGGGGCACCGCCTCCTGCCCTTGGGGCTCCGCCCCGCGCACGGCCTGTCACGGGTTCGGGCTGCCTCGGTCTCCCGCCGCTGCTCAACCTCCTGCGGGCTCCTCCGCCTCCTGCCTCCGCTCCGGACTCGGCTGTCTGTGGAGCCGCCTCCAGCGCTGCGCGCGCAGCAACGAAGGCCCCGCCCCTTGGTCCAACGCACCGCCCTCGCGGCCTGCGCGCGCAGCCCAGTAGGCCCACCCCGTCGTCAGACCCAACAAGACCGCCCACGTGCCCTGCGCTTGAGCACACACAGCCATCTCCGCCTCCAATTGGCTAAAGGCCTGCCAAAATCTCGGAGGCTACTTTTTCGGCACTACAGGCCGCCCCACTGGAGCAAACCTCTAGGCACCGCCCCTCCATTGAAAACCCTCCAGCTGTCTTTCTTCCGAACCTTTTTACGGAATATTTAAAAAGACGAATAACTAAAGGCTTAACAGTACGTATAAAAATGAATCCAGCACATCTTCAAACTCCTTCTAATCATTTGTAGCTTAAGAACAAAGCTTGCTTTCAGCTCCTCACTGAACTTTAACGGTTGCAGGGCGCGCATGTGTGCCTCCGTTCCAGGCACCTGAACACTGGTATGTGAATGTCAGCATTAAAGTGTCAGCAAGGTACCCATATTGGGTGAGTATGGGACTCCAGCGATTCTAGAGCGATGCGGGTTGGCAACTGTTACTTCCGCATCTTTTTTGTTACACCAACCAGATTCTGACAAACGAGGCAGCCTATAGAAACGCCACCTTGCCCGCATGCGCCGTCTCTGTTTGACAGATGAGCAAACTGCGCAAGTTCCTTGCGCAGGTCCAAAGCTCAGTAGTGTCCATGTTAAAATCAGTCAAAACGTCTAGACTCTTTAATCAATGGGAGGGCAGCGAAGAGGGTGGAACGTTGCCGCATTCATTCAGTATAGAATGGAATGAAAACAAATGACGTGTTGCCTGTCTTTTCTATGGCGGCCGGCTGGGACGTTGCCACGCCTGAAAAGGCACTGTCTTCTAACTTATTCTGACGACATATGTCAACAAGGCGGTACCTTTCAACTACTGTACGCATGCGGTTGCCTTTAGGAAATCCCCGCCCAAGCGGAAGACACTTGGTAAATACTACAACTCCCGTCATTTCTGGCTTTTGACTACCCGAGAGCAGATTCATGGGGTTTATAGTCTTTTAGTAGATTATTACCTGTGTTCAACTCTTCGCTATCACGTATTTGAGAGTGCAAGGCAATAATACAACTCAAGTTCTGCTGTACCTGAACATTATTTCACCAATTTCTATATCAGTTCCAGTTAACCGTTGTCATATGTCAGCAAAAAATGATTTAATGGTTTAGAAGCACCCAAAGTATTCCATCGCTCCGCTCCCTAGTCTTGAGACTTTGTAGACGGGAGAATGAAATAGGGATAGACATGTCACTGTTGGGGCGCGGGCTTGTGGTATAATGGAAGTGAACATTATTGCCTTTTGAGTACTCAATGCATTGGTGAAGGGCATGCCTGTCAAGTATCACGCAACATGTGTGACACGCACGCATTTCAGTGTGGTGTTCCGCATCACCGCACTGAAATGCTTTGTCACACATTTAGGCCACTTCGCAGCGCGTGCCACCGGCGGTGCCTGGGCACCTGTGCGCTGGCCCTGCTGCTCCGAAAAGTGCCGCCAGCAGCGGCTTGCTGAGCTCAGTAAGTTCTTAAATAGTTAAACTTTGTCTGCTCTCAGCGCTGCAGTGGCTGAGAGCTACAATGTAACAAATATCTGCGCAGCCAGGCTCCTTCATATTAATCCCTACGGCTGTGCGCTTTAACACACTGCTGCCAATTACCCTCGTGTGGGGGGGGCGGTGCCTGCCCTCAGCAGTGGTTGCTACTGGTGCACACCATGGGGCCCTCAATCTGGATGTGTCCCGTACTTGAGCCGTCACATCCGGAGGAATAGGAAGTCAGGTGAGGCCGAAGCGGTGGGTGACTAAATCTGAGTCGACGTGCCTCGGGTTCAGTGGTGTCACTGTCTGCGCCATGTCCAAGTTGCCAGATCGGCGGGGAGCCGAGATCCAGAGTGAATAATTAAATTTCACCCACCAACACTGTACTGACGGACTGTCACTGGATTGCACACAAAAGGCTTTGCCGACTCGAGGACTCACAGACTGTCAACAGGTGGGCCCCAAACGGTAATTGCGGCCGTGGATCGAGCCTGAGCTGCAACAAGTAATTTGAAGTAAGACAGGAGTGTTGCAGTGCTGCAGCCACCCGATTGTGTGTGTGCGTGTGTGTGCTCGAAATGTGAGCACAGTCCTACCCATGTTTGTCGACATCTGTTTTTGCGTACTAAGTAAATATTTAAATTCGCCAATTATTTTAAAATCTTACGTGCAACACGATCTCCAGGAAAAGTTTTCAATCCCCATTGCTTATGCCAATGCATATTTGGCAGTGGTGCCGTAAATTCAATTGCAGAGGCCACTGCACAACACCCAAAATGTTGCGCAGCACCGATACCCCTATGGGGCAGGCCTCCAGCACCTGCACCAGAAATGGCTCCAGCTCGGCATCCTCCAAGCAGAGATGATCAGCAAGGAATGCTTCCTCATCCTCCTCGTAGGGATACTCCAGCATCGAGAAGACCCAGGCCTGGCCCCGAACATCACAAACAAATAGCATGCGACCAGCATCAAGCAGGCTGGGGTTGGGCCATGGCACTGTTGGGAACGTACTCATCTGCACCCTCAGCTAGTACTGCAAGTACAGCAGCGCCCACAATGCCTACTTTTGACAGCTGAGTAACAGGTATGAGTCTACTAATACTATTGCAGCAAACATTAACCCTTTCGATGCTCATGACGAGCTCAGCTCGTCATGATGCACGGTTGAGCTGTGCTGATGACGAGCTGAGCTTGTCATGAACAATGGGAAAGCAAAGTATCCAGCACCGGGGGGAAAACACCTAGCAGCCAAGGTGTTAAAGGGTTTCAGGTATTTTATATATTAGTCAGAGCTTGACTATTAAGAGGTGTGTTTGTGTATTAGCTACATGAGTTACGTCTTGCTTGTAAACACTGGAGTAATTTAAACACCACTACCTCCATTCCGAAAGAGGCAAATCAGAGTGCCCTTCCTCCTCAGGCCAGTATATTGAGCATTGTTACATTGTGTTACACCAAAATCCATTCTTTATAGAAAATCTGAAGTGCTATTTAAAAAAGATGTTTTTATGATTATATGACTGGATGCACCTAGGCCTTGCATTCTTTTTGCAACCCTGGGCAACAGAAATTACCTCAGCTCCCTTTCAATTAATTCTCCTTAAGGCAGCTGCTATGTGAGTGGGAATGCATGTGGATCCATAGATCTCCTGTCTTCATTGCTTGATTTTGCTCGCATGAAAGTGTCACTCATAGTCGTTGTATGTCACTCATATTTACACTGAAATTATGAAAATGTCTCACATAAGCAATCTGAATCCTTGGCATCTATGGAAGGGATGCCCCAATTTGTCTCTTTTATTGCGTTCTACAGAATAATTAACACAAAAGAAAGTCTTGGGTCAGACGCTTTAACAAGAATCCGGGGTCCTGCTTGTGGTCCTCGGGACACTTCTTGGGTCGAGGTCCGGGATACTCCAGCGCATGGAAGGAAAAGAAAAGAACGAGGCTTTTAGTGTACTGGACACTTTCTAGAGACTCTTGGAAATAGGGAGGGTGTGAGGGAAAAGCAAGAACCACCACCACATTCAGTGACTTGCAAAACGTTCTAAGAAACGAGGTGCCCCGGTGCTTGCTCTGTCTCCTACCCGGTCCCTCCCTTCTTCAAGCGCAGTATTGAACCTAAACGAGCACGCACCTGGTAAAGCCACGCGTCCTCCTTCGCGTGGCTGGGCGAATCGCGGTGACGTTGGCCTCCTGGCTTTACAGCTGCCGCCGTCCGTTTATCCTCCGTTTCCGTCCCGGCACCTTCTCTGCTCCTGGTGTCGGCTCTCTCCAAGGACTCCGTCGCCGCGTTGCTCTCAGCGTCCCTAGTCGCGTTGTTCTCCTGGCGTCTCACGTCCTCCTCCCACGACAGAGACACAGCGTCTTCCGGGTCTGCCCCCATATGGCGAGGGGTGGCCCCTGATAGGTCCAAAAAGTCAGGTGGTCCAGGGGCGAGGCCTTCGTCACGCACACAAAGACTATCCTTAAAGGGCCCGTAGTAGTCCGCCTGTTGAGGAGACGGACAATCAGTTAGCCCAGCCGGGGCCGAGCAGGGGACCCCCTGACAAATCCCCCCCCTAGACTTTTCCCGTTCGGGGAAAGTGGATAACTGGACAAATAGTCAGCATTCGTCTGAGCAGAACCCTGACGGTGACACACCTCGAAATCATAGGGTTGCAAGGATAAGAACAAACGGAAGATGCGTTCATTGCGGCCTTTATTCCGTTGCAGCCACTGCAAAAGGGCATGGTCCGAGAACAGTGTAAAATGTCGACCATCTAGGTAATAATGAAGTTTCTCAATGCTCCATTTCACAGCCAAGCACTCCTTTTCTATCGTGGGATAGGCCGTCTCCCTAGGGAAAAGTTTCCTGCTTAAGTACCTTATAGGCCGTTCCCTCCCATCCTGATCTAACTGAGACAAAACAGCACCCAGTCCAACCCCTGAAGCATCGGTCTGGAGATAGAAAGGCTTGTCAAAGTCAGGTGTTATTAGGACTGGGGATGAGGAGAGAACGTCTTTTAGAGCCTGAAAAGCAGTTTGAGCTTGGGGAGAGGGTCGTTTGAACTGGACGGAAGTGGCCGTTTTCTTCAACAGATCCATCAAAGGGGCTGAGAGAGTGGCAAAGTGTGGGATGAACCGTCGGTAATAACCAACCAGGCCAAGAAAGGCTTTCTTTACTTGCGCATACACCCCGGGCCAATAGAAATGCTCAATGATGGAATTAGTGGTCTTTTCTGCACCAGAATGACCTGCTAAAAGGTGAGCATGAGCATAAAACATCACTTGCTCGCGAAACATGGTGGGTACTATTAGCTGGGGAGTGGCCTGACTCTGTCCTACTCCGTGTAGGAGACCGTTTTGCTCAATAAAACAGGGGTAAGTATGTTGGTTCTGGCCTTTATTATCCTGTGCGTTCTGCCAAGCAGTTGCCAAGGAAGCTTTGTTTAATTGAGCTGCCCTGAAGTTTGTATCAGTGGACCAAGGTTCTTCAGCTAACAGGCCCTCCCTGACCCCATTCCTGCCCTGCTTTTCTAGGACTTCTGCCATCAGTGTAGAGAACCACTTATTGTCTGTTCCTATGATAAGGGACTCGGGTAGATTAGGAAGAACTCCCACTTCACAATGTACTTGGGTACCCTTTTCTGTTGTTATCATGACTTGGGCTAGAGGATAAGTACGCACATCTCCGTGTACACATTTTATCCGTACAGTACGGTCCAAGAGCATAGAAGTATTGTTCAATGCGTTTTTCTGGATCACAGAATGACGACACCCAGAGTCCAACAGGGCACGGGTTTTCTTACCATCTACTAGGACACTTACATAAAATGCTGGTCCTGTCTCTTGGGCATACAGGAGGGCACGAGGAGCATACCCAACCTCCATGGGTTCTTCTTCTTTTTCTTTCTTTTTGCGGCAGTACCTCGCAATATGTCCCCACTCGCCGCATTCATAACATTGTGGACCCGTAAAGACTGGCGGTTCTATCTTCAAAGGTCTAGGCTTCATAGGAGGAGGTTCGCTTTGATTTTTGTATGGCTTTTTGTCAGGTTTTATGGGGGTTTTGTTGACAACAGGTTTTTCGGTTTCCCGGAATACAGGCCTGGTTTGAGCTCTAGCATAGGAATTGGCCATTTCAATGGCGTGCTCTAAGGTCAGCCCTGCATGCTGTCTAAGCCACCGTTGGGTGCCATAGGGCAATGCCTCAAGAAACTGTTCCAGGTAAATTTTGTTCATCACGTTATCGATATTCCCCTCTTGTGGTTTCAACCACCTGTCTGCTGCGTCTTTCAGCTTGTAGAAAAGAGTCTTAGGAGCATCGGTTGGGGTTCCTCTCTCTTGTCGGAACTGTAGTCGGTGAGTCTCATCATCAACCCCCAGTCTATCTAGAATTATTTGTTTCACATGTCCATAGGCTGCAGTGCCATCCTTATTGGCCAGCTGGTATGCTGCCTGTGCTTCTCCTGTAAGGAGAGGAGCTAGGTAAAAGGGCCATCTCTCCCCCGGCCAGGCGCTAGCTCGGGCTGCCCTTTCAAAATTTAGGAAGAAAGAGACAGGGTCGTCTCCGGGAACATATTTTTGGAGCGGTACTACTGCCCCAGGTGGGTGTGCGGCTCAGCTTTGTCCCAGAACAGCCAACAGCTGCGTTTGTCCTTCTGCAAGTTTAGTGAGATGATCAGCCTGTGTTTGAATAGCTGCAGTGAATGTAGCTCTATCACTGTCTGCTTGTTCATTAGACCGTTCAATTGCCCACTCTAGCTTGGACTGACCTTCGCTCATTTGATTTATCAAGGTCTCCATCTTGTAATGTCAGACGGACCGTCTCCTGGCTGGCTCGCCACTTGTCACCTTTCGGTTACAAGAAGGGAAGGAGCCAAGACTAGAGGGCGACTATTTGTCTCTTTTATTGCGTTCTACAGAATAATTAACACAAAAGAAAGTCTTAGGTCAGACGCTTTAACAAGAATCCGGGGTCCTGCTTGTGGTCCTCGGGACACTTCTTGGGTCGAGGTCCGGGATACTCCAGCGCATGGAAGGAAAAGAAAAGAACGAGGCTTTTAGTGTACTGGACACTTTCTAGAGACTCTTGGAAATAGGGAGGGTGTGAGGGAAAAGCAAGAACCAACACCACATTCAGTGACTTGCAAAACGTTCTAAGAAACGAGGTGCCCCTGTGCTTGCTCTGTCTCCTACCCGGTCCCTCCCTTCTTCAAGCGCAGTATTGAACCTAAACGAGCACGCACCTGGGAAAGCCACGCGTCCTCCTTCATGTGGCTAGGCGAATCGCGGTGACGTTGGCCTCCTGGCTTTACAGCTGCCGCCGTCCGTTTATCCTCCGTTTCCGTCCCGGCACCTTCTCTGCTCCTGGTGTCGGCTCTCTCCAAGGACTCCGTCGCCGCGTTGCTCTCAGCGTCCCCAGTCGCATTGTTCTCCTGGCGTCTCACGTCCTCCTCCCACGACGGAGACACGGCGTCTTCCGGGTCTGCCCCCATATGGCGAGGGGTGGCTCCTGATAGGTCCAAAAAGTCAGGTGGTCCAGGGGCGAGGCCTTCGTCACGCACACAAAGACTATCCTTAAAGGGCCCGTAGTAGGCCGCCTGTTGAGGAGACGGACAATCAGTTAGCCCAGCCGGGGCCGAGCAGGGGACCCCCTGACACTATCATTTGTTGATATCTTCCCTGTGGTGTTATTTGATTGTCGGTGTCAACATTGGACATCATACTTTGCTTTCTAGTGGACTCAGTGGCCGGGAAACACTTTCAGTACACAGCCTCATGATTTGAACCATGGAATGCCACTTCATCAACCAACCATTGCAAATGCTTCTTTATGTCTCTCAACAAGAGTCTATTTACTACTTTGCTAAAATCGGACCGAGAGTCTCACCTGGCATTCTGTGACTTTGTTCCTGACGTGAGGGGAACCGCTGTGCCGGAGTCTCACCAAAAACGCCATGAGGGGAACGGCTGCGTTGCGAGGGCTGGGACTACATTTCCCAGGTGCCCCGGCAGACAGGCGCACACCTTACGCCACTGACACCACTCCTGCGCCCGGAGGCGCTTGAAAAGCAAAGAGCGCCGAGCGCTCAATGGGACGCTGCTAAAATCGGACCGAGAGTCTCACCTGGCATTCTGTGACTTTGTTCTTGCCGTGAGGGGAACGGCTGCGCCGGAGTCTTACCAAAAACGCCGTGAGGGGAACGGCTGCGCCGCGAGGGCTGGGACTACATTTCCCAGGTACCCCGGCAGACAGGCGCACACCTGACGCCACTGACACCACTCCTGCGCCCGGAGGCGCTTGAAAAGCGAGGAGCGCGAGCGCTCAATGGGATGCTGCTATAATCGGACCGAGAGTCTCACCTGGCATTCTGTGACTTTGTTCTTGCCGTGAGGGGAACGGCTGCGCCGGAGTCTCACCAAAAATGCCGTTAGGGGAACGGCTGCACCGCGAGGGCTGGGACTACATTTCCCAGGTGTTCCGGCGGACAGGCGCACACCTGACGCCACTGACACCACTCCTGCGCCCGGAGTCGCTTGAAAAGCGAGGAACGCCTCCCGCCCTGCGGGACGCGGGCCGGACGCGCGCGGGACGCGCCGGACGAAGCCCGGACAAAGGGCAGGCCATCTGTGGCCGTCCGGGGCCGAAGGAGGCCGGGCTGGGCCACCCCCCTAAGACCCAGAAACTAATTGTTGAGACTGTAAGTACTGTGGACAATAGGTTTCCGGATCCCTAAGGGCTTATCACACACGTGTTGGGAGTAATCGTTATTTGATATATTTCAAGTTGGTCCAGGCTTGTATATTATGCCTACTCAAGTAGATAAAGAGGGAAATCTACCTTGTAAACATTCAGGTGGGAGCCTTATGGGCACTTTAGATAACTACATCACCTGGCAGCTGTTGCATTAGACCGGGAGATAGCAGACGCAGAAAAAAGGCTTTCATTGGAAATTTTTTCAAAAAGTTCATCTTTGGGCTCGATCAATAATTGCATTACCCCTGAAAACCGCTTAAATCAACGCCTTAGCGATTTGGGATTACCCAATATAAGTATAGGGTCTGATACATATAGTGACACCACTCTGGGGAATAGTACTCAGGATTGTAATATCAATGAGGAAATTGTGTCCTCTAAACCTCCACCTACAAAGACACTGGCATGCCCTAGCGTTCAATCATTATCACGCATTACAAATACAGGGAAACACAAGTGGGGAGTAAGTGAGCAGAAAGGTAAACGAGCAAAGGTCCCTAAAGTATCAAATAAGATGGGTAAATGGGTGGGCTCACACAAACAGAAAGAGGCGGACTCTTGCCTTCATAATAGGAGTGTAGCCCCCCTGCAAAACAATGGCCAACGTCAACAAATGAAACACTTACCACCAATAGTACAGGGAGAGGAAGGCTTGATTGGACGCGTGGAACAGCTTGTAAAATCTCTGATGCTACCTCTCATCGAGAGATTAAAATCTATTAGCATTAGCATTGATAAGCTCCAACGGGTTGCAGATGACAACACTCAATTGCTACACTCTATAACAGACATCAATAAGGTGGGAGGACATACTACACAATTAGGCAAATGCCTCAACTCCAAACAAACCCCTGCACCAGCCCCCACAAACACTGCAGCACCAGTAGTAAAAAGAATCCCCGCTATTAAAGATTTAAGTCTAACAGGCACAAAGGACAGGCCACAGAGTCTGGAGGGAAGCCCTAGGCTTGCGAGGACCTCCCAAGCATATCGGGATGAGAGTGAACAGGTAGCTACATTGACCAATGGACAAATTCAGCCTAATAAGCTAAGGGAGGGGGGTGGCAATTGCTTGTCTTTAGATCTCCCCCCCCCCAAGCACTCCTCTGGTGATCGTCCTGGGAAACGTCCTGTATCTCCGCCAAGGAGAAAGAGAGGACTTATCCCAGATCAAAAATAAGGTCACCCAAAGGCTCTCTCGTAACACCGTAGGAGGCAACAGGGTAATTCATAATATAATCATGGCCCGTCGAGTATCCTGGGTGGGACACTCTAGGAAAAGCAGAGCAGGAGACTGTATCGTAATAAACTTCAACAGTCCAGTCCCAGTCGAGATGATTCTCAGGGAGGTAGAGGGTTTTTCACAGAGAGGAGGACAGGGAACAGAAATTTTGCCCCTTGGTTTCTTTTATAGACCAGGGTGGCAGGGCGCCTCTAGTCACTACACACATAGAAATAGGATCCCCGGTAACAACCAGGTTTATCCCAGAAGGCCAGAAGGCTGGGAAACAATACCCCAGAGACTTAATGCAGTCCAAATGAGGGGGGGCCAGCATATCTGTCAGGCATAGAGGTCACCAATAGATTTAATGCTCTTTCGGGTCTAAACGATTGTGACTGACTGGGAGGAAATCCTCCCAGTCACCTCTGCCATGATTGTCTGTATACTGGCCCTGTAAGCTCCTCTGCATCAGTCGGTCAAGAGAGTGGCCTTGAAAATCTCACCTCTGGCATTTCTTCTAGTTACCCCTCTCATGATACCCTTTATACCCCCCTTGTATACCCCTCAGTACTGGCTAGCTTGCAGAGTGATTTTAATCACTTCACCTCTAGTATTCCCACCAATGTCGTATCGCCAAGAGTTATAGGACCTTGTGGGGCACTTCACCCTAGATTAACCAAATTTGAACCATCTAAACAGTCTGCTAGGGTGACTAGAGAGGCCAATCAAGAATCATTTGGGGTCAGTGAAAGCGTAGAATGGAGAATTGCTACAAGAGTGGACGGGTGTAGGGTGAACTCGACCACTGAGTTAAAAGCAATATGTGATGTGTGTGATCTAGTGGGTAATAGGGCCCCACAAGCTAGTAAGGGAGTTTTCAGTTATACATCAACGGGGGAGGATGTCAACCGGGAAGATCGAATCGTGAGTCCCCTAGTGAAATATGGGGATGGTGACCCTCTAGTAACTGAGAGCCTGCCATTAGCGAGCCAATACCCCAAGGAACAAAGTCCCGCCATGTCTATGAACAAGTTGGCGATCCTATCCTGGAATATCACCAGGCTAAGATCGAAAAGAGGGTATACTAACTGGGAGGCGCTTCTTGGAGGTTATCATATTATTGCTCTGCAGGAAACATGGGAAGCCAGAGAAAGTTATTTCCTGGATGGGTTCCAATCATTCATTAAGTTTGCAACTCCATCAAGAATGGGGAGACCTAGGGGTGGACTCATGTTTATTTATTTATTTATTTATTTATTTCGAGTTTTATATAGCGCGTAGTTACCCTGGAGCATCCCAGCGCTATTTAGTTTGAAACTACTATATAAAACTGTATTAGTTCCGACAAGCTCCCCTAACATTTTAGCAGCAAGACTGGAGGGAGATAATCTCCCAAATATTTTAGTGGTAAACTTCTATAATTCCTTTACTAGGAATGAAGAATTAGAACATTTACAGGTACTAGCTGGATTCCTGGACGATTATGAAGAATGCAACAATACCTTTTATTATCTGTTAGTGCTTGGTGATTTTAATATTTATGTTTGTCAAACCAAATGCTATCAGAACTGGGATTCTGAGGAAGACCCATTTGAGGCTACTCACTTCGAGCACACTAGGAGTGGGGTTTATCTCGAGAGTTTTTTTTATCATTATATTGTTTGTTTGCTCCAGTGCAGGGGGAAAGTCAACACCCCGTTCCAACCTTTAATGGGCAAGGTAATGAATCTGCAATTGATTATATTCTGGTGTCATGTTTGTTGAGGGATTTATTAGGTCCTTTTAGTGTCACACAGAGAGGCTATAGTGATCATAATCCACTTACCCTGACTATTAATATTAAGGTATTAAATGCTGAATCTGTCTTATCCACGATTTCAAACTCCAATATAGCCTCTAAATGCCAAGGTCGCAGGTTACGATGGGAGGCGGTCACTCCTAGTGACTTTCTGGAAAACCTGTATAGCAGTAATACTGTGGATCTGACGACCTGCCTAGGAGGTAATTCAGACCCTAGGGAGATTTTGCTCGCCTTTAATCGTATTACAGCACAGGTAGTGGTAAATCTACCTCGAAAAGTAAAATAACGCCAAAGAAATTAAAAAACTGGTTCAACCAAGCCTGTAGTGACTCCCACACAGCACTTATTGAGGTGCTTAAAGAGCATGATAAGGATGCACAGAAGGTGGCGGAAGCAAGAAGGGCCTATAAAAAGGCGATTAAAGGAAGAAAATTGTAGTTGAAAGAAATGGCATGGGAGGAGCTGACCAAAGTGAGTGTACTGAAAAGTAGCACTCAATTCTGGAAAGTAATTAACAGCCCCCTGTTTAACGGGACAGAAAATCTAGATCAGGACTGCCTTATCCCTCCAGACAAGTGGGTGGAGCATTATGGAGGCCTATATGCTGGAATAAACAATCTATCTCCCGTGTATCATTGTGATGTCACTCAGTTAGGGAAGATAGTGTTTTCGGAGGAGGAAGTGTTGAGGGCCATTGAGTCCACTGCACATGGGAAAGCACCCGGCCCAGACGGGGTTCAGGCAGACCTATATAGAGCAGACCCGCATTTATGGGCAAAGGTTTTAACTTCTGTTTTTAATGCAGCTACCATAGTGGGTCTCCCAGCGTCTTTCGGAAAAGCAGTGATTGTCCCAATATTTAAAAAGGGCTCAAGAGAGGACCCGGCGTGTTATCGGCCAATCTCTCTTTTGGACTCAGCTGCCAAAATAATGAGGAAAGTAGTCTTGGAACGGCTGACAGACTGGTTGGAAGGGAATGCAGTCATTTCAGACCTACAATACGGGTTTAGAAAGGGAAGAGGCACTGCGGGACAGTGCCTCAATTTACATCTTCTGATAGGGAAGTACACAGTCGCAAAGCAGGGGGACATACATCTAGCTTTTATGGATTTGTCCACTGCTTTCAACCTTGTAAATCGTCAGAAACTTTGGAGTTCCCTGTCTGATATAGGAGTAGACACAGTACTGATATCTTTTTTAGCAGATATGCATAAAGATACCAGTGCAGCAGTTCGCTACAATAAGGATGGGAGCTTGACAGATGCATGGCCGGTAAAGAGAGGGGTAAGGCAAGGGTGTATCCTTGCTCCTCTGTTATTCATACTCTACATAATCAAATTAGGTGAAGCCTTGATTTTATCATGTAAGGACATCCCTAGAGTCGGTCAAAAAAATATACCTGCATTATTATATGCAGATGATGCTGTATTAGTAGCTAGAACCGCACAAAGCCTACAATCCCTGTTAGATTGTTTCATAAATTTTATGGACTCCTTGGATTTAAAAATAAATTTTAATAAATCACACACTATGTCATTAGGAAGCAGAAGTGCGAAAGGGGTTTCGTTTGTCTGTAAGGGTCTAGAGCTAAGTAAAGTACCCACCTTTCCATACTTGGGTATAGTTTTTGATGATAGAAGATGATGGGTCGCACAGCGTGCGCTGAAAAAAAACACATTAGCAAGGGCAACAGGGGCTCTGTTGGGCTTTGCTAAAAGTTTAGGTTGTAAGCCATACCGGCTATTATGAAAATTTACAACGCTAAGTGTTTGCCGATGGCGTTGTATGGGAGTGAGGTGTGGGGCTATACTAATCCAACCGAGATCCAAACGGTAGAAAAAAAAATTCTTAGGAAAGCTTTAGCGCTCCCTCAGTCCGCAGCTTGTTTCAACCTCCATGAAGATTTGGGGGTTGGCTATATTTCTGACCAGATCGCTGTAGCGCCGTTACTAGGGTGGCTAAGGATCTGGGCACAGCAAGCGCCGAACCTAAACCAATTAATTATCCAGGATTGCTTGTCCCTGGATAAGGCTTTGGCGATACCATGGATTTGATACATCAAAATGCAAACAGACTTAACGGGTAGCCCAGACTTGTTTACAAACCCCAGGGCACTAAGCAAAATTATGATCAAGGCAATAAAATCTCAGTTTTTAAACAGGTTGAAGGTCCAAAGGAAAGAGGAGGAATTGGCTAAACCTTCAGTCAGAAATTTTTTATGTTAAGCACAGGGACTGAGATCCAACCGTACTTGACATATATAAATAAGCCATTCCACCTGTTAGTTCTACTGAGGTTTAAACATGGCATGCTCCCCTGGCTGCTATCTTTTCCAAGGGGATTTGCGAAAAGTGGGATGTTGGGTCCGTGTCCATGCGATAACAAATCGGAACAAAATACCCTCCACATGATCTTTTTCTGTAAGTTTTATGCATTGCAGCGAAATAAATGTATTCTCCTACTACTAAGAGGGTGTAATTTTGTATAGGCCAGACCAGCCTTGGTCTATTTGCAAATGTTAGGATCTGCTGTGATATGTTTTGGGATGGCAAGCTATATCACAGGCACCGTGAGATGTCAAAAGAAAATGCTGTTACCATAATTAGTCTATTCTGCACTTCTCGTACGTAGTTTATTAGATAGTTTTTATATAATTGTATATGAATTTTTTTGAATTTTAAAACCTATTAACTCTCCCTCAGGTGATAAAACCTTTTTATTGTACATATGTATTAACCATTTTATACTGTAAAATAGTTTGATGTGTAATTAGGACCCAGTGATGTGATTAACAGTGGAAACGGAATTTATTGAACATGCTTTGATGGTTTTAAAATTTGTAACCGAATAAAGTGAAAGTTTGACTTTGACTTTGAATCTCTTGGTGCCTTTCAGTGTAATGTATGTTCCCTGTTGGATACAAAAAATTTGGGTATATCTATCATTTGTTGATATCTTCCCTGTGGTGTTATTTGATTGTCGGTGTCAACATTGGACATCATACTTTGCTTTCTAGTGGACTCAGTGGCCGGGAAACACTTTCAGTACACAGCCTCATGATTTGAACCATGGCATGCCACTTCATCAACCAACCATTGCAAATCCTTCTTTATGTCTCTCAACAAGAGTCTATTTACTACATTTCTGCAAACTCAAAACACGGAAGACAGCGAGGACAGTACACGGTGAATGAAGAATTAATGAGAAAGGGGGTTCCCTCTGGGTAAGGGTACGCAACATGCGGTCCCACCACACACAAAGTGTTAAAGAGCTTTTGCAGTAAGCCAACAGCATCACGTTGTTACTTACTGTGTCGCTTCTGGAGTTGAAATGCTGGAACGCGAAGGCGCCAAACACAAACCCGGAGACCACGGCGCCGGTGGTCTCCCCTTCCGTCCTCCTTCAGCGGCTATTGAAGACCTGGGTGCTATGCCTGTTCATCCTTCTATGGCAGTGGTCTTCAAACGTTTTAATTCCGCGCCCCCCAGTGTAGAAAAACAATTCACCGAGCCCCCCCCCAAAATTTTTTTTCACAATTCTTCTATTTAACTGGCAATGTTTAAATATGTCTAGAATTATTTAAACATTGCAGCTAAGTTCTGTCACTGTTTTAGAAATGCAAACAAATACATGATTTCCAAACATACTATTCCAAAGGATCCACATTGTGGTTATTCGAAATGGTAGTGTGGGTCTCGGAGAAAATTTGAAGTCCCTTCCCTTTTGACACCTTCTCCCAGCCGGGATTTAAATGACAAGGGATGTTAATGATGGCCTATTACAGACGTGCTTACTGCTGCTCATGTTTTTTAGGCTGAAAACAAAGCATAATATTTGTTCTGGCCAGAGCCTGGCGCCCCCCCTGGGATCACTTGAGGCCCCCCCTAGGGGGGCCCGCCCCCCAGTTTGAAGACCTCTGTTCTATGGCTATCTTTTGGGGTCCCCCGTCCGGCTGTGGAAGAGGTGCGCTGGCACCCGCAGATCGCACCAGTCCTCCTAGGGGCGGGCAAGTCAGAGCAGCAGGGCGGCGCCTAACAGACAAACGGCAGCAGAAGCGCTCACCAGGACGCTTGCAATACGGAAGGCTCAGGGCTTTAAGTGGGATGAAAAAACTGGGGGTCTCTCAAAGGGGCGTTGCCAGTGTAATTAGGGGCGTGGCTTTAAAAAATCTGTGTTTAGCATAGTGTGACGCCCGATTTGTATTTGGCTGTTTCTGTCATTTTATCCAGATATGTGATACAACAAGTAACATCATACCTACAACAAGTAAGGACTATTGGCTTTGTCAATGGTTATTAGTTGCATAAGATAACAAGCATTTGCAATGCAAGAGGTCTCACTTTTGCGAGAGTTTAAGCTATTGGCATTGTAAATGACAATGCCTTTCATTTATGTTTTAAAAACCAACACGTAATTTAAAGGCATTGCCATTTACAATGCCAATAGCTCAAACTCCCACAACTGGAAGACCTATTGCATTAGAAATGCTTGTTTAAAAATTGGGACTAGTATGGAGCCCCTCCAAGAACCAGGGGTTTTTGCTGTCATAAAAGAGTGGTTATAAAGAGGAGTGAGGACGGTTGCCCAAAACTCAGGGGATTTTTTGAAAACCGGTGCGGGTATCCCGTTTGGCCCCGGGGCCCCATCATTCTTCATGTTCTTAAGTATCTTGATGACCATTTGAGGGTTGATCTGGGCTGACGATGTACAACGCATATCAGCCTGGTCTCCCTGACCCTCAAAGGGGTTTTGAGGGCTAGAGGTCATTTCTCAGTTTTTTGTGCTGGATTGATGGGGAGGGTCCACCCTACAGTTGGGCTTTTCTGTGTTGCCTGTGTTTACATGGGCGACTGAATATAGGTGCTTTACGTGGACCAGCAAGTCTTGGTCTGCCACTCCGTTTTCTCTTTGAACTCCTCTACTTGAGGAAAATCGAATTTTATATGACCAGGTATGTCCCCTATCGTGTACCCCAACGTCCCATGTATGTGCATGACCTCCATGCATTTTCCCTCCATGGCCGAAAATGAAGACGCATATGCATTTGCGTCCAACGTTAACATGTCATCTACCAAGTCCTCCAAGAAAGCAACATTAATTTGGTTTCTAGACCCATGTTGCCAACGTCTTTACATGGTGCACTTTTAATGCGAAGCCACGTTTTCCTGGCGCACCCGAGCTAGGCCCTGAATTGAGGCTCCGAAGTCTCTTCTGTCTCTGAAAGCTGCCGTTTAGGTATGCATCCCTGACCTCTGCCTTACTTCCTGCCCAGCGAAGCGGTGCCCGGCTCAGCCTGGCCTGCCTGCCAAGACAGTATTTTGCCTACAGTTATCAGCTCAGCCTCCTCGAAAACACATTCCAGTCTAGTGAAATAGGTAAACATATTCCCGGCTACAGAGCAAAGGGCCCTACCTTCCTGTCTCCATGCAAGTAATTTACTGCACCCGTTACCATGGTAGGCCCATGGCCCCCGCACTTTGCATGAAGATCCGTATGCACGCATTCAGTAATGTATGGCCTCTGCCCGAGAGACCTTTTACTTCAGACGACACATCCTCCTAACATAAGATACCAGATATGCTATAGGTACAGGTTGTTCTGACATCCCAGACACCAGACTCCTCTACTAGTGCTAAAGTCAAAGCCCCCAGCTCTCCCCAGTTACACGTCATGCTCAGTTGCGCGCGCATCTATGCCAAAAGTTTCTGCTGATCCTGCAAACTTTTCTCTAAGCATCCACCCACTTGTGACGTTTCTTGTGACGTTTCTCTGACATGTCAAGTGCACGCCCACGTGTACGCCTTCTTACACGCCTCCTGTTACGCACATGTGTTCTTATCTCTCTCTTTTCACCTGTTACGCCTACTGTATTCATTTCAATTATACTGTTTTACTATATATAATGTGTGATGTTAATAAAATGTTGAATGTCCCTTCCTGAACCTTAGTGGTGATGGAACCCGATGTCCCATGCCTCGAGGCATTTCATTAAAGCCCATATGACTCAGATACCACGGACTCTGCCTCTCATTTGATTGAGCTATCCTTATTGCTATTTAATGTATGGAAAAATAGTCCGGTAATTTTATTTACCACATAATCTGGCGCCCGAATAGGGACCCCCCCCCTTCCCCACTCGCCGGCGATGTAACGCAGGCCTTGACCCCTTCTACAGCCGTGACGGATCCAGTGCACACCTGCGGGTTTTCCTGCTATCTCCCTCAGGCCCACGGAGGAGACGGAGACTGCGGTCCGGCATCCAGACGAGGCGGTGAGGAATGCGGAGGATCCCGACCAGAGCCCCAAGTCGAGAGAGCAAGGTCCGAGGTATCCGGAGGCCCACCTGTTCAGAAGCGCATGCGTAGGAGAAATCGTAGTCCGACGCAGTCCAGTCCAGTCCAGTTTCCGAGGCCTTCAGTTTCTGCTTCCCGGTGAGTACCGTTGTTGGGAACGCATCTAGACGGGTTCATTAAATTGTGCCCGGTCAAGACAGGTCTGGGTACACAGACCTGGTCCAGACGTGTTCACTTAGGTGAATAAGGTAATGACGTGTCTCTTAATGGGACCGGTATAGTCTGTACTGTTTTAGCAGTGCATCTAGTGATTCAGTGTTCTAGTATTGTTTCTCGAGATTTTCAGAATTTGTGTCTTCTATGTACCAGGTAATATCAGTCTGAAATGTTTCAATGTGTTTAATGTCGTGGTATGAATGATTGTTTGCTATTCATTACTGTGTTTATTGTGTTCACGTTCAAGTCAATTCAAAAATGCCGCTGTTCTCGAAATCACGTCAGATAGGAACTAGGAAAGGGATACTCGAAGAAGCAGTTCCCGTCCCGCCTAGGGACACTCCCGGACATTTTATGTACCATAAACATGGCTTAGATGCCATACTGTACCTAGATTTGTGGGTGGATTACACAAAAGATCTGGAAGAGAAATATAGATGGCCTGTCTCAGGGACATGGGATGCTGATTGCATCATGAGAGTAGAAGAAGCATTATGGAAAAAGAAAGCCAGACAATCCCAGAAAGATGCCATAGAATTATGGCGTAAAGAAGCGCATAGAAGAACAGAGAAAGAAATCAGGAAAGCAGAGAGAAGTAGAGAAGAATCTGAAAAAGCCAGAGAAAGAGAGTTACTAGAAGAAGGAGAACGAGTCAGAATAGAACAACAAGACAGACAAAGAAATGCCCTTATTACAGGTCTGTATCCTGTTCTCGCCGAGGGCCTGCCCAAGGCGACCCCGGAAGTACCCCGTAACTTGCCACCACCATTGGTCCCGACTAAACTCCGTCACAAACAGACCGCAGCGGACATTTTCCTTTCTTCCTATTTAGATGATGTAGCTCCAGAATATACCAATGTACGCGTACCACCTGCTAATAATATGCATCAGCCTATTCAGCCTGTTCAAGATACGTTACCCCCACTCCCTCAAGACTCGACTCCCCCACCCATTGTCACTTCCCATCCTGTCACTACTACTGCTACTGTCCCTCCTGCTATCGGTCCTACCAATCCTTTTTCTACACTTACAACCCAGAGTCTGCCTACATTACCTACACCTAATTTTCAAGCTATGACACCAGTAGTAACAACACAGCTAGTTGATGGTTATGCTTCCGCTTCAGGAGGCACCGTAGGAGGTCTCCCTGTCACCCCGCCTCAAGTAAAACGAATGACGCTTAGAGAAGCAGCATTACAACGTACACCCAAAGCTGCGACATTCGCAGCCCTTAGACAGTACCTTACAGATTGCAGATATGATCCAGTACCAGGCGAAGACGAGATGATACTATACTCGATATGTTTACGACGAGTCACAAACTATTTGTCCATCCTACCACATATGAGACAACATTTGGATAACATATACAATTTCATTAGAACAGGGGAGAAACCAGAATGCATTCACGAGGCCATGGCACACAACAAGGTTGAGACACAAAGAATGATCTTACAGTTTTTGATAAATTGTTTGATAAGGGAACGAGATCGGCCAGGTACAAGCAAAGAAGAGATGGACATCCTGATAAATTGGAGTAACAATATAGCTGATGGTAAACATAATAAACAAGGTTGTATAGAATCCATGTACAGAAAGATCCGTAAAGAAATTGTAGTAATACACGAAAAAGAAAAAGCAGCTAGGGAAGCCGAGAAAGAGGAGAATGAAACCACAGAGGATGAAGATATAGATGATACAGAAGGAGACCCAGATAGAATAGCGTACGTAGGTAGAGCAAGACCTTTTGACAGACCCATTCGCCTAGAAAACAAGAAACGTTTTCTTTCTCCCATACCAGAACAATGTTCCCTTGAACATTTATTCCAAGCCACTGATAAAATACTGAAAGAAAGAATAGGTTACAGTGAACTTAGTACCATGCATGATCAGGAACTAGCACGGTCAGCAGTACAATGGGCTGGAAATATTAGTATATATAAAGATGATTCAGTAGCGCAAACATTTTTGAATCTTTCCCCAGACGAACAGCGCTTAGCTGGTATGTACATGATCCAGCATCTCATTACACTATATGAAAGTCAGCATTCTGATCCAGGTCCCCTATATAGTATACTGGAAGAATTACTCCTAAAAAGATGGAGAGGCCTAGGTACCGATTTAATTAATATCATTCTAGAACAACGCCACAAATACAGAACTTTCCTGAGTCCACATTTCGTTCCTGTCCCACCCCCAGTAAGACAACCATTTTACATAGACAGACAGAATCCCTTTCGAGAAGTTCATCCCGTCCAGACCACAGGGGGTGAGCTTCAACGAGTATTCGTGTACACACCCCTGACCAAAATGGAATTATTGGAAATGAAGAAATTAGTGCCCTGTCATGATAAAGATCCAGCAGGATTCCACCGTGAATTAAAAGACATGTTACTCATGGGGGATTATACGTATCCCGATATTCTTAAAATGTTAAAGGTATTGTTGCCGGCAGGCATTTACGAAAAACTTAAAGAAAAAGAATGGGAGGTGGGAGATACAAAGATTATTTGGACTGAATTAGAAACAGAAGAAAATGGGCGAGTCCCAGGTACTGGTCTCGGGGACAAAGCTAAAGCATTACCAGGATTATTAGTACAGGTCTTGCCTAGGTTATTGGCAGTTAAAAAAGAAGACTGGGATGCAATCTCAGCCTGCAAACAGAAACAAGATGAAGACACTAGTGATTTTTATTCTAGATTTGAGAAATGTTTCATTATTAATAGTGGCCTGAAAACAAGTAGTGAATCATATCCACATCTTTTTGTGACCAAATTAGTCGAGAATTCCTTACCACAAGTTAAAAACAGAGTACTGAAGGTCGAGAGTACATGGCAAGCAAATACCCCTTCCCAAATGTTACAAATGTTACAGTACCACCAAAACCGAATTAGAGAGGAACATGAACATGAACAGAGGCATATGAAAGATACGAAAATGAAAGTATTAGTTGCCCAGTCTGTTCCAGCTGACGGTCAGAAAAAGGGTACAGCACCGCCAGGTCCTTCTGCAGCTCCCGTTAAAGGGAATTGCAACTATTGTAAACAGCCAGGTCACTACATCAACGAATGTACCGTTCTGAAATATAATATTGCTACAGGTAGGACGAAAGAAAGACCGCGTCCTCCTAGACAAGAACACGTTCCACAGCATATTCCACAGAATACGCAACCTCCACAGAATACACAGCTAACAGTAGCTGTACCCCAACCCCAACCCATTGCTGCCACACAACATGTCATACAGCAAATGTACCAGTATGCACAGTCAGATTACCCCGATTATCAGCAGTACTCATGAAACAGCCTAGAGAGGGAGGTTGGCTTGCCTCTTATTGAGGTTCCTGTAGATCAAGAGGGTCCCCATGTACACAGTCAGGTATTAGGGAAAGACAGAAAATCTTCGATTGACACAGGGGCGAGCAGAACTACCATCAGTCATGACGAGGTTCCAGGGGCACCCCTCTCAGGCTCACAGAATGTTTCCCTGGGTTTTTCAGGAAAGCCTATTGTTAACGAAGTGTCAAAGCCAGTTTCCCTAGAAATTGGTCCATTGTCCCGTACTACAGACTTGTTACTTACGAAAGCATGTCCTGAAAATCTGCTTGCTATTAAAACGTTGAAAGCACTAGGAGCAGTGATATGTTGTTCTCCGGAAGGAGTGAGATTGTTTTTACGTGACTTCAAAGGACATTATGTGTTGAGAGATTTTGATCCAAGATTGCAAAATGTACCACAGCATTTATGGGCACAAGGTCCAACTGATGTAGGTTGTATGCACATTACACCTTATCGTGTCACTCTCAAACAAGGTGTTGTTCTGCCCCGAATCCGACAATACAAGTTGCCACCTGAGGCTGTAGCAGCCTTACTGAAAATTATTAACGAACTGATTGCTCAAGGAGTAGTTGTAGAAACTGACTCCAATATATGTAATTCTCCAATCATTCCGATTCTTAAACGAACTGACCCGAATGCACCTCCAGTCTACAGACTGGTGATCGACCTTTGAGAGTTAAATAAATGCATCATTCCCCAGTACCCAGTAGTGCCAGACATTTCTTCCCTATTGACTGCTATTGATTCCGAAGCTGCGTTCTTTACTGTAATCGATCTTAAGAACGCCTTCTTTAGTGTCCCCATCCATCCGGAAAGCCAGTACCTTTTCGGATTCTGTTTAAATGGCCGAAGCTTCAAATTTGCACGTGCACCTCAAGGGTTCACCGAAAGTCCTAGTATTTACAGTCAAGCCCTGAAACGACAACTAGACAGTATTCACATGCCTACTGACACTGCCCTACTGCAATATGTTGATGACTTGTTAATTACAGCACGGACCGAACGTGACTGCGAACGCGCATCACTGACAGTCTTGTATTTTCTGGCCGAAAAGGGGCATAAAGTGTCCCCTTCGAAGCTACAATTCTGTCCCCAGCAAGTGGTATACCTTGGACACTTGCTGTCCAAGAGGGGTAGACAGCTGACACCAGACCGCATCCAGTTAATTGCACATCTGCCACAACCCAAGACACAAAAGGAAGTACGGGCCTTCATTGGCCTCACTTCGTACTGCAGACAATGGATTCCTCAGTATGCATATCTAGCCAAGCCACTCATACAGTTGACAACACAGGAGGCAGCGACTTCGACTGTCCTCCCTTGGACTCAGGAACACACACAAGCTTTTGTTGAACTGAAGAAAGCCCTATGTCAGGTACCTGTTTTAGCGACACCATGTTACAGCAAACCTTTTACACTTTTTGTCACAGAACGCGATGGCACAGCATTATCTGTCCTCACACAAGATCAAGCAGGAAAACACAAGCTCTGTGCTTATTTTTCTAGTACATTGGATCCAGTGGCCCAGGCCTTGCCTGCATGCCTAAAATCAGTTGCAGCAACAGCTCTAGCTATCAGACAAAGCGACTCAATAGTGTTAGGACATCCCCTGACAGTACAAGTTCCACACTCCGTGGAAGTCCTTCTAAACAGAACCCAGACTCAGCACTTGACCATAGCACAACTGACAGGTTATGAACTGACACTGTTCCAACCACACATAGAGATCAGACGTTGCAACATACTCAACCCTGCTACACTGTTACCCTCAAGTACAACTGATCCAGCACCACATGACTGTGTGGAAGTCATTAATACCGTGACAAAGCCCAGACAAGACTTGACAGACATTGCATTGTCCGACCCAGACCTGACACTTTACGTGGATGGTTCGTGTATGAGAACAAGCACAGGAGAGTTAGTGGCCGCATATGCAGTGACCACTGAAACTGAAGTCATAGAAACACATCGTATTGACACACTGTCTGCTCAAGCAGCAGAGCTCATTGCTCTGACCCAAGCCTGTATACGAGCCAAGAACAAGAAAGTAAACATATACACAGATTCACAGTATGCATTAGGAGTCGTTCACGACTTCGGTGTTCTCTGGCAAGAAAGAGGTTTTTTAACTTCTCACGGTGCCAAGATACAACACGGTCCCCTCATTCAAACCCTGTTAGAAGCAATACATTTGCCTACAGCCATAGCCATCATGAAGTGCAAAGCACATACCAAAGTCACCAACACTATTTCCCAGGGTAACGACCTGGCAGATCGAACAGCTAAACTCACAGCTCAGACTCAAACAGACATACCGACTGATCCGACAAAGACTGAAGTAACTTCACTGACACATTGAATGACAGTTAAGGATCCCACACAAGATGTAATCGACATACAGACACATGCCACTTCAGACGAAATCAAGAAATGGACTGAACAAGGAGGGATCCAGACAGATCAGGGATGGATGACGAAGGGAAGAGCCACATGGTTCCTCCCCGACTCCATGGTTCAAGTTATCATTAACACAGCACATAGTCCAGCACACTTAGGAGAGAAAGCCATGTTAGACAGCATTCAGAATCTTTGGTTCAACAAGCATTTACGTGCAGCAGCGAAACAGAAAGTGCGTACCTGCATGATCTGTTGCCAGTTCAATCCAGGCAAAGGTATCCCCGTGGAACAAGGTGGATTTCATCCTCCTGACCATCCTTTTGAAGTCCTCCAGATGGATTATATCCAGATGGACAGATGTAGAGGATTCAAGTATGTCCTCGTAGTTGTATGTGCCCTTTCCAGATGGACAGAAGCGTATCCAGTCCCAGATTACACTGCTGTAACCACTGCCAAACAGTTGGTTCGTGAATTTTTCCCGCGATATGGTTTGCCCCGTGTCGTGTACTCTGATAATGGACAGCCATTCTCGTCCGAGCTCATGAAACAGGTATCACTCCTGTTAGGTTACCAGTGGAAATTCCACTGTGTACGACACCCCGAAGCAGCTGGTTTGGTCGAGCGACACAATCAGACTCTGAAAACACGATTAGCAAAGGTCTGTGCAGAAAAAGGCGTAGATTGGATAGTAGCCCTGCCTTTTGCCCTCTTTTATATGCGAATGGTAGCCCATTCCAAAACCGGATTGTCCCCGTATGAAATAGTCTTTGGATGTCCCCCAAATATGTGGGGTACGCCTATGCCCCGCAAAATTACTGATGTTGAAAGTACTATGCTGACAGATTACCTAGCTTCCTTGATGTCTGCACTACTATCTTGTCGTTCACAGGTCGCGGCTGCCTTCCCGGACAACACCCAAGTAAAACCGCATGAAATTGTTCCAGGGGATTATGTCTACGTCCGCAACTTCGATCGCTCAAGCCCTCTGGAGCCAAGGTGGAAGCAGCCAAAGCTTGTGTTGATGACCACGAGGACCGCAGTGAAACTGGAAGGACGTAAAGGGTGGCTCCACTCAAGCCACATAAAACGCTTTCATGGACTGTGTCCAGAGACTGTAATCAAGGACTGCCCCCTTTCAGACACTAACTCTAAACTCCCCCGGGGGCGTGGCCAAGCAGCATGGCCGACAGGACGTGAGCTTCACCAGCTCCGTCCGAGGACCCTTTATATCCTTCCACATAGATCCTTGCTGGACCCCCCATAGGGGTGCTGACGGTCCGGATCCTTTCTCGTCCCGTCTGGGACCACCACGTCGCCAGGAGAGCCTCTGATGCCCCGTTGAAGCCGCCGGAGAACACAGCGGCGCTCGGTGAGCTCCGCCTGTCTGCACGCGAGACCGCGGACTGGGCCTGCGCGAGGGAGTAGCGGTGCGTGCGGCCCGCTGGCTGAGGAAGGCTCCCGGCTGGGGAGGCGCTCGAGTGCACGGCGGACCTCCTGATGGTCGGTGACCTGTGGTGGACGTCCTGAGAGGCCAGTGGAGGGCTGAGCTGGGGTCCGGTGACTCCCGCTGACCTGTGCAGGGGGTTGAGGTGCTGGCCCCTCCCCCCACCGACCCGATCCTACACCGGAGCTCCCGGCTGCGGAGTGCGGCTCGAGGTGGGTGTTTCCGCTGGTGCCTGGGGCTCTGCGCGACCTCTTGGGGACTGAGGCGGTGTAATCGCCGGACCTGCTTGCACCGCGGCCCGCCTCTGCACTGGGAGCCGGGCGGCCTGTGGTTTCCCTGTAGCTGTGGGGATTGCGGCCTCCGTCCCTGCTGCGGGGTGCTGCGGAGACCATCCCACGTGGAACTTGCACTGGCGCTGTCACTAGTGGCGTCCTGCAGTGTCGACTCCTGGGGGACGCGGGCGATTTGGGGCCCCCCCATAAAAACTACGTGCTATTTTCCCCGACTGCCGGAGCGGCCCCCCCCCCCCTGTGTGGCAGCGGAACTCGGACTGTGCTGCCCCGAGGGGCTTGACCATCGCAGTGTTACCCCTGGAACTGGAGAGGGCTCGCCCGAGGTGCGCTGGCTGGCGGTAAGCTGCTTTTACCCTGACTATTGGAGGTCCTCCCGCCCAGCTCGGTGAGTGCATCTTGCCTACTGGTTGCTGCGCTCTCCCTTGGCTAGTGGTGGGGGTCGTCGCTTGGGCCGGATTTGCCTGGTACGCCCTGCTGAATTGTCCTCTCCACCGGTCCTCCCGCCCTAGCTCTGCTGCTGGGATCTGTGCCTACCCGGTGGGACCGGGCGAGTCCTAGCTGAGGCGCCTCGAGGGGGCTCCCGGTCTGCCCGCCAGGATGACAAACCGCAAGGATAAGACTGCGAAATCCTCCCAACCCAACACCATCGTGCAGTATACCACCCCAAGACTGCCATCGCAGAGGATCACGCGGCAGACGGGACCAGACGATGGGGGCGATGGACCGCATGAACCCTCCCGGGCAGAGATCCTGAAGGCAATCCAGGGCTCCCATTCTGCCTTGGAGAGGCAGATCGAGACTGTGTCGATCGATGTAAATCTCCTCCGGACGGACCTCCGTAAGGTGGCGGACAAGGTCTCAGATGCGGAAGGCAACATCACACAATTGCAAACTGAAGTGGCCTCCCTGCAGAAGTCGGTCGCGCACCTGACGTCCACTACCCGTGCTCTGGAGCGGAGAGCGGAAGATGCGGAAGGCAGGGCCCGCCGGAGCAACATCAGGGTCCTAGGCGTGCCGGAGCGCCTTGAGGCGGGAAACGCTGAACGCTTCTTGGAGACGTGGATCCGTACCCAGCTATGCCCGACCGGACTGTCCAGTGTCTTTGTTATTGAGAGGGCACACAGGGCCCTTGTTCCCCCTCCACGCCCAGGCGAATCACCTAGAGCCATCATTGCAAAGATTCTAAATTATAAGGATCGGGATTGTATCCTACGGGCCGCGAGAGAAATGGAGTTCATCACCATTGAAAATAGTCGTGTTTCCATCTACCCCGACTATACTCCGCAGGTGCAGGAGCAACGGAAGTCCTACCTGGGAGTCAAGCAGAAACTTCGGGACATGAAGCTGCAATACATGCTCCTTTACCCGGCCAAACTCAAGGTGCTCTCCCAAGGGCGCGCTCACTTCTTTGAGTCCCCGGCGGAAGTGTGGGAGTGGCTCGAGATACGGGGAGACGACCTACCTCCTGGTGAGCGGGGTGGCCCCCGCGAGACCTGGGGACCCGGCCCCCGAGGCGCCGGCGAGGCAGAGGGAGACGCAGGTCTGGATCCCGGGGTTCACCCGAGTCCCGGATTACCGTGGGCGAGGATGGGGCGCTCCACGTGAGACCATCGACGGCGGGGGCCGCTTCGGAGTCACCTGAGGCCACTGCACCTGGTGAGATCCTGGTCCCGGATACCTTGCAGGAAACCTTGCTGGAGGTACACTCTGCTCCCCCGGTGATACCGGAAACCGCCCTCTCCGAACCACAGCCTGAGTGAACTCTGATATGAGGTACTGTCTTGTTAAAATGTTGTTGCCCTGGGGGGTCGGGTGGGTCGCCCCTCCTGGTTTTTGCCTGCCCAGTGCTGTCCCTGCCTGGCACTGGGAACCCTGGTTGGTGGGCTGAACAGTGGATGGACATCATGTTGGCCGAGGCGATGTGGTGAGAGGTCCAAGAGTTTATGGCGTACCGTCGCCCAGCATTGGTATTGACTTTCATGAACATTCCCAGAGACTGTCCTGGAACATTGGGTCCTCGGGGAGTTGGGGGAAAGGGTGGGTGGGTTTTGGTTGGTTGTGTGTGAGTGTGGGGTGCGTGGGGTGTATGGGGTGGCTGTGCACGTCCTGGCACTGGCAGGGGAAGGGCAGGGTAGCGTTCTTGGTTGTTGCTGTCCTCTTGCTCGCGGGTGGGGGGGGGGGATTGGTTTTGATGGGGTGTTGGGTCCTTTGGTTTTTGGAAGGCACTGGCGTGGGATGACCGGGTTGGTGTGTTTTCCTGTTGAGTCATTCCTCCTTATGGGTGGGGGAGGGGGGGGGGACTGATTCTGGGGTTGGGTGGTTGCGGGTGTTGTGGGGATGGGGGGAGTTGTGGGGGGTATTTCTTTTTGGCATAGTGTGTACTACTGTTCGTGCCCCTAGGAGGCTGTTTGCAGAAGTTAGACGTGGGTGCCCGGATGGGCATGACCAACGCTTATGGGATTCAAATTTTTAACTTGGAACGTGCTTGGCCTGGGTACTTGCTCCAAGCGGCATAGGGTGCTATCCTTCCTTCGTCGGCATGGAGTATCAGTGGCGTGCCTGCAGGAAACGCATTTGAATGAGGAGGGTGCTCTTAAATTGGCAAGGAAATGGAGGGGTCAGGTGTTCCATTCCTCCTTCTCTACCTATGCTAGGGGGGTCCTGATCTGGGTGGCACCGGGGGTACCCCTAGCAGTCCAGTATGTAGAGGCTGATGTTGAGGGCAGATATGTTCTTATGCGTGTGAAACTGGATGGGAGGGACTTCCTGCTGGTGAACTCATATGCACCTAACATAGATGACCCGAGTTTCTTTACCGGCCTGCAGGAGCTTATAGCGACGGACCTGGATGCCCCCCTCCTCTGGCTTGGAGATTTTAATTGTGTACTGGATCCACTGCTGGACAGGCATCCCCCCCGGGCGGGTACAAAACCTCGGATGACGGCACGACTCCGGGAGGTAATGGAGAATCTGGGTGCTGTGGATGTCTGGCGACTCGGCAATCCGGGACTGAAGCTTTACACTTGCTATACCCCCACACATAACACACATAGCAGGCTCGACAGGGTCCTTGCGGCCAACATTGGCGCATCCCTTGTTTTATCGGTCACACATCAGGCCCGGTTCTTATCCGACCACTCGCCCGTGACGTGCACGGTACAGTGGGTAGACCGCTCCTCCCGCCCAGGGACCTGGCGGATGCCAGGGGATCTTCTGCAGGATCCGGTGGGACGGGAACATGTGGAGACGTCCCTGCGTAATTATCTGGACCTGAACTGGGAAGTGGGTGATATCCCTTTTGCGACCAAATGGGATGCCCTTAAGGCAGTCGTGCGGGGCGCTTGTATGGGTCTGACATATGGAGTTCGCAAACAGCTGCTCCGTGACCTCGCGAGTGCTGAGGAGCGCCTCAGCCACTGCCAGTCCTTATCGGACCCGGATGGGTCGAACATGGACTCTGAGCGGACAGCCCGAGAAGGCGTCCATGATATCCTAAACCGGCTGGATAGATTCACTCTTGGTCGATATCGTCAACGCCTTCACCGTGAGGGGGACAAATCGGGCCGATTGCTGGCCTGGATTCTCCGAAGAGAATCGCCCCCTGCGCGGATTGTTGCGTTGAGAAATCCCGCTGGGGTCCTAGTACACTCGGAACGGGACCTTCTTGCGGTGCTCCGCACACATCTGCAGAAGGTCTATACTGCTGACCCCCTGGTGACAGAGGCGTCCTATCAGCCATACTTCCGGGATTTGCCCCTCCAGACCCTCTCTAAAGAGGATGCTGAGGACATGGATACTCCAGTGACGCTTCATGAGGTCAAGGTGGCGGCGGCCGCCCTGCCGAAGGCTAAGTCGCTGGGTGGAGACGGTTTTCCACCAGAGATTTACCAGGCGTTTGTTGATACTCTCGCGCCCCATCTCTTGCAGGTTTACCATGAAGCGATGGTGCGAGCTGCGCTCCCGCCCACCATGCAGCAGGGTGAGGTCTGCATGCTCCTGAAACCGGGTGGGGATGACTGTGATCCTACGGCCTACCGGCCGATCACTTTAATCAATACCGACGCCAAAATTCTTACTAAGATCTTGGCCACCCGGCTGGCTCCGCATATGACCCACTTGGTTCATTCTGATCAGTGCGGGTTCATTCCGGGCCGCAACACCGCCATGAATCTCCGGCGTCTGAACCACGTTCTACATGAGGTGCGCGATAGGGAGGATCCTCAGGTCCTGGTCTCGATAGACCTGGCTAAAGCTTTCGATACAGTTAGCTGGGGGTACCTATTGGAGGTGCTTCGGTTAGCGGGGATGGGGCCCCTTTTCTGCACTTGGATTCGGATCCTTTACAGTGCACCTACGGCCAGGGTCAGGCTCGGAGCGGCCCGCTCGGAGGAGTGGAGGTTGGGCAGGGGCACCCGTCAGGGGTGCCCCCTGTCACCGCTCCTGTTCGCTCTGGCGATTGAGCCCCTCGCAGTGACACTACGCGCGGAGATGGCACCCTGGGGAATACGAGTGGGGGATGTGGTACACCTGGTTTCGCTTTATGCGGACGATGCGTTGTTCTACCTGACCTCCCCGCGGGAGTCGCTGCCGATCCTGTTACGCCACTTGGAACGCTTTGGTGCAGCTTCTGGGCTGCGTCTTAATCCTGAGAAATCCCTGATCTTTCCCCTTGCGGGATGCGGTGAAGACCCTCGTGTGGGTTTCCCGCCCCTGGGGCTGCGGTGGGAGATGGAGGCCTTCCGCTATTTGGGTATTCAGGTGGCTGTCTCTGATGAACAATTGCTGGCCCGCAACGCCGACCGTGTGCTCAGTTCCCTACAACAATCTGTGTCCTTTTGGAATACGCTTCCTCTCTCCCTCATGGGACGATTGGCCGTCTCAAAGATGGTGATGCTGCCTAGAATATTGTATATCCTACAGAATACCCTCTGTCCTCTTCCTCCTCGAATTTTCAACAAGCTTAACACGATGCTTACCTCCCTGCTTTGGGCAGGCAGACGCAGCAGAGTTGCGCTGCGCACGATGGTCAGGCGCTGGGAGGAGGGGGGCTTGGAGGCCCCACGCTTTGATCTCTACTATTACGCGGCCCAACTTATACCGGCTGCGCGCTGGTTCGCGGGCACGGAAAATTGGGAATTGCAACTCCTGGCTGGTAGCGCAGATGAGAGGGCGTTGCAATTGGCTCTGATGCGTGGCAGAGGTGCGGATGGCAACCTGCCGTATATTGTTCGGCATACTGCGGGGATCTGGCAGCGAGTGGTGGAAAGAGTGCTGAGACGGGCCCCTTTTCATAGGGAGCTGCCGATATGGATATTGGCACCGGTCGCTCTAATGGAAGAGCACATGTCGTTTCGGGAATGGCGTGAGGGCGGCTGCGACACATTGGCAGACTTATATCCGGACGAGTCCTTTGTGACCCTGGAGAGAGCTGTTGAGGCCTTCAGTCTTACGGGGGGCCAATACCTTCACTATGGAGGCCTGCGGGACATGGCGAGAGCGACGTGGCCACAGTTCCCTGAGGCGCCCCAGGTGTCCCATACTTTGAATATCTTGCTATCGTGCGGCGCGGGACGGCGATTGATAACGCTTTTCTATGCAGCGATGAGAAGCGACTCGGCGCCTCCGGTGTCTCCGTCCTGGCAGGCGTGGGAGGCAGATTTAGGGGTTGCCTTGGACCCGGGACAGCGGAGGCGGATAGGGACGCTTACCAAGAAGGTATCGTGTAACGCACGTTTCAAATTAATCCATTTTAATTTCATGCACCGCACTTACGTAACCCCAGTTGCTCTGCGCCGTATTGCGGCGGATAAATCGGATGCCTGTCCTCGGTGTGGTTCAGCAGGAGCCGGATTTCTCCATCTAGCTTGGGAGTGCCCACTAGTCGGGGACTTCTGGAGGGTAGTGGTGGCCTACATCCGGAGGGTCACGGGACTGCGTCTTGACCTGTCCCCGATCCATTGCTTGTTAGCCCTGGTCCCCAAACATAAGAAGAGGAATCTGTCATATAAAATGCTGCAGCTGCTCTTAGTGCTGGCTAGACGGCGGGTGGCTATAACCTGGATGGGACAAAGGGCGCCAGATATGACATCATGGCTTCGGGATGTGGGGGAATGGACATTGGCTGAAGAAACGCACATGCAGCATACGCGTAGGGATGAGCGGCTACAGGAGGACTTACTTGCATGGCGTATGATGTGTGCGGTGGGGTCGACTGACAGCGACTCCGATGCTACTAGTGCTGCATTGTTCTCGTCCGAGGAATCGGGACCTGAGGAAGGGGTGGCGGGGGAAGGGGAGGGAGAGTAGGGGCTGGGGTACTACCCTGATGACTACGCACATGTTCCTTATGTCAGTTTCTGTACTTGCACTGTATCCCGTGGATCTGATTCTTGCGTTTCCTGTTCTATCTGCAACTGTTGGAGCCGGGCTGGGGGGGTGAACTGCGTACACATGTATTTTCTGTACCTTGATGCCAATTTTGGGGAGGGAACGTATTGTTTATTCTGTCGAAACAATAAAGTTTTTTTTTTCTTCACCCTTAAAAAAAAAACTCTAAACTCCCCCTGCTAGAGAAAACTCCGCAACAGGAGTACCGAGCCAAGTTGAGGTCTAGTAAGTCAGACAGCGTTTAATTGTTTAAGTCCCCCCCTGGGTGAAGCGGTTAGACAGGTTTCTGACATGTATAAGATAGACCCAAGTAGTCAGAGAGATAGGCGAACCGAAAAGAGAGAACAATATTGCAAAAACTTGCATAGCAAATGCATCATAACGTTAATTTTCATGTTTATTCTGAGCATTTCGATTATATGTATAAGCTTCATGTTACATGATTTCTTTCCTCCTTTTAATTCACATGTACATCCTTTCTCTAATGACTCTGTAGAGAACACCTTCAGCGACCTGCCCCCACACGAACTGTCCTATCGATTAGCAATGTGCAACAATACATTCATTCGTATGTTACACCATACTCACCAGACCAGCAATGCCACCAATTGCTGGGTATGTGGTCGACTCCCTCCCTATCAGAAATACAAGGGAGCTCTGCCCCTCTTTCCCTACCCGTTTACGCATAATGGTTCATGTGGAGCATGGTTTGCTTTAATGTCTTCCTTAGACAGTAAGTCCAAAGTTTCCCAAGGCAATTGGATATGGGGGAATCTGAATACAGTAATGAATAAAATATGTTTCCCAGACAAGGAAGGTCTTCCTCAACGGACAGGGACCGATCTAGAAAATGAAGTGTATAAATTAGGTAACTTTTCCCTCAATCTCATGATCCTGAACGTCCAGTCCGAGACTAATTCGGACTTGTCGTTTATTACAGTTTTGCCAGTGAAAGGCGAATTATGTGTTAGAAAGAATGGTTCAGTACATCTAGGACACAGTGATTGTAATACTGTGGTCGAATTCAGTGATAAAGGAAAGTCTACTTTCAAAGCCTCTCGCCATTCCTATTTTATTTGTGGGTCAACAGCTTATGTACGTCTGCCCTTAGATTGGGATGGAACATGTTACATTGCATTCCTACTGCCACCTGTTTTTCTAGCCCCACCTGATTATCATCGAAATTCACGTCTTGTGCATGTAAGACATAAACGGGAGCTCAAGACCCCAATTGTCGATCAGACCGAGACAACATGGGAACAATACACAGATTTCAATAAAGGATTCTTTTTCTTTGTAGGTCCCGTCCAGAATAGTAAACTGATACGCAAATTGACACGTACCCTTGAAGCAGTAGTGAATGAAACTACTTTTGCCCTAGGTAACTTGACTGAAGAGCAGTCTGCTATGAGACTTGTTGTTCTTCAAAATCGCCTTGTCCTTGACGTCATCCTGGCCGATAGGGGCGGGGCTTGTAGAGTCATCGGATCTAGTTGTTGCATTTTCATTCCTAATAATGCACCTTCCGTATACAAAGCCATCACAAGGCTTCATGAGATCGCTCACCTGATACACCAGAATCCAGGCACCTGGACTTGGTCCGGTTGGTTCTGGAGTGTGATATCCGCCTGGGGATGGAAAGTATTGTCATTCCTAGGAATAATTCTGCTTATAGTATTCAGTTGTTGTCTTTGTCTACAATGTGGGCCAGCGATTTGCGGCTTGTGCGCCACAGCTTGTACTCCCCGTCCCAAGTCCACGATCCCGAGCTCAAATGAGAAAGGACGAGCAAATGATGTTATACGAACAGATAGATGGTCTCATGAACATAGATATATCCTGAAGGGAACGTAGGGGACAAGGAGGGAATGAGGAAAATCGAATTTTATATGACCAGGTATGTCCCCTATTGTGTACCCCAACGTCCCATGTATGTGCATGACCTCCATGCATTTTCCCTCCATGGCCGAAAATGAAGACGCATATGCATTTGCGTCCAACGTTAACATGTCATCTACCAAGTCCTCCAAGAAAGCAACATTAATTTGGTTTCTAGACCCATGTTGCCAACGTCTTTACATGGTGCACTTTTAATGCGAAGCCACGTTTTCCTGGCTCACCCGAGCTAGGCCCTGAATTGAGGCTCCGAAGTCTCTTCTGTCTCTGAAAGCTGTCGTTTAGGTATGCATCCCTGACCTCTGCCTTACTTCCTGCCCAGCGAAGCGGTGCCCGGCTCAGCCTGGCCTGCCTGCCAAGACAGTATTTTGCCTACAGTTATCAGCTCAGCCTCCTCGAAAACACATTCCAGTCTAGTGAAATAGGTAAACATATTCCCGGCTACAGAGCAAAGGGCCCTGCCTTCCTGTCTCCATGCAAGTAATTTACTGCACCCGTTACCATGGTAGGCCCATGGCCCCCGCACTTTGCATGAAGATCCGTATGCACGCATTCAGTAATGTATGGCCTCTGCCCGAGAGACCTTTTACTTCAGACGACACATCCTCCTAACATAAAATACCAGATATGCTATAGGTACAGGTTGTTCTGACATCCCAGACACCAGACTCCTCTACTAGTGCTAAAGTCAAAGCCCCCAGCTCTCCCCAGTTACACGTCATGCTCAGTTGCGCGCGCATCTATGCCAAAAGTTTCTGCTGATCCTGCAAACTTTTCTCTAAGCATCCACCCACTTGTGACGTTTCTTGTGACGTTTCTCTGACATGTCAAGTGCACGCCCACGTGTACGCCTTCTTACACGCCTCCTGTTACGCACATGTGTTCTTATCTCTCTCTTTTCACCTGTTACGCCTACTGTATTCATTTCAATTATACTGTTTTACTATATATAATGTGTGATGTTAATAAAATGTTGAATGTCCCTTCCTGAACCTTAGTGGTGATGGAACCCGATGTCCCATGCCTCGAGGCATTTCATTAAAGCCCGTATGACTCAGATACCACGGACTCTGCCTCTCATTTGATTGAGCTATCCTTATTGTTATTTAATGTATGGAAAAATAGTCCGGTAATTTTATTTACCACATACTAATGAGCCGGTTTATGTGTCTCCAAAGTGCTGATGAATTCTTCTGTTTAAGGAGGGAGAAAACTTTGATCCATTCCCTCTCTATGTGGGCTTTTTTATGTTCCCACCATTTCTTTCTTAGGGCTGCCCTCAATGATGCGATCGAGGTCCCCTCTGTTTGTCTGCCCCCTCTTTTCTTTATTATGTGTGCCTTGCGCAAGAGGCGTTTGTATTTGCGTATGTCCTTAGTTGGACGAATGCTTCCAGCAGTTGGTTGCGTTTTGGACCTGTAGAGTTGTGGCTGGAGGTGGCTCAGACTCACTTGTATTTCCTCAACAGTGGTCTCCCAGGCTTCTAACGGTGAAGACGGCATTGCTAGGATCTCTTCCTGTTTTAGATCCAGCCAGTTTAGAAGCTTAGTGCCAGTCTCATCTGTCCATCTGATTCTCCTGAGGAGGCTATGATTTTCATCTCCTCTGGACTCTCTGATGGCTTGGAGCTTAATGACTGATGGGGCTCCCAGCATGAACCTTTGGTGGACTATGGTTGCTTTCCGACCTATCCTCAGCTGTAAAGTCTTCCAAACTGGCCGCCATTACTTCACTGACCATGATGTAATCGATTCTTGAGATGTCCTGGAAGGTCGGCTGTTGTTGCCCAACATTCGAGCATGCTTCTTTCACAGCATGAGTTTAGGATAGCTTATGATTGTCGAATAGATCGTGAAAGGTTCCTGCCCTGCCCAACAGTCAAGTTGAAGGTGCAGCTTTATCGAGGTCCTACAGGTTAAAGTCCCCAGCTAAAATAACCTGGTGAGTTTTGTATTTGTTTAGGCGGTCGTCTATTTAACATGTCAGTGCCTCCATCTGATCTTTCATGGAGGTCTGTGCCGGGTTGACATAGCAGTTTATTATTAGGAGGTGCATTGGCTATATAAATACAAACCCTTTTCCTCCTCTATCCTTCTGCTATCATTCCAAATCCAAATAACTGACTAACCTATCCACCACTTAAAATGTACTTGCATGTTTCACTATACTAATTCAACACTAATCCTCTATGGGTCCCGGAGTAGCGTGCTACTTGCCGAAAAAGAGCTTTGACACCTCGTCAGGGGTAGTAAGTGCTTTATAAATGCGATTACAATACAATACAATACAATACAATGTGCTTTAGGCCTTCAATCTGTAGGGCTTGCAGCCCGGGTAAATTCAGAGTTATACCTGTCACTACGAGGGAGCTTGCATGTTTTATATAAACTGATAGGTCGCCAGACGGCAACCAAAGAGGTTCTTTTTTATTGCTGGAACATAATGTTCGTAGAACCCTGCCAATGGAGTGCTAGATAATGCCCATGTTTATTGAATTACAAAAGGGGGTGGTGATGAACAGAGTGTCTGAATTGAGCAGACCACTCTTACCCAGTCCAAAGATCAGGGCTTGATCCATCACCGTTATTTATCTCACTGCCCCATCCCAGCTCAGAACATGGCTATATGCAAATCAGTCTGTTCCTGGCCCAGTGCATCATGGGAACAGGGCAGACTAAACTACCAAGCCAATTCTTTACCAGAAAGGAGACAAGCTACCGGGGACCGGTTTCTGGCATTTCAGCCTCTTCGGCCCGGCTTGCTTGAATCCTGATGGAGCAGTGAGAAAGGGACTCATGTCTGAGTATACCCTGCCACACCTATAGTGGCCAAAATCGATTTACAAAAGGGGGTGGTGATGAACAGAGTGTCTGAATTGAGCAGACCACTCTTACCCAGTCCAAAGATCAGGGCTTGATCCATCACCGTTATTTATCTCACTGCCCCATCCCAGCCCTTGTTGTAAATATTTTTGTCCACCCTAAGCGTGGAAGGGTATACTCAGATGTGAGTCCCTTGCTCATTGCACCATCAGGATTCAAGCAAGCCGGGCCGAAGAGGCTGAAATGCCAGAAACCGGTCCCCGGTAGCTTGTTTCCTTCCCAGTGTAAGAATTGGCTTTTGTAGTTTGGTTTGCCCTGTTCCCATCATGCACTGGGACAGGAACAGACTAATTTGCATACAGCCAGGTTCTGAAACTGGGATGGTGCAGTGAGCTAAAAAACGGTGTTGGATCTAGCCCTGATCTCTTGACTGGGTGAGAGTATTCTGTTTAATTCAGAGACTCTGTCCCTCACCACCCCTTGTTGTAAATATTTTTGTCCACCCTAAGCGTGGAAGGGTATACTCAGATGTGAGTCCCTTGCTCATTGCACCATCAGGATTCAAGCAAGCCGGGCCGAAGAGGCTGAAATGCCAGAAACCGGTCCCCGGTAGCTTGTTTCCTTCCCAGTGTAAGAATTGGCTTTTGTAGTTTGGTTTGCCCTGTTCCCATCATGCACTGGGACAGGAACAGACTAATTTGCATACAGCCAGGTTCTGAAACTGGGATGGTGCAGTGAGCTAAAAAACGGTGTTGGATCTAGCCCTGATCTCTTGACTGGGTGAGAGTATTCTGTTTAATTCAGAGACTCTGTCCCTCACCACCCCTTGTTGTAAATATTTTTGTCCACCCTAAGCGTGGAAGGGTATACTCAGATGTGAGTCCCTTGCTCATTGCACCATCAGGATTCAAGCAAGCCGGGCCGAAGAGGCTGAAATGCCAGAAACCGGTCCCCGGTAGCTTGTTTCCTTCCCAGTGTAAGAATTGGCTTTTGTAGTTTGGTTTGCCCTGTTCCCATCATGCACTGGGACAGGAACAGACTAATTTGCATACAGCCAGGTTCTGAAACTGGGATGGTGCAGTGAGCTAAAAAACGGTGTTGGATCTAGCCCTGATCTCTTGACTGGGTGAGAGTATTCTGTTTAATTCAGAGACTCTGTCCCTCACCACCCCTTGTTGTAAATATACATGTTTATTGAAGGCAGAGTATGTCTCCTGTTTCCAGGAAACGCATCAGGTTTTTGTTTTCACCGATCTTGCTGCTCCCGGTGATGTTCCATGAGATTATAGTTAGTTTCTTCTTCGGAAATGGTCCTCCCCTAGCCTCCCACCTGCCTGGCCTGGTCTTGCAGCTATTAGGAATACATCTGTGTACTTCCTGCGGTTCCGGATTGGTCCGGGAGGGAGGGAATGGCACTGATTACCCTTTGGTTATTTTCGCATGCAATTCTGATACCCGTACAGTCCTTATATCCCTTCCATCTGTTCTCGGGGGATCCTGAGCTATTTGTCCCATGCAGGACCGACCAAGGACCCTTGTCCCCCTTGTCTGGTGCTAGGATGTGTAGGTATTTTGAGTAGGGTAGATTCTGGGCATCAATGCCCCTCTCGGCGATTTGTATGGAATTGTTCAAGAAGGCTTGTACTGTTTCCTTTTTCTTCAATCCCAGTACTGTTGAATTGCCATGTGTGTCCCCCTTTATGCTCAAGATTCTCACCCATTCTATATCCCCAGTTTGTAGCTGGTCGAGAGTGGCAAGATGTTTAAAGAGGCGGAGAATGTTACCCCGGTTCAGAATGTTGTGCTGTCCCATGCTGTAGAATCTCGGGGTGAGGACTACCTCATGAACAATGGTTAGTCTGCCTGAGTATTGGGCCATTTTGTTCCTTCCTAGATCTTGTGCCACCAGGGTTGGTCTGAGGGTTGGCCTTCCTTGTTTGCTTATAACAGTTCCTGCTTTGAGTTTTGTGCTCTGGCCTTGAGTGTTCCTGATTCTGAGCTGGTGTCCAGTGCTTTGCTGTAGTGGTTTTAAATCGTCCGACTACGGCAGTGCTATTGACCTTGATTGTAGTGTGTTTTTTTCAGCCGGTACAGGGCTTGTATCCTCTGTCCATTGGTTCCCTGGGGATCAACCTGTTCTTATTTGGGCTTGTTTTTTAAAACGCATTTTATTCGTCAAATAACACTATATAGCACAGAGCACTGTACCACAGCAACTTCTGCATACGGAATGTAAATCCAACTGACTTTAACAATTTCGATAAGCAAAATAGGACAAATGAAGAGCAATACATATGAAATATCAACAAAAAGGAAAAACAGTAACCCCACGAGCCCACCCCTATCGCACAAGCACCTACTCCAGAACAGCACCACAAAAATAACAGCATTGTCCAGATAAGCATAATCTGTCATTGCCCAAGAGGCAGTGTCGTATGTCAGCTAAAGTGGGAGTGAAGCCGGGTCAGTTGACTTGGCTATGGAGACGGGTTCCAGCTCTAAGCCGCGATAATCCATCTAACGCTTCCAAATTTTAAAATGTTTAGGCGGGCACACCCTGGCCACAAAGATGGGAATCTCCAAACCCATACAAAAATCCATGCCATTGTTCCACGCAGACACTGAGGGCGCCCTCTGAGCCTTCCAGGCCCTAGCGATATACCTCTTAGCTAAGGTAAACCCTAGTAACATAAGATGGCCCTTGTATATATTGTCCCCAATGTCATCCATAACATGCAAAAGGACCAGCTTCGGCGAGCTGGGGAGGTCCCTACCCAGTACTTCGGAAAAGCATGCCATAACCCCTCTCCAGAATCTCGCTAACGCATAGCAGTGCCAAACAGTGTGCAGTAGAGTACCTTCTTCATGTTCACATCTAAGTCATATCGGGGAAGCTACCAATCCCGCCCTCCAGAGCCTGACCATGGTGAAATAGACCCGGTGGAGGTATTTAAACTGGATAAGGCGCAGGCTTACGCCTATAGCTGACCCCCGCGGGGAGGCCAGAGCCTCCGTCCAGTCCTCTTCCTCTAGTGGGCCTATATATCCCTCCCAGGCCTCCCTAAGGTGCTGCAGCGTGGGGGAGCAATGGGTAACCAGGGACTGATAGATTTTGGAGATCTTGTGATCTTGGAAGTCCCCCATAAATACCTTTGCCTCTATTGGGCTGAACTCAGCCAGGGACCCCAAGCCCTCTATGTTAGAGGAGATGGCATGTCTGAACTGCAGGTATCTGTAAGATTGGGCTTTGGGCATCTGAAAGTCCTTCTGTAGATCTTGAAAGGATTTCAGGACCGGCCCCTGCATTACTTCCCTAAGAGTAGAGATACTGATACAGTCCCAGCCACGAAAGCCAGACAATGCAGCCAGTTGCGGCAACCGCCCATTGTGCCAAAGAGGGGTCTCCTGGGTAAACCTATTCCACCATTCGATCCTCCGCAACACCTGCCGCCAAATTTGGAATATAAGTTTTGTAGCAGATGGCAATGAGTTATGTAGCGGTGCAGAGTAGAGTATAGTGTGTAATGTGTGATCCCCCCCCCATACACTGCCTCTAGACAGCGAAAGCTGGGTCGGTCCTGTCCCCATACCACCACTCATTGAGGACCAGCAGATGTGAGGCCATGTAGTATGAAATAATATCAGAGGTTGCCAGCCCCCCATAGTATGTGGACTGGAAGCAGGTCCGCAGGGCCACCCTCGCCACTCCACCGGCCCATAGAAACTGTCCCAGAGCCGCTTTAATCTGTTATAACCACCTGGGAGGAATCGGATATGGATGGTTTTTGATGTGGGAGCAATACCATCTTAAAGATAGCCGACCGGCTATAGATAGACAGGGGCATATGAGACCAAGTTTTTAGATCTTCCCACACGCGATCCCACACCGGGGCCAAATTCCTAACCCAAGATGTGACAGACGAGTCTGATAAAAACACACCCAGAAACTTCAACCCCCCAGAAGCTACTTGAACAGAGGAGTCCCAGGAACCAAGACCCACCTCCCCTCCAAGAACCCAGAGGGTAGATTTGCGAGGGTTCATATACATGCCCGAGGTCTCCCTGAAAATCTGCATGATGCGCTTATTTGTGGCTTATGACCTTTCGCAGTGGAATTACTTATTATGATTGGCTGCTTTTGCTGTTCACCGGGAGGTGGGTTTTTAGTTATAGAGCTGACCATCTTTGGGGTCCCCTTGTGGGGACCTACCATCGGTCTTCCTTGACTGCAGTTGCCTTTCTCTTAGCTTAGTTTTTTTCTGTTGTTTCTTCATCTTCTTTTTTGCTCTTCTTAATAATGGGTGTTCAGGCATACCAGTTTTGCCAGGTGTAAGTTCTTTCGAGTCAGTTTCCGTGACATCTGGGACGCTGCTGCTTTCTGTTGCCCCGCTTTTGGGGCTTTGTGTTCCTTGTGCCGTTTTAGCATTATAGACAGAGACCTCGCTCCTTTGTGCCCCTTTTTGATCCAGTCCGGCTGAGGTCATTAAGCCGAGCTTGGTTACTTCCGTTTGTCTCACTGCCAGATGGTGGCCGCTTGATGTTGTCCTGTCATCTGTGTTGCTCGAGGGCCGTGTTTCCCTGCTTCCTTTGACACTCTTCACTATGTCGGCTAGGATCTTGGAAAGCAACGCCCATTTTCCATGACGATTGAGCAGGGGCAGGAACATTCACCTCGGTTGGATAGCAAGTACTGGTCGATCCTATTTCCCAGCTCTTCCACTCTGGAGCTTATGTTAACTAGGCGGCCGTCAACAGATTGCTAAAGATCTATTTGGACTTTTGGTTGACTGCCACAATAGAGCTTTATTGGTGTCACTGTTTATTTCAGTCAACTGTGATTTACGGAAGTCTGCTTCTGGGCTGTCTTTAAAGGTATGATGGTCTACTTTTGCGTCAATAGCCCGTGGAGGCCCTGTTTTTCCTGTTTCCCCCAACCCCAGCAGGTTTGGGGTCAGTTCAAGTGTTCTCTCAATTTTTTGGCCTAAGTTTTGGAGAAACTAAGATGTAAGCTCCCCTGCCACTGGAGACTCTAGGGGCTGAGGTAAAGGGAAGAGAGAAGACCCCACGAGTTCCAGGGAACAGGGTACTACAGACAATCAAGGTAAAAGAAATATCCCTGGACTAGCTCAAGGACAGTAATACTCACTCTATTCTGTCTACACCACATCACATTCACTCAGTATACGAAATTGGTGTACTCATTAAATATCGGTCACAGACTAAAATGTAATGTTTACACTCTTTTATTAAAAATCGAACAATATTCTCCTTTGCAGTAGGAGACAACATTTTTGTTAAAATTTCAAAAATTGTTTTTCTGAAAACATTTGACGTTGAGACATCTCATACAATACAATAAAATATATTGAAACATCTGATATTACATCAAAATTACACAACAAATATGTCAAGAAGAAACACATGTACCATAATCTAATCATCGAATGTAATGACACAATACATTTTCAAATAATACGAGAAAGACAAAGAAACCCCCTATATTAAATAGAACAAATGATGTTGCTACAGATTAATCAGATCCAATAGCCTTTACACAAATTATATGTGACTTCCAATGTCCAAAATTGGGGTATATCTGGAGCCCCCTAGGCTTTACTTGAATTCTATATTACGTAGTGCGTCGACGCGTTTCGGTGTTTAAGGCCGTAGATATGGTCACACCTTCTTCAGGACAATTGGAGTTCACATGGGGTCATCATGCTCTTGTTACTGGTATCCTTCTGTATATTAGAAAGATATCAATCGTACACGCTTATGTCTGTGTTTTAATGTCACAGTATTACATTTGGATGGACAATTTCTCTTATTTCTCAGTTACATTCTTAAAGTTGCTATGACAACATTAGGCCTACTGTCCACAACAACAGGGTACATTCGGTTAGTGTACTCCTATTCTTTTTATGCATACGTTTTGACTATTAATCATGCTCAATTCGTTACACATTTTCCATCTACCAAAAAGTCTCAATGGCCCTCCGTTATATTTTAGTGGGCAACCTTATGGGGTACATGTTTCATGCCACTCAGTATTTTTAGTTCTATTGCCATACTAACCTCTATTGTTGGTATTAGATGTTAGGGATACCCTGTGGGGAGATGTATTTTCTTTGTTTTCCCACATTTAATATAGCTCCGTCGTCGGCAAGTAGTTCGTGATCGGGAGCCTCTAGGTTGAATCTAGGGCAGGGGTCTTCAAACTGTGGGGCGCGACCCCCAGGGGGGCCGTGGAGCGATGTAAAGGGGGTCGCGCCTTCACAGTGTCACTTCTGCCCTGGCCTCCAGGGCTTCAGCCCCCCTCCTCACCATCCTGTGTCTCAGCCCGGGCTGCTGCTGCAGTGCAGCTCGCGCTCCTGGGGCCTCGGCTGGGCAGTGTCTGGAGTCTTATCTCCGGCCCGAGTTTTTCACAGGTCTTTAAAGACCATTAGCATATTTACATGCCTTTGTTAACTGATTACCAAAGCTTAGTTTTTTTTATGGTTCCAGTACCCCCTGGGCCCCCGCTCTGCCTATTCCTTACATTTGTATTTTTACACTTACTGCTGTAGTGTGAGAATGCATTTAATGAAAAGAAATATAAAGTTGGGTTGCCAAAAGAAACATGCCTGCTGTGTGTTGTTTAAAGATCCTGCAGAGACCTGCTCTTGACACTAAATTGAGTTATAAATAAAAATGTATGTATTAATTAGTTATGTTACTTTTCTGTCTTTATTCTCTTTAATTATTAGTCATGGATCATTGAGGCATCCCTAGAACACAATTAAAAGTGCTTTCTATTTATATTTGCTGTTCTAAGTATTCACAGATAAGTGCAAAAAATACAGCTGTAGGTGACTGCTCATTTCTGGGCCATCAAAATAATGAGCTGGTAACCCTAATCATTAGACTGGAAGTTTGTTGCAGGATCAGCACATTATTTATTTCCTCCACCCTCAAACCCTGATTAATGCCATTATAGCAATAGTTTAACTTATATCTGAAACCCTATGCTTCAAGTTTGTGGGAATGCACCCTGCTTTCAGACTACTCACTTCTCATTCTCGCCTCCACTTTCACTTTCACTTTCACCCTGCACTCCCAGCGATCACAATGCACTCACACTGATCACAATGCACTCATACTGATCACCATGCACTCACACCATGCACTCACACCATTCACCCGCTCACCCCGCACTAACAGTGATCATAATGTACTCACAGTGATCACAATGCACTCACACTGATCACAATTCACTCACACTGATCACAATGCGCTCACACTGATCACCATGCACTCACACCATGCACTCACACCATTCACCCGCTCACCCTGCACTCACAGTGATCATAATGCACTCACAGTGATCACAATGCACTCACACTGATCACAATGCACTCACACTGATCACAATGCACTCACACTGATCACAATGCACTCACACTGATCACCATGCACTCACACCATTCACCCGCTCACCCTGCACTCACAGTGATCATAATGTACTCACAGTGATCACAATGCACTCACACTGATCATCATGCACTCACACTGATCACCATGCACTCACAACATTCACCCGCTCACCCTGCTCTCACAGTGATCACTCTGCACTAAAAAGTTGCTTGCATTGTTCACTCTGTACCTCACCCTGCAGTCACACGAGCACACTTCTCACCCTGCACTCATGTGACACTGCACTCACCTGTCCCCTCCTTACTGCTCAAACTGTAGCTCACTCAAACAAGGCCATCACTAACCATGCACTAATTCGTCCCCCTCTGCACTTACAGCCGAACCCAAATTCATATGGTCACCTCACTCACCCTGCAGTCACTCCTTTTACCCTACTCTCACACTGTTGCTTTGCTCACCGTGCAGTCACATGGACACTCTTGTCACCCACACAGTGCAGAAGGTTAAAATGCCTGGTACAAAGAAGATGTACCATGCACATCACAGAACTGAGTGTGAGTAAACTATGAGTAGAGTTCTAAAAAAACTAAATGTTTGTCAGACAGGTGCTATAGAGAGATGAGGTGTATTGTTGGTGAGTGGTAGTGAGGGAATTCATGGAGAAGGTGGAAAGACTGTTGCACCATGTGCGACCAGTGCTTGGACAAGCCCTGGCTGGGAGTGTTAACCCCCCCCCCCCCGAAGTTTGGGTCTAGTGGATCCCCTGCTTCTGCCTATTATTTACATTTGTAGTGATCTACTGTTACCAAAAGGTGTCCTGGGGCTAAAAACCATCTGCGTGCAATGTGAGAGAGTGATCCGGGGTTGGGAGAGGAGAGATTCCGAAGAGAGGGATGGAAGGAAGGGGGTGAGAGGAAAGGGGCATGGGTAAACTGCTTAACTCTGCACAAGACCGCCGCGGTTTGAATGCACCCTTGCTGCTCCCGGCCATGGCCAGGTGAGCTTCTAATGTGGCAGCGCGTATCCCTGTGGATTGGGAGGCCCTTCACAGAGGTTGACTAGACATCTTTCTGATGTTAATTGCTGTATTTTGGTTATAAACTGGTACTGATGGGGTGAAATCTTTCCTCAGTATTACTGTGTTTAAATAAATTCTAAATAATAAAGCAATGCTACCCCAAAATACACAGCATCACAGAACATTATTTACATTTTCTACTCACACAGTTTAGTCAAGCCTGTCGCATAATTTGGTCCTCACCTTCCTCATAACCTAGAGATTTCAAAATTTTTGTCAGGAGGGGGTCCTTACGTTTGAAAATGTTGACAAGGGGGTCTTGGCATCCAAAAGTTTGAAGACCTCTGATCTAGGGGGTGGTTTAAAAGACAACCGTTGGATTTTCTTTCTATGAATTATACTATTTTTGCTTTCCTCTTACTCATGTTTAGGCTGCTCATTACCTTTTTCCTGTTCTTTATGTCGACCTTTTGTTTCCTTATGATTCTGTAGGTAGGTGGTTATCCCTCTGATCTTGAATAGTGGCGGTTATTCTTTTATGATACCAGGTTCTATAGAGATATGATGGAACTATTTATTATGCAGTATTGCAGGTATTGTTTTATCCCTTTCTCTAGTGTGCCTCTTTTGTGCCTCTTACCTTCTGTCATTAAGGGTAATTCATTCGCCGAGGTTTAACATATAGTGCAGACTTTTAGATGAGTCCTTCAGCAGACCTGTGGAACTGGATATGTTCTACGGGAAAAACGACATGCACTAGTTCAGTGGTTTACCTTTAAGTTCTATTGTGCCTAGTTTCATGACTCTACTAGGGGTATCTTACTACTTGTGCTCTAATCAATTTCCCCTCGTTTTTTAAAGAAAGCGCTCTATTTCTTGTTCCGTTATCGTCTAAGTCATATCCCTTTGCAGCTGTCGCCTTATATGCCTTCCTTATTTCTTGGGCGGTTCCCTCTTATTAGGCTATGTTGTGGGCTTTACCTCAACCTTTACTGGTCGCCTTACTTTGTATCACAAGTGTGATTTGCGTCTCACCTAGGTTACTAATATATCACTGTGTTGTCTCTATCCTGCTAGTCCCGGTGATTCCTGGTGTGGAGCGCTATCTATGCCGCCCTCGTATTTTGCTCGCTACTACGGCATTCCCTATCGCTGCCATTCTCTTGCACATCGTAAGAGTGCACCATCCTTAACTGTCATCGTTCACTATACTGATGTTCCCTGTCCTCTCCGATACACAGGGTTTCCTCGTCTACCCTCCCTGCAGATTGGTCACCCTTGGCTAGCATTTCCCTCAGGGGTCTTACCTCTTGGTTTGTCACCTCCGTCTTGACCTCGGGTACCTCTCGTCCTCTATCGTTTGAGTCCGAGCGCCCGCCTTCATTTATTTAGAATGGCTGATTGATGTCAGCTGATGTACCCCGGCATACGTTCTCCCACCACACATGCGCAGTGGGTTTTTGCGTTTATTTTGTCATTCGCGGACATCTTAGAACGAAATTGTAGTTTATTCCGCACTGTATAATTGAGGAAAGTTCTTAAAATCTAAGGCTCATGGCCAATTCTCGATTGATCATGACTGTTTAGTTATGTATGGGCGATGTATACACAACCGTGATCTAACTAAAAGATGTTCTTATCCCCCTCCCCTATTCAATAAGATTTGTATATCGGTGGAGTATTTTAACTGGCTGAATGCTGTCAGCTATTATACCCAGTCCCCACTATCTTTACACGCATGCGCTATTGGTTTTTCTGTTGTTTTGAGGACCGCGGCCATCTTGGAGCGGCACTGTAGTTTACTTTGCACTATATATTTAGTGGGAGATCTTAGTGTTTTAGACTGATGGCCTCTTTTAAGGTACATCGTGGCTGTTTAGTAAAACATGAGCGATGTATATGCAGCCTCACACATACAAATACATTTTTATGTTTAAAATTTGAATGTAGGCAGAATGATCTTTACCATTTATAAGTTATTTATTACCCTGTCTAGTTAGCTATCCAGTCAGATGTTATTTATTTTTTGTGTGAGGATCACTGACCCATAACACGGCCTATAAAGGACCACCCAGGTTGTATGTCTCATATTAGGGTGTCCCAGTCCTCCCTGGTATTCAGCTCACATTTGATGGTGTTGAACTTTATCATGTACCACTGTTCTTCTTGCTTTCTTCTTTTCTTGCTGTTGCCCATCCTTGTCTGTTCCTTATTTTTTTCTAAGACCACCCATCTTATGTCTTTTTCACTATGATTTTTCTCTTTCCAGTGACTCACTAGAAGGGCATTTTCTTTATTTGTTCTGATTGCAGATTTATGTTCCCCTATCCTCACTCTAAATTCACTGCCTGTTTCTCCTATATACCCTCGATCACATGGGCACAGGATCAAATACACTAAATTCTTGCTCCTGGAGTTATTCAGTGTATTAATGCTGTGTTTGACAGAATTCAAACAAATTTCTTTTGTGACCAGACACAGGTCACATATGCTGCAAGTACCGCGCTTGTGGTTCCCCACCCCTTTTCCTCCTGTCAGGGTTCTTTGCGCTTCCACTACGTCATCTCAGTATGTATGTACTAAAGTGGAGCATACATTTTTGTTTTTTCTATACGCATATAGTGGTCGAGGCAGATTGATTTCAGATCCCTCATTTAATATTTTCCAATTATGATTTATCACATTTTTTATCGGATTTGCAATCCCTGAAAATTGACTCACCATGACGATTTTGTCCATGGTCGAGTTCTTATCCTTCTTCTCAAGCAGGCTGTCTCTGTTATAGTAGCGTGCCCTTTTGAGGGAGTGATTTATTAATTTTCTGGGATAACCCCTCTCTCTAAATTTCGGTTTTGTTTCCTCTGCATGTTTATAGAAGTCATCTAACGAGGTACAGTTTCTTCTTAATCTGAAAAATTCTCCGAAAGGTATACTGTCTTTCTGACTTTTGGGGTGGTAGCTTTTATAGTGAAGTACTGTATTATGGTCAGTTTCTTTTTTGAAAAGTTCAACCATTAGCTGATCATTTTCATTTTTTATGCTAATGTCTAAAAAATCTACTTTTTTATTGCTATATGTAGCAGTGAATTTTAGATTCTCGTCCCCTAGATTTATCCATGATAGGAATTCATTGAGCAACTCTTCCGTCCCTGACCAGATGAAAAAAATATCATCTATAAATCTTACCCAGTTACGGATATTTTCATAGAAGGGGCTGATATCAAATTTCAAATTTCAAAAGCTTTATTCGACAGCAAGTCATAAAAGCAATATTCACCCTAACACTACACAATAAATACTATGCCTAAAATTCATATATATTTAAAAAACACATTAAACACTTTATGCTGTCACTTTCAATACACAATGTAAAATTGTCCATACAAAAATTATTAAAACTGGTCAAAGATAGAGAGCATGGTGGCAATAGTTCATTATACTGCATCAGATGGCAATAAAGTACGAGTTCTAATAGTCCAGGCCCAGCCTAAAAATTTTGCAACAGCAATCGCGAAATACGGTGAACAGTCTGTTTCCAATATTCTAAGCGCCTCTATGTGTCTGCGTGTCCCCAAAGTGACACACACTGGTTTTATCCAATTACGACGTGGGCAGAAATATAGAGGGCAAACAAATAATAGATGGGAGACATTCTCAGTTAGGTCTTTACAAACATGGCATTTTCCATCCCCATTCGCTGACCAGTTTTGTGTAAAAGCGTTTACAGGAAGGGTACCAAGTCTGAATTGGAAGTATGGCTTTTCAATAATGTCCCAGTAGGATTCGCAAGATGGCACTGATTTGATATCAAGAAAACGACAGGTTAATTTGGAGTTGTGACCAGTACAAAAAACAGATGTCCGAACCATGTCCCAATACATTTTCTTCAAACTAGACTTTGATGGGAAACATGATACATTAGTATTGGCCCACCGATGATCTAAATCCAACTTGATTAGCAAACCCCTGATTTCTTTAAGCCACACAATGGTATGAAAGCGATCATCATTGATAACATCCGCTAGTGCGGCAGCGTAGTGAGCTAATTCCGGGGTTGTCATTATCCGTCTCCAATATAACAGAGGGTGTAGACGAGCTAGGTCCTCTATGCTATTCCTGCCGAGATCCAGCAACAAGGGAATAGTGGGAGTGCTTTGTGGTACCTCAACTAGGCGTTGCAAGAACCTATTCTCAGCCAGTGACAGTTCCTTCAGGTTAGAAAATCCCCAAAGTTCAAATCCATACAATGAAGCACTTATCATCTTCATATTGTAGATTTCGAGAGCAGGGGTAATTGGTTTGGTTAGTGATGCTCTGTGTTTAAGCGCTACTACACCTGCTAGCTGGTGGAATTTTAAAACTGCCATATCGATATGATTTTTCCATCTCATATTGCCCTGGAGGGATATTCCTAGATATGAAAAGGCCTCTACCTGCTCCAATGGAGTGCCATTAAAAGTAATTGAGCCTTTGAATGTCTTCCGTTGATTCATGCACATAAATTTGGTTTTAGAAGTATTCAACTCTAAACCACGGATGCGGCAAAACTCACCAAATGCATTAACTGCCTTCTGGAGCCCGCTAGGAGTTCGTGATACTATCAGCGTATCGTCCGCAAACATGAGGACTGGCACACGAGCCCCAGCTAGTATTGGTGCATCGGTGGGGGACCTTCTTAAGTAATCCACAATACCATTAATATATATGGAGAACAATGTAGGGGCCAGGACACACCCCTGTCTAACCCCACGTTCCACAGGGAAAGAGTCAGTCACTTCACCCTGTGCCCCCCACCTGATTCTAGCGTAGTTATTTTCATGCAAGCGGACAAGCAGCGCCAGCAGTTCGGGGCTTATATCAGCTTCAGCAAGCACACTCCAGAGTTTTGGCCATGGAACTAAATCAAAGGCTGATTTTAAATCAACGAATACAGCATGCAAAGAGCCATTAGTGAGGGTCACATTCCTCCAATAGAGGGCTATAAAAAAGAAAACCTGATCAATTGAGCTTGTGAGGGGGCGGAAACCGGCTTGATATGGAGACAAAATATCTTTCTCAACTATCCAGGATTGGAGCTTATTCTGCACCAATCGTCCCATCAGTTTTTGTGCCGAATCTATAAGACTGATGGGTCTATAGTTGCATGGTAAGGATTTGTCCCCTTTTTTAAAAACTGGAATGATTTCCGCACCCTTCCAAGAACTAGGTATAGGTGCACCCTGGGCCACAGAATTGGCTAGCCATGTGAAATACTGGCACCATGATTCCCGATCACTTTAAAACACATCGGCTGGAATGCCATCCATGCCTGGCGCTCTGCCCCCTGTGACACAGTCTAATGCGATATTAACATCTTTTGTGGTGAATACTTGATGTTTAAAAAAGACCGTGGGGGGTAGGGTATAGCAATCTGTTGCTAGATTACAGGCGTACTGCGGCTTAAAAAAATCTACCCACAGATCTTTAGCAACATTATTTTGTGGGGATTCTGCTGTCACTCCTCTATCCCACTTGACAGTTCCCCAAAATTGCTTCTGATCTTTAGCAGAACAAGCAGATTTTAAATCGCACCAATGATCCTCATCCCACTGATTCTTAGCTTTTTTTGAGCCTTCCTATATAGGTCCCTGGCCTTCCTTACACCTAAAATATTCCTTGTCCTAAGTTCAGTACTAAGATTCTGGCAAGCAGTCCTACAAGATTGATCATACCACCCCAGCTTAGGTATCTTTTTCACTGTATTACTTTGTTTTGTTGTTTTCAAAAAGAATCTCTGAAGCCTGGTAAAAAAATTAGCGTGAGCCTCTGTCATAATTTCCGAGAAGTCAGGTTTATTACTATGTGGTTCCAGATTGTGTACTTCCTCAGTAACTACTCTCTTCAAATCCTCAAACTTATCAAGATCTTCTACCAATCTTGCCCATTTTACATGTCGCTGGTTGTTTGAGTAAACTATATCTAGGGTCACCTTGTCACCCCCAGAGCTTGGTTCTCTCAACCCTATATTGATTTGAATATCCATGCAGAGTGGATTGTGATCGCTTTCAATTCTAGTTTTTACAATCATGTCTAACAGCCTATGCCAACCCCTGATATCCACCAGGAAATAATCTATGCGGCTAGTTGACCTTCCATTATCAAATATATTACTCCCGAGGAGGAGCCAAGATGGCGACTGGTGAAGACGTGTAGGCTCCCGGCTCCGTCTACTACCTTTCCTCCGCACCACTATCCTGACTCCTATCCTGATTATTTCGACAGCGGAAGGTGCGCTACGCTGTGGTGACTTGACTCATCTTTCCCGGACCCCTCAGCTCACCCGGCAGCCGGAGATACGCGATAAACGGATTTGAGCCCTGGCCCCAGAACCACGCCGCTGACCGTCCCCGAGTCTGGGAGGCTGAGGGGCGGCCGTTTCAACCGCGATCCACCGACTTTGGAAGGGTGGATTCTCCCCCCGAGTTGAGCTCCTGGCTGGGCCGCCCGCATTGGAACGCTGCGATCGGAGCCCTATGGCCTGATTGCCCCACAAGACGCCTCGCCAGCAACGCGGCTTTGTCTGCGGCGGGTGGCGAGAGATAAGGAGTGCACGGCCATGATTGTGGAGCGTTGGATGTTTACTACCCTGTCTCGGCTCGGCGACTTGTGGCGCTGCAGTTCCCATCCTCTACAGCCCGACCTTCACTATTTCTCGGGCTTGGAGCCCTGTGCTGCTGACTGTTCGTGTAACATTTGAATTACAGCTTACTTTGTGTATCGCACATCGGAATGGGGTCTACCGCCTCAGAGACTTGGGGGGTGCGCACATCCCTGTCTGCGGACTGCGTCCCCCGACGAGCACTGGGGGCCAGTCTGCTCGCTCCTTTTCGAGATCACGAACACGGAAGGCTCCAACCGCCGCTCTCCTACAAGACTATCCTGATTGCCCTGTCTGATTTTAGAACGGAGATGCGTGCGAGCTTTGAAGCGCTGGGTGATTGCATTGATAAAATGGCGGCTGATGTACGCGGAGATCGTGCTGTGGAGGACCAACTCAATCTGGCTTTCTCTTCGGCCGAACCGACGGGGGATGCAGTGCCTTCCATCTCTGACAGTGAAGTTGTGATTGTCTCTGCCTCTACGGATGCCTGCCACGGGCCGGGAAGTGTTTTTGCCTGTGCTACTTTGTTTCCCTTGTCTCCGGGACTTGTCGATCTGCCGCCTGCAACAGTGTTACTGCCTCATGCCCGTGTCTTACAGCAGCTGGCCCCCACGGTGGATTTCCCATTGCTGCCTTCACCCTGCGCCCCGGAAACCCCATGTTTCCCAGATGGCCCATGGAACTCAATTGTGCCGGAGAAAGGACTTACTGGTGGCGTTCAATGGCCATTTTGCGTTAAAGGTTTCCTTTCATTCGATGTGCGGCCATGCTGGTTCTTTGTCTTGGTGGGGGCGGGCCTTCTTCACGTGCTTCATTTTTGGGTCTGTCCGAGGTCGGGTCAGGGCTAGACTCTCCTTGTATTGTCGGATGCTGGGCTGGTGGGACCGGGATTGGAAGTGGTGCTTCCTTGTTTAAGTCGCACAAGTTATAATGTCTTTCCCTAACTGCTTTTGTGTTCATATCTGGCTCTCAAAAATCGCATATTATGTGGGGATTGTGTTTCTGACTGGGGTACTGGGAATGGTTTGACTGGCTCCTCCTCCCGCTTCACTTGTAGTTTTTGAGGGTCGTAGATTAGGATGTCCTTTTCTCACTCTCTATATTTCATGGTAACATTTTTATTATTTTTCTCGCTTCTTCCTTTTCTCTTCTTTTACTTTACCTATATTTCGGGTTCTTTATGGGGCGACAGGCACATTGTCGGGGGGGGTAGGCCGTAGCCTCCGCGTTGGTGCAGGGTGGGGGGGTAGATTTTCTTTCCGTATTTAGTTTCTATGGGCCTTTTTCTTCCTTTTCTGCGCTTTCTCATACTGTTTTCCTTTCTGGGTCTGTGATAGAGGATGGTTGGGAGTGGGTGGCGCTGGGAGTGGCACGAGCTTGGCTCCGGATGGGTGTTTTGTTTTTCTACTATATTGCCGCTTTGACGAAAGATTCCCGTAATTTATGTTATTTCTCCTGTTGCCTACTCATGCGGACTTAACGTACGGACTCGGATCTCCTTTATACCTATCCTTCATTGATTTTTATTTCACTAAAAACTTTAAAATTTGACCTTTACTGATCCTTTTCCCTGGCGGCATGTCCTTTCCAGCGTAACTGTTATTAATTGTTGTCATATCACTTGATGCCGCCGGAGGATTATAATGCTGACACCTGTGCTCATAAGTATTGTGGCCGGCCGGACGGTTGTAGGCCTGTATTTGTTTTTCCGCATAATGCACAATAAAGGTCTTCAAAAATTTAAAAAATAAAAATAAAAAAATATATTACTCCCCTGGCTATCTGATGGGGTTCGTCCGTTTGCAGCTCTAAGGCCCCTTACAAGGCATAGACTCTTTATTTGTATGGCCACAGCAGACCATCTCTTGATCACAGGCAGATCAAGCTGGGGAACTCCCCATTTACTATCCTCCTCAGAGGCCAAAATTTGGTCCTCTTGTCCTAGAGGTTCAAAAGTGGTGTTAGTGTCACCCCCAACTATAATAAATAGCTGAGTTGGCAACAACTCTATCTCTTGGTCAAGGACAGATATTACTTCTGAAGAATTCCCCCCCCCCCCCCCCCAACCCCCCTTGCATAGATGTTAAAAATAGCCATCCCATGGCCATTTGGCCACATAATATTAATTTGCAATATATCACTTGTTGAAAGGGTCCTTTGCTGAATTTTACACTGAAGTGATTGGCGTACCCAGATTATCAAACCTCCAGATGGGCACCTTTTGGGCTTTTTTTATGGCTGCTGTATAGCAGTTGAGATACCCAAGCCGATGGACTGGACTCACTGACCATGTTTCCTGAAATAAATGATGTCATGTTGGTCAATGAAGTCACACCATTCTGGCAATGTCAATTTGTTTCCTATTCCGGCAAGGTTCCAAGAAAGGAAAGTTAGCCTTGTCTTATCTGTGATTGAACATGCTTGCCCTGCAGATGTCAGCCTATCTTGTCTAGCGAGCATCAAAACAGATTCAGAGTCTGTATTACCAAAGGGGTGATCTAGTAGTTCAAGAGAAGAGAATACAGAACCAAGGCCAATGTTTCTCTCCAAGTTACTCACAGTTGGCTGAACAGATACATCTTTTTTTAGCCCTCTTTCATTTGAATAAGATAGTCCCCTCCCACTTACTAAGTGCACAACATGCTCATTATCCTTCTCAGCAGTAGTACAGAAACTACCAAGGACTATTGGAACATTATATTCAGTACTTCCACCCCAGCCAAGTCAATCACATTCGCTAAGATTAGACAGTGCTGAAAACCTATTTTCAAGGTTCAAACCCCAATCACTATTTTGGCCACCTTAGCCCTTCTCTAAGTCACCAAATTCCACTTCGTCCTCAATGTACTTGTATTCAGGACAGTTCCTTTTCTAGAGTAGAAGAAATCCAGAGTGAGTGGAATTATGTCTGCTGTTCTACGTTGAGGGGGGAATACATTTGGCAGAATATTAGGGAGTACATCAGGCCCTGAGAAATTCAACACCACACAGTCCCCCCCAAATTATTTCGTGCTGTTCCCTATCCAATCGACTCTTCTTGCCATGACTAGTTCCCCCGCTACCTGCTGTTTGCCCCATGGGGATATTATCATGTTATTGGATAGCCAGTGTAATGCTTTACTTAGCAAAGTCGATGTAGATTCCATCTGGCCAGGTTTCAGGGGTGGTACATTAGCCAATACCAAGACAAGGGGAGAGGCCTCTACAATGAGCTCTACTGGGCCTTTCTCTGGGCGGGATGCTGTTTGTCCCTCTAGCCTTACAGAAGGGCAGTCTTCAGATAATACATGATTCCCTACCTCTTGGTGATGTGTGGTGGAAGGGATAGATGCTGTAGTCTCCCCACCCTCCACCAGGGGCCCGCAGATACTCCTTTTGGCTCAATTCTGCATGCCAATTGATTCGGTATATCTCCTACCTCCTCTATGGTTTTCTTTAGGAGTCCCCCTAGTCTATGAACCTCTTCTGTTAATTGTTCAATTTTTGCTACCAATGGTTTAATGATACCCTTTATCTTAGAATCAAACAAGCTTGCTAATTTATTAAACTGTATATCATTCAAAGACATGTTCCCCCCCCATTATCTCCCCTTCCTTCATCTATGCCACATTTTTTTGGCGGCGAGGCAGGTCTTTTTCTACTCGAACGCAGCCCACCGCATTTAGGTTGTCCCTTGTTACTCCCTCTAGTGACTCTAGGTGCAGGCACGGGCACTAGGGGCGGGGATATGTCTTCTACTATGTCTAGATCTTCCTCGGTTAACTTTTCTGCCACAGCTGATAATGATACATTCTGTATAAGGATGTCATTATTAGTCAAATCAAACACTGGAGCATCATTACTAGCATCTGGGTCAGCCAAATCAGCAGGAATGGGCACTGGCAAGATAGTAGTAGGGGAGGTGCTCAGGCCCAATGAAGACCTTCTCTCACTGTTGATTTTAGCAACAACCTGTACTAGGTAATTGTCCATAGTATTATGAGGTACAGTAAGGGACTTTAATTTAGACATGACCACCTGTACTAGTATTAAGCCACTTATGGCGTGATGAATTAAACCCACAAATTATGGTCCAAATTTAAACACAAGGCACAGTATAACGTCAACCAACAAGATCTGAGAGGGTAAAGAGTAGAGCGACTCACAATGTTTATCGGGCAGAGGTCTAGGCCCAGTCCAGTCACGTCCTGTCTCGGACTGTCCAAGACTGTCCGCCCTTTGTCCGGGCTTCGTCCGGCGCGTCCCGCGCGCGTCCTCGCGGGACGAGGGACCTGGGGTTGTTTTATGCGCCTCCTGGCGCGCTGGGTGGTGTCGTCGGTGATTTCCCCCGTGGGATTCTGGGGATTATAGGCTCTTCAGTTGGACCGGCGGAGCCAAGCCCGGCCGGTCGTTTCAGGCAATGGGGGGGCGGAGCCAAGCCCTGCCGCTGATCAGGGAACTGGAAAGCACCGCAGCGTAACTGGCAGCAAAGGACAGAGAAATTCGGGGAACTCGGCCCCTGACGCTGTTTTATGCGCCTCCTGGCGCGCTGTGTGGTGTCGTCGCCGATTTCCCCCGTGGGATTCTGGCGATTATAGGCTCTTCAGTTGGACCGGCAGAGCCAAGCCCGGCCGGTCGTTTCAGGCAATGGGGGGGGCGGAGCCAAGCCCGGCCGCTGATCAGGGAACTGGAAAGCACTGCAGCATAACTGGCAGCAAAGGACAGAGAAATTCGGGGAACTCAGCCCCTGACGTTGTTTTATGCGCTTCCTGGCACACTGGGTGGTGTCGTCGGCGATTTCCCCTGTGGGATTCTGGGGATTATAGGCTCTTCAGTTGGACCGGCAGAGCCAAGCCCGGTCGGTCGTTTCAGGCAATGGAGGGGGCGGAGCCAAGCCCGGCCGCTGATCAGGGAACTGGAAAGCACCGCAGCGTAACTGGCAGCAAAGGACAGAGAAATTATGATATCATTGTAGATATGTTTTTCTTCGAATACACTAACCTAAATACAGGCTAAACTCGGTGCGCAAGTTGCGCCCATACTGGTCCCCTTGCGTTGAATGTACAAATCTTTTTTGAAGAGGAAAATGTTGTTCAAGAGTACCAGAGATACACACTGAACTATAAACTCCTTGCTAGCTCCCATGATCTCGGTTACTTCCAGAAGAATCCTTATTACCTCTATGGTGTCTTTTTAGGGTATGTTGGTATAAAGTGACTCTACGTCAAGGGTCACCATGTATTCCCTTTCCCCCTCAAATCTCAGTCCCTCTACTCTTGTTATCATATCCGACCCTCTACTCTTGTTATCATATCCGAGGTGTCCTTTATGTAGGTCTTTTGTTGCTGTACTAGGGGCTTCAAAAACATGTCCGCATATTTGCTGAGAGGCTCTAATAATGAGTCAATGGAGGCCACTATCGGTCTTAAAGGTGGGTCCTCCAGGCTTTTGCGGACTTTTGGTAGTCTGTAAAAGGCTGGTGTTTTAGGACTATCATTATACAGAAACTTAAACTCTTCCTCACTAATGTCTCCTTTAATTTTAGCAGTTTGTAAGAGTGTTTCCACCTCCCTTTTTAGAGCATTTAAGCTGGTTTCGGATATCTTAGTATAGTGTTGTTTATTAGATAGGAGAGACATGACTCTCTGGTCGTAGTCCTCAGTATCGAGGACCACGACCCCCCCTCCCCGCCCCCCTGTCTGCTGGTTTGATAGTTATTAGGGTATCTTGGGCGAGGGATTCTAATGCTTCCCTCTGTTCTTTGGAGATGTTGTGTACTTGATGATTAATTCTTTTCTAATAGTTTCCCAATTTCCATTTTAACTACACATTTGTGAGAAGTTGGCCTGATGTATGATGTCCACAATTCTGTGGGCACCCTGTATTAGTCCAAACAATCCCTTATGGTGGTGGTTGTAAAGTCAACCTTATAGACAAGCTATCCTAGGGTTAGCATGGACTAAGCAGTCTTAGGCTAAACTCAAGAGGGCATGTGAAGCCAGCTGTTTTACCATATGCAATCTTGTAATATCAAATGAGAGAATAATCCTCTGTACTCTTTATGAGTGCAGAGGCACAAGCATTTAAACAAAAGCACAGTTAAACATTCAAAATTTGCACAATTTTGGATAGGCCCGGTGGCCACTCAAACCATGTACTAAAATAGTGGTATAAGTACCACCTCTCGAACAATGGTAAGGCCTAGGGCGTTGTGAATCGTTGGGACTACTCGGGACTAGCAGTGATGAAGTCGGGAGAGGCCCGCGGGACACGGGTGCAGTGCCTAAAGCACAAGCATATGCCAATGTAAAGTCAATGGCGCGTAAAAGTTAAAGAGTTACTGTTTTGGAAGTCTTCCGACTGGAATAGAGTTACCACACTTTAAACTAGGACACTAGAGGTGTAAACCACTACAGGAGCACCAGTGTTAGTTCGTTACCTCACCCACAGGAAGCGGGTGCATAGGTGCCAATGTGTGTCGGGTTTCGTCGTGGAGATCTATGGAGCCTGGAGATGAAGATGCTGCAGGCGGCCAGGAGAGAAGAGTCCGGTTGGATCCAAGGGTGGATCGAAGATGTAGAGTACCTGAAAGCAGAGGGGACAGAGTCTGGGTCACTAGCCAGTGACCAGGATGGAACCAGGAAGGATCCAGGCGATGTCGGGCGCAATCAGGTGGTTGTCGTGAAGCTGGACTCTGCTGCCACGTGGACTCTGGGGCATTGACGATGACCAGGAGTGGAGCACGAGCTGTCCCACGAAAGCTCTCGCTGTCGGCGGTGTCGGCTTCCGGATCGGAGCTAACAGACCTTGGCAAATGCAACCCACGCAGGATTCGAAGATCGCTTCTTACTCGGACCAGCAAGGTCAGAGCGGTGGCTCCTTTTCAGGGGAGCGAGGGCCAGTCTGGAGCAACCAGACTAGCAGTGTAAATTGTAAGGTTCGTCGGTTCTGGGGCCACTACCCAACGGGCAAGCGACCGGACCAACGCGTCAAGCAGGAAAATGCAAAAGGGCCCCACGCAGCACTTGATGAGTGTCGAGGGGAGATCTTCGGTGCACAAACTGCTCGGGCTGGGGCTTCACAAACCCCAATGCACAGCTTCGAGGGTGCCTTGGGAGCTGCACAGTCAGCACTTCGCAGTCTTTTCAAGATGGCTGGCTCCCCGCTTCACGTCCCCTCCACGGGTCTCAGATTCGCTGGGACTGTGGATCGGGCTGTTAGAAGTCAGGGAAGCTGGATCTTGTCGATCTCTGTTGCTCGAGTTCCGACGGGAACTGCAACAAAGCAAACTGTTGGGCGCTGGATGGTGCCTGTTTGCACAGGGTGGTCACTCCTTGACCACAAGGGAGATTCTTCAGTCTTCCACGTCGAGTGGGATGTCGAAGGGTCCAGAGTTCTGTATCAAAGTTTCGTTCAGGATAATTCAATGCTCCTGGGCACAGCTCCGACCTTTATTCCAAATCAAGGGGCTGGATTACCTGCTAGGTCCCTCCTATGGGTGGAACCCAGGAAGGGGGTGGTTACACCCCTTTCCCTTTGACCAGTTTCGCGCCAGAGCTGGGACTGGAGGGTCCCAGAACCGGTTTGAACTGGACTATGCATGGGAAGCCTTGTGCTCCCCAGGCAGTGTCTAGTTTCATTCAACCCTCCCTGCTACAATCCACTATGTCCTGTCTGGGGTGGTGTAACACCTCCCTGTGACAGGATATCTATTATCCAGGCCTCCCCTGACGGAGTTTCGGTCAGCAGCAGGAGGCCAGACTCGTGTCTGTGGCAGCAGCATCCATTTTGTGATGCTGGGGCTTTGGTTAGATTTCCGCGTTTAAGCAAAGTAACATGTCTTCTCCCTCTAGAAGGATGGAATGCTACCCCCGTCACCAGGACTGGCGAGGGGGTAGTATTCCAAAGCGCATGACACCTTACACAACATGTTTTGATAAAGCCAAACCAAACTTAGCAAGTAACCGTGAGGATTATAATGCACTTAAGAGTATATGGTATGGCAATATCCCGGAACAGCTAAGGGAGTTGGTCCTGACAGCTGCAGACAGGCTCAGCTCATGCCAGAGCACCATCTCACATAAAACCAAGCACTCTGACTCCAGGATTGTTAAGGCCTGCCATAGGAGTGACTTATAGGTATATATATGTCCAGATATAGGTTTAGATATAGGTATACTATATCTAAGCAAGGGGTGATTACACGACCTTGCCCCAGCTGAGTGATCAGCCAGTTGTGTCAGTTTGGATAGCCAGCCAGGGGTGGCAAAAGATATGCTGCAGCCCCTGGTAGGCCTTGGATACACCTATGCCCTGGGTACCTATAGTACACTGTACAGGGGCTGATAAGGTGAACCAATGTCCAATTGGGTATGTACCTAAAGTACATGGATGTGAATTTAGAGAGAGAACAGCAGGCTGTGGGTCTGATTAGCAGGCCCACAGCCACATTATGTCAAAAACCAGTGAAGCAAAAAGCAAAAATCTGGGGTGACCATACTTAATGTTGACCAGATAAGTCTTCATGTTCTAAGTGGAAATACCTGGTGAGACCATCTGCATTGCCATGGTCAGTCCCTGGTCTGTGTTCCACTGTAAAGTCCATCCCCTGTAGGGAAATGGACCACCTGAGCAATTTGGGATTCTCACCCTTAATCTGATTTAGCCACAAGAGGGGCTTATGGTCTGTCTGAATTAGAAAGTGAGTGCCAAACAAGTATGGTCTCAACTTCTTCAGGGCCCAAACCACAGCAAAGGCCTCCCTCTCAATGGCTGACCAACATTTCTCTCTAGGGGTCAGCCTTCTGCTAATGAAAGCAATGGGCTGGTCTTGACCATCTACATTAAGTTGTGAAAGCTCAGCTCCCACCCCCAACTCAGAAACATCTGTTTGAACAATGAACTGTTTGGAGTAGTCAGGACTCTTCAGGATAGGTGCAGAGCACATGGCCTTCTTCAGGTCATCAAATGCCTTTTGACAGCACTGTCCACTGAACCTTTTTTGGCATCTTCTTGGATGTCAGATCATTCAATGGTGTCACAGTGAACCCATAGTTCTTCACAAATTTCCTGTAATACCCAGTCAGGCCCAAGAAGGCTCTGACTTGTGTCTGGGTAGTTGGAGGAGCCCAGTCCTGTATGTTCTGGATCTTGCTCTCCAATGGTTGAACCTGACCCCCACCTACTAGGTGGCCCAGGTACACAACCTTGCTCTGCCCTATCTGGCACTTGGTAGCCTTGATAGTCAGGCCTGCCTTTTGCAGGGCCTCCAGAACTTTCTTCAGGTGGATCAGGTGATCCTCCCAGGTGGAGCTGAAGACAGCAATATCATCTAGATTTGCTGCACAAAAGTCATCCAAACCAGCTAGGCCTTGATTCACCAACCTTTGAAAAGTGGCAGGTGCATTCTTCAAACCAAAGGGCATTACCACAAATTGATAATGTCCACTGGGGGTTGAGAATGCTGTTTTGGCTTTAGTCTCCTCAGCTAACCTGATTTGCCAATAGCCAGCTGTCAAGTCAAATGTGCTCAGAAATGTGGCAGAAGCCAACTTATCTATGAGCTCATCTGCCCTTGGAATAGGATGAGCATCTGTCCTAGTGACAGCATTGAGACCTCTATAGTCCACACAAAATCTCATTTCTCTCTTTCCATCTTTGGTATGAGGTTTTGGCACAAGGACTACTGGGCTGGCCCATGGGCTCTCTGATGGCTCAATTACTCCAAGTTCAAGCATTTTCTGCACCTCAGCCTTTATAAAATCTCTGACATGGTCAGGTTGCCTGTAGATTTTATTCTTCACAGGCAGACTGTCACCAGTGTCCACCTCATGGGTGCACCAGTTAGTTTGACTGGGTGTGAGAGAAAACATATGTCTATGAGCCTGCAACACCTGTCTGCAGTCCCATTGCTGTTCATCAGTGAGGCTGCCTGCCAAGGCTACTCCATCCACTGAACCATCATCAGGGTTTTGGGATAACAGGTCTGGGAGAGGGTCACTCTCTTCCTCCTGGTCCCCATCTGTAGCCATGAGTAAACCCATGTCTTCCCTGTCCACAAATGCTTTCAATCTGTTTACATGGAGCACCCTGTGGGGGCTCCTAGGGGTGCCAAGGTCCTCAAAGCAGGTGACCTCTCCCTTTTTATCCAGTATGGTGTGGGGTCCAAACCATTTGTCTTGGAGAGCTGCTGGGGCCACTGGCTCCAACACCCACACCTTCTGCCCTGGCTGATACTCAGTCAGAACAGCCTTTTGGTCATGCCAAGCTTTCTGTAATTCTTGGCTGGCCTCCAGGTTTTTGGTTGCCTTCTCCATGTATTCAGCCATCCTGGAGCAGAGACCAAGTACATTGTCCACAACAGCAAGTTTATGTTTTTTGAGAGGTAACTCCCATCCTTCCTTCACAAGACACAATGGACCCCTTACAGGGTGGCCAAACAAAAGTTCAAAAGGGCTGTTGCCAACCCCCTTCTGTGGGACCTCTCTGTAAGCAAAGAGTAGGCAGGGTAAAAGGATGTCCCATCTTCGCCTGAGCTTTTCAGGGAACCCTTTTATCATTCCCTTTAGGGTCTTGTTGAACCATTGCACTGTGTATGATAGGGTGTGGTAAACTTATAGTTCACTCCACACTCTTTCCACATTGCTTTCAAATATCCAGACATGAAGTTGGTACCTCTGTCTGAAAGTACCTCCTTTGGAAAGCCCACTCTAGAGAATACTGCCAGTAGGGCCCTTGCCACAACAGGTTGTGGTCCTCAGGGGAATTGCCTCTGGATACCTGGTGGCATGATCCACTACCACCAGTATAAATCTGTGCCCAGATGCTGTTTGGGGATCCATTGGTCCAAAAATGTCTATCCCAACTCTTTCAAAGGGTACCCCCACCACAGGTAGTGGTATGAGGGGGGCCTTTGTGGTGCCACCTGATTTGCCACTGGCTTGGCAGGTGACACAGGAGCGACAAAACTCCTTGGTGTTCTCTAACATGTGAGGCCAGTGAAAGTGAGGGACACGTTTTCCCAAGTCTTGTTCTGGCCTAAGTGTCCTGCTAGGGGGGTTTCATGGGCCAAGGTGAGAAGGAAGCCCCTAAATTGCAGAGGTATGACCAACCTCCTGGCAGCACCTGGCTTGGGGTCTCTAGCCTCTTAATAAAGGAGCCCATCATCCCAATACACTCTATGGGGACCTTGAGCATTCCCAGCAGTCTCAGCAGTAGCTTGCTGTCTGAGGGGTTCAAGAGAAGGGCAAGTTAACTGAGCCTGCCCCAGATCTGCCCTAGAGGGTCCCCCTGCCCCTAGAAACTCAACCTGATCAGGTTCAAGCTCTTCAGAGACAGTCTCCTCTTGGATCACAGAATCAGCCTCCTGTGAGGTCTGATCCTCAACCTGGGGCAAGTGGGAAGGCACTGCCTTAACCCTCTTGCTCTTCCTCTTGGGTTGTGGTTGGTCTATAGTTTCAAGATCCACCACAGGTTCAGGTAGGCACTTCTTGGCCTGTGACCTGGTTACAGCAAGGACATGTGCTGAAATACCTAGCATCTCTGCATGAGTCCTGTACTCCACTTCTGACCATAAAGAATTCTCTAGATCATTGCCCAAAAGACAGTCAACTGGGAGGTCTGCACAACTTTCTTGAGGCCATTTACCCCTCCCCAGGAGAAGTTAACAACAGCCACACTATGTGTAGTAGTGGCACTGCTAGCGTTGGTCACTAGGTAATTCTCACCTAGTACAATTTGTCCAGGGTCCACAAAGTCAGGTGTCACCATAGTGACACTGGCACATGTGTCCCTGTAGGCCTGAGACAGTTTCTCATTGATCAAAGGCGTCTGCCTATACTTGCCCAAAGTATTGGGACTCATAGTAGTGGGCATGGATATGTCCACATCATAGAGCAGACTCCATCTCAGTACCCAGGGTTAACCCTACTATACCCTTTGGTTGTGTACCACCACTGCTGACTGTACTAGGGGGTGCAGGTGCCTTAGGGGCCGCAGTGATAGGGACTGGATTATTCTTGGTGTATTCACTACCCCAGGGTGAAACTGATTTACAGGTACTGCACCAAGGTTTCTTTGGTCCATCATTCTTCTTCTTCTTCTTTCCATTCTGGGAACCACCCTCCTTATTAGAATTATTTTGGGGGCCTGAAGAAGACTTCTGGTCTTTTTCTTTCTTATCTCCACCCTTCTGGTCTGCCTTTTTCTGATCACCACCTTGGTTCTGGTTTTTCTGCTTAACCCTGGTTCTGACCCATTTGTCTGCCTTCTTTCCCAATTCTTGGGGAGAGGTCAGATCTGAGTCAATCAGGTGTTGATGCAACAACTGGTTCTGGCAATTATTAAGGATCTGCTCTCTCATTATTAGATTGTACAATCCTGTATAGTCTGAAACTTTACTTCCCAGCAACCAACCTTCCAAAGCCTTAGTGGCACAATCAACAAAGTCAGTCCAGTCCTGAGTCTGAGCTTTTTGGGTATCTCTGAACAACAACCTGTATTGCTCAGTGGTTAAGCCAAACCCATCAATAAGAGCACTCTTCAGGACAGTGTAGTTTTTAGCATCCTCAGATCTAACAGCGAGGAGCTTATCTCTCCCTTTCTCAGAAAACGAGAGCCATAAAATTGCAGCCCACTGGTCCTGAGGAACCTGCCGTACCATGCAGGCTCTCTCAAGAGCAGTTATCCACTTGTGGATGTCATCCCCATCTCTGTAGGGGGGCACAATCTTGCTCATGTTTCTATAATCATAGGACCTGTCTTTATCTCTAGGGATAATGTTGCTGCCACCAGCGGAATCTAATCCACACAATTTTTGCTCCCTTGCTAAAGCAAGTTTAGCTTGGGCCAGGGCTACCTCTTCCTTCTCTGTCTGGAGTTGGACTGCTCTCATCCTAGCCTCATGTTCTCTTATCTGGGGGGAAGTCATTCCCCTTTGAGATCCCCTTGAGGCATTAGAATGATTAGAGTCCCTGGAGGGAGATCTAATCCTTCTATTGCCATGGTTAAGTCTACTATTGGGCCTGGACAGGTGGACACCTCCTCCATTCCCATGTAGGCTTAAGTTGGCCTGGTTCAGTATTCCAACTTGAACCTGGTCCTCCCCCCTTTGGTCATCTGACTCATCTCCATCCTTGTCTACCTCTGCAGGTTCAACTTCTGGGACATCAATGTTTTCAGGGGGATTTCCCTCTCCTACCTTACTGGAAGAACATGTATCAGATTCCTTCTCAAGATCAGCCTTCTCTAGGATTGCTATAAGGATAGGGATGGTGGGGTTGTGACCCCCTTTCAGCCCCCTTGAAGTGCATAGGGCACTCAAGTCCTTGTGGCTGAGTTTTTCATAACTGGATGGTGCCTTTGGCTGGTCACCCACAGGTAGAGATCTTGTTGCTTCACATGTGCCAGCCATGACTGGTGAGGTGCAAGTGGTGCACTTACCTACACTAAGTGTTTTCCTACTGTAACCTTGCTAGTGAGTTGTAGTCAGGGTGTGCTACTCCCTTTAGTCTACAACTACTAAGTTCAGTAGAACTTAAGTATGCTAAGCTTTTGTTTTATATGTACCTATAGTACTTAATGTGATCTTTCAAATGATATAAAGATTGTAATGGTAGACCAACAACAAGCTCAAATCCCAACCGCTACACACCAATGTGAGAAGTTGGCCTGATGTGTGATGTCCACAATTCTGTGGGCACCCTGTATCAGTCCAAACAATCCCTTATGGTGGTGGTTGTAAAGTCAACCTTATAGAAAAGCTATCCTAGGGGTAGCATGGACTAAGCAGTCTTAGGCTAAACTCAAAAGGGCATGTGAAGTCAGCTGTTTTACCATATGCAATCTTGTAATATCAAATGAAAGGACACACCACACAAGTTACATATTATAAAAATATATGTATTTACTACTAGAATAATCCTCTGTACTCTTTATGAGTGCAGAGGCACAGCGTTTAAACAAAAGCACAGTTAAACATTCAAAAGTTGCGCAATTTTGGATAGGCCCGGTGGCCACTCAAACCATATACTAAGATAGTGGTATAAGTACCACCTCTCGAACAATGGTAAGGCCAAGGGCGTTGTGAATCGCTGGGACTACTCCGGACTAGCAGTGATGAAGTCGGGAGAGGCCCGAGGGACACAGGTGCAGTGCCTAAATCACAAGCATATGCCAATGCAAAGTCAATAGAGCATAAAAGTTAAAGAGTTACTGTTTTGGAAGTCTTCCGACTGGAATAGAATTACCACACTTTAAACTAGGACACTAGAGGTGTAAGCCACTACAGGAGCACCGGTGTTAGTTCGTTACCTCACCCACAGGAAGCGAGTGCATAGGTGCCAAAGTGTGTCGGGTTTCGTCGTGGAGATCTATGGAGCCTGGGGATGAAGATGCTGCAGGCGGCCAGGAGAGAAGAGTCCGGTTGGATCAAAGGGTGGATCGAAGATGTAGAGTACCTGAAAGCAGAGGGGACAGAGTCTGGGTCACTAGCCAGTGACCAGGATGGAACCAGGAAGGAACCAGGCGATGTCGGGCGCAATCAGGTAGTTGTCATGAAGCTTGACTCCGCTGCCACGTGGACTCTGGGGCATCGACGATGACCAGGAGTGGAGCACGAGCTGTCCCACGAAGGCTCTCGCTGTCGGCGGTGTCGGCTTCCGGATTGGAGCTAACAGACCTTGGCAAATGCAACCCACGCAGGATTCGAAGATCGCTTCTTACTCGGACCAGCAAGGTCAGAGCGGTGGCTCCTTTTCAGGGGAGCGAGGGCCAGTCTGGAGCAACCAGACTAGCAGCGTAAATTGTAAGGTTCGTCGGTTCTGGGGCCACTAGCCAATGGGCAAGCGACCGGACCAATGCGTCGAGCAGGAAAATGCAAAAGGGCCACACACTCGATGAGTGTGGAGGGGAGATCTTCGGGGCACAAGCTGCTTGGGGCTGGGGCTTCTCAAACCCCAATGCACGGCTTCGAGGGTGCCTCGGGAGCTGCACGGTGAGCACTTCGCAGTCTTTTCAAGATGGCCGGCTCCACATTTCACGTCGCCTCCACGGGTCTCAGATTCACTGGGACTGTGGATCGTTTCATTTCATTTATTTTCATTTATTTCAATTTATATATCGGGCTGTTAGAAGTCAGGGAAGCTGGGTATTGTCGATCTCTGTCGCTCGAGTTCCGGCGGGAACTGCAACAAAGCAAACCGTTGGGCGCTGGATGGTGCCTGTTTGCACATGGTGGTCACTCCTTGACCACAAGGGAGATTCTTCAGTCTTCCACGTCGAGTGGGATGTCGAAGGGTCCAGAGTTCTGTATCAAACTTTCGTTCAGGATAATCTAATGCTCCTGGGCACAGCTCCTACCTTTATTCCAAATCAAGGGGCTGGGTTACCTGCTAGGTCCCTCCTATGGGTGGAACCCAGGAAGGGGGTGGTTACCCCCCTTTCCCTTTGTCCAGTTTTGTGCCAGAGCTGGGACTGGAGGGTCCCAGCACCGTTTTGAACTGGACTATGCATGGGAAGCCTTGTGCTCCCCAGGCAGTGTCTGGTTTCCTTCAACCCTCCCTGCTACAATCCACTATCTCCTGTCCGGGGTGGTGTAACACCTCCCTGTGACAGGATATCTATTGTCCAGGCCTCCCCTGCCGGAGTTTTGGTCAGCAGCAGGAGGCCAGACTTGTGTCTGTGGCAGCAGCATCCATTTTGTGATGCTGGGGCTTTGGTTCGATTTAACCCCGTTAAGCAAAGTAACATGTCTTCTCCCTCTAGAAGGGTGGAATGCTACCCCCGTCGCCAGGACTGGCGAGGGGGTAGTATTCCAAAGCGCATGACACCTTACACGACATGTTTTGATAAAGCCAAACCAAAGTTAGCAAGTAACCACGAGGATTATAATGGTATATGGTATGGCAATATCCCGGAACAGCTAAGGGAGTTGGTCCCGACAGCTGCAGACAGGCTCAGCTCATGCCAGAGCACCATCTCACATAACACCAAGCACTTCCTCCAGGATTGTTAAGGCCTGCCATAGGAGTGACTTATAGGTATATATATTTGTCCAGATATAGGTTTAGATATAGGTATACTATATCTAAGCAAGGGGTGATTACACGACCTTGCCCCAGCTGAGTGATCAGCCAGTCGTGTCAGTTTAGATAGCCAGCCAGGGGTGGCAAAAGATATGCTGCAGCCCCTGGTAGGCCTTGGATACATCTATGCCCTGGGTACCTGTAGTACACTGTACAGGGGCTGATAAGATGAACCAATGTCCAATTGGGTATGTACCTAAAGTACATGGATGTGAATTTAGAGAGAGAACAGCAGGCTGTGGGTCTGATTAGCAGGCCCACAGCCACATTATGTCGAAAACCAGTGAAGCAAAAAGCAAAAATCTGGGGTGACCATAGGAAAGCAGACCCTACTCTCCTACAACATGCAAAGATATCAATGTTCTTATCTACCATCCCTACACTGGGTGTGAATGTGTATTTAGCCCTCAAGCCTGGATCTGTGGGGGGATCCCTTTCTGGTCTATTTTCAAAGAACATGCAGAGCCTGATTTTCCTGAAGAATGATCTTAAATCTTTTTCAAGTTGGAATTTATTTATGCCCGCCGTGGGGACAAAACTAAATCCCATCTTTAACACCTACTCCTCTAAACTCGTCAAATTTCTACTAGATAGATTTATTATAGGTGTTGTCCCTATCTCCAGTACACTTTGTTCCTTGTCCTTTTGTATTCCTGAAGGGCCGGGTTGTTCTGATATTCTTGATCCTACTCGCTCATCATGGGTTTCCTTGTATAAGAGCCCCTTCCCCTGTTTGTGAATCCCCTTTGAGGTCTTTGCGGGCGCTGGTCTAAAAAATCCTCATATTCTCTGTTGGAATGGGTGTACGCTGCTTCTTCTCTCTGTGGTGTTTCTTCTTCCCCCCCACTGCTCTCTGATGAACCTCTGAAAAATTCATGTGTTTAGGTCTTCTTTGTTGGAACCTTACCCTTGGCCTCCTTTCCCAACTCTGTTCTGGTTTTTCTGTGTAGTAATCCTTCTTGAGGAAAGGATATATCACTTCCTGACTCAACCTATTGATGTCTTTCCTCAGTTTTTGAGTTTTTCTGTTGGTTAGATATTCACAATATCCATTCATGTCCTGATTTATTTTGTCTATCTGTTTTTTTAGCCTCTTCCAACGCATTTGTATCAGTCAGAGTTTTTTCTAGTTCTTCTATTTCTCTCTTCTCTATTAGAATGGTGCTCTGTGCTGTTTCTATTATTAGGAGCATCCAATCTCTGCTGCATCAGTTAGAGATGAATGTCCATGTCTCTAAGAATTTTGGATTATTAACAAAGAGCCCGGGCTCGTTACGTATTTGGAGCCCTATTGGTATGATTCCGGCCCTCACGTATTGCGTCATGAATTCAGCATGGAGTTCTGTACGGATTATTTTCTTTTTCAGGTTGACCAACTGATTCCATTTTTCACCCCCATTAGGGATAACTGTTATATTGTTACCATTCCTATTGGAACTTAGAATTTTGTTAAGTTGCTCTTCACTGAAGCCGAAGGTCCTCGGTGCATCCATTTTAAAATTGGATTACAAGCTGTTAGTTTTTTAAGGAAAACTTAAACACTAAACCTGTCTCTCCAGCACACTGCTGTACATATAGGTAAAGGGAAGAGAGAAGACCCCACGAGTTCCAGGGAACGGGGTACTACAGACAATCAAGGTCAAAGGAATATCCCTGGACTAGCTCAAGGACAGTAATACTCACTCTATTCTGTCTACACCATATCACATTCACTCAGTATACTAAATTGGTGTACTCATTAAATATCGGTCACAGTATAAATGTAACGTTTACACTCTTTTATTTAAAAATCGAACAATATTCTCCTTTGCAGTAGGAGACAAAATTTTTGTTAAAATTTCAGAAAAATTGTTTTTCTGAAAACATTTGACGTTGAGACATCTCATACAATACAATAAATTATATTAAAACATCTGATATTACATCAAAATTACACAACAAGTATGTCAAGAAGAAACACATGTACCATAATCTAATCATCGAATGTAATGACACAATACATTTTCAAATAATACGAGAAAGACAAAGAAACCCCCTATATTAAATAGAACAAATGATGTTGCTACAGATTAATCATATCCAATAGCCTTTACACAAATTATATGTGACTTCCAGTGTCCAAAATTGGGGTATATCTGGAGCCCCCAGGCTTTACTTGAATTCTATATTACGTAGTGCGTCGACGCGTTTCGGTGTTTAAGGCCGTAGATATGGTCACACCTTCTTCAGGACAATTGGAGTTCACATGGGGTCATCATGCTCTTGTTACTGGTATCCTTCTGTTCATTAGAAAGATATCAATCAGTACACGCTTATGTCTGTGTTTTAATGTCACAGTATTACATTTGGATGGACAATTTCTCTTATTTCTCAGTTACATTCTTAAAGTTGCTATGACAACAATAGGCCTACTGTCCACAACAACAGGGTACATTCAGTTAGTGTACTCCTATTCTTTTTATGCATACGTTTTGACTATTTATCATGCTCAATTCGTTAAACATTTTCCCTCAACCAAAAAGTCTCAATGGCCCTCCGTTACATTTTAGTGGGCAACCTTATGGGGTACATGTTTCATGCCACTCAGTATTTTTAGTTCTATTGCCATACTAACCTCTATTGTTGGTATTAGATGTTAGGGATACCCTGTGGGGAGATGTATTTTCTTTGTTTTCCCACATTTAATATAGCTCCGTCGTCAGCAAGTAGTTTGTGATCGGGAGCCCCTAGGTTGAATCTAGGGGGTGGTTTAAAAGACAACCGTTGGATTTTCTTTCTATGAATTATACTATTTTTGCTTTCCTCTTACTCATGTTTAGGCTGCTCATTACCTTTTTCCTGTTTGATATGTCAACCTTTTGTTTCCTTATGATTCTGTAGGTAGGTGGTTATCCCTCTGATCTTGAATAGTGGCGGTTATTCTTTTATGATACCAGGTTCTATAGAGATATGATGGAACTATTTATTATGTAGTATTGCAAGTATTGTTTTATCCCTTTCTCTAGTGTGCCTCTTTTGTGCCTCTTACCTTCTGTCATTAAGGGTATTTCATTCGCCGAGGTTTAACATATAGTGCAGACTTTTAGATGAGTCCTTCAGCAGACCTGTGGAACTGGATATGTTCTACGGGAAAAACGAAATGCACTAGTTCAGTGGTTTACCTTTAAGTTCTATTGTGTCTAGTTTCATGACTCTACTAGGGCTATCCTACTACTTGTGCTCTAACCAATTTCCCCTCCTTTTTTTTAAAGAAAGCGCTCTATTTCTTGTTCCGTTATCGTCTAAGTTATAACCCTTTGCAGCTGTCGCCTTATATGCCTTCCTTATTTCTTGGGCGGTTCCCTCTTATTAGGCTATGTTGTGGGCTTTACCTCAACCTTTACTGGTCGCCTTACTTTGTATCACAAGTGTGATTTGCGTCTCGCCTAGGTTACTAATATATCACTGTGTTGTCTCTATCCTGCTAGTCCCAGTGATTCCTGGTGTGGAGCGCTATCTATGCCGCCCTCTTATTTTGCTCGCTACTTGGCATTCCCTATCGCTGCCATTCTCATGCACATCATAAGAGTGCACAATCCATAACTGTCATCATTCACTATACTGATGTTCCCTGTCCTCTCCGATACACGGGGCTTCCTCGTCTACCCTCCCTGCAGATTGGTCACCCACGGCTAGCATTTCCCTCCGGGGTCTTACCTCTTGGTTTGTCACCTCCGTCTTGACCTCAGGTACGTCTCATCCTCTGTCGTTTGAGTCCGAGCTCCCGCCTTCTTTTATTTAGAATGGCTGATTGATGTCAGCTGATGTTCCCGGCATACGTTCTCCCATCACGCATGCGCAGTGTGTTTTCCCGTTTATGCTGTCATTCGTGGACTCTTACGATGTAGTTTATTCCGCACTGTATAATTGGTGAAAGTTCTTAAAATCTAAGGCTCATGGCCAATTCTCGATCGATCATGACTATTTTGTTATGTATGGGCGATGTATACACAAGAGCACAAGTAGTAAGATACCCCTAGTAGAGTCATGAAACTAGACACGATAGAACTTAAAGGTAAGCCACTGAAGTAGTGCATGTCGTTTTTCCCGTAGAACATATCTAGTTCCACAGGTCTGCTGAAGGACTCATCTAAAAGTCTGCACTATATGTTAAACCTCGACGAATGAAATACCCTTAATGACAGAAGGTAAGAGGCACAAAAGAGGCGCACTAGAGAAAGGGATAAAACAATACCTGCAATACTACATCATAAATAGTTCCATCATATCTCTATAGAACCTGGTATCATAAAAGAATAACCGCCACTATTCAAGATCAGAGGGATAACCACCTACCTACAGAATCATAAGGAAACAAAAGGTCGACATATAGAACAGGAAAAAGGTAATGAGCAGCCTAAACATGAGTAAGAGGAAAGCAAAAATAGTATAATTCATAGAAAGAAAATCCAACGGTTTTCTTTTAAACCACCCCCTAGATTCAACCTAGAGGCTCCCGATCACGAACTACTTGCCGACGACGGTGCTATATTAAATGTGGGAAAATAAAGAAAATACATCTCCCCACAGGGTATCCCTAACATCTAATACCAACAATAGAGGTTAGTATGGCAATAGAACTAAAAATACTGAGTGGCATGAAACATGTACCCCATAAGATTGCCCACTAAAATGTAACGGAGGGCCATTGAGACTTTTTGGTTGATGGAAAATGTGTAACGAATTGAGCATGATTAATAGTTAAAACGTATGCATAAAAAGAATAGGAGTACACTAACTGAATGTACCCTGTTGTTGTGGACAGTAGGCCTATTGTTGTCATAGCAACTTTAAGAATGTAACTGAGAAATAAGAGAAATTGTCCATCCAAATGTAATACTGTGACATTAAAACACAGACATAAGCGTGTACTGATTGATATCTTTCTAATATACAGAAGGATACCAGTAACAAGAGCATGATACCCCATGTGAACTCAAATTGTCCTGAAGAAGGTGTGACCATCTCTATGGCCTTAAACACAAAAACGCGTCGACGCAGTACGTAATATAGAATTCAAGTAAAGCCTAGGGGGTTCCTGATATACCCCAATGTTGGACACTGGAAGTCACATATAATTTGTGTAAAGGCTAATGGATCTTAATAATCTATAGCAACATCATTTGTTCTATTTAATATAGTGGGTTTCTTTGTCTTTCTCGTATTATTTGAAAATGTATTGTGTCATTACATTCGATGATTAGATTATGGTACATGTGTTTCTTCTTGACATACTTGTTGTGTAATTTTGATGTAATATCAGATGTTTCAATATATTTTATTGTATTGTATGAGGTGTCTCAACGTCAAATGTTTTCAGAAAACTATTTTTCTGAATTATTATTTTTTTTTTTTATTTCTGTAATTTTTAATTGAAAAAAAAGATATTCAACAAAAATGTTGTCTCCTACTGCAAAGGAGAATATTGTTCGATTTTTAAATAAAAGAGTGTAAACCTTACATTTTAGCCTGTGACCGATATTTAATGAGTACATCAATTTAGTATACTGAGTGAATGTGATATGGTGTAGACAGAATAGAGTGAGTATTACTTCCTTGAGCTAGTCCAGGGATATTCCTTTGACCTTGACTCTAGGGGCTGAACAATTGATTGCTGCCGAGAGCTTGTAGGCGATGGAGCTGGCACTAAGCTCTCCATGCTCTTGCTATTTCGGATGTAGATGTATTGTTATCTTGCACGCGCGCTCTGCTGTGCTAATTGTATTCCAGTGCTGGTGCCATATTTTCTGTGCTGTGTATTATGTGTTGATTTAATATGTAGTGCATCCTATAAAAGAAGTTCTATGTTCCGTTGTTCCACTTACTGATCGGTCATTCCCCAACGTCATTCAATTACTGGATCGCGGAGATAGAAGTTTTGTCAGAGGATGGGCTCCTGGATATAACAAAAAGAAAATAATAAATTACTCACTTTCCTGTTACACTTGTAGATTCTTCTTCTTTTGCGAAGATATCGGCACCACATGTTTATGGCAACCAGGATGGGTTCCTTCTAACATGGAGCAGGATTGGGTTATGTAATCCTCTCGGGATCCCACGTCATCTGCTTGTATCTGCACCTCAAGTGTGGTTTTGCTTCAGACGGGTTTCCGGAATCAGCAGGGAGGAGTCACAAACGATTGGCATCACTTGGTCATGCCCAACTGTCGCATCAGCAGAGTATAGTTTTGACCCATTGCGCCGCATCAATTGGAAAGTTTTGATACCATGTACGATAACAGCGGCCAATGTCAGGACGGAAAGATTTTCTGAAGGGCGAGTGGGCGGTGTCATGCCTGTTTACACTCTGCTGTAATTTGTGATGCACATTGGTGGGGTTGTCACCTAATTTGCAGGAAGTTATTGCTTGCATTTACGCATGTTAGTTTCTTTGCCTGGGTTACTCTTCATTTCACTCCGTTGTGAAGGAATATGTGTGACAGCCACTTTGTCATCTTCTTACTCGTCTTCACCTTCAGATTCATTTTTTTCAATGTTGTCATCCTGCATCACCTGGTATCTGTATTGTGCTTTTCCATGAATATGTTTTTTTACTTATATATTGAAACCTTATGTATACTTTATTTCAAACCATCCTGGAGTGCAGTTTTAAGCATTTTTGAGCTCCTCTATAGTACTTATATTTTACAAAGTTGACAATCCAAAATGTCTGAAGAAAGAAATGCACATCAACAGATATATGTTTGTTAATGGTTGTGACATAATGGGTTGGATTGACGTGGCGAAGACAGGGACACAGGTTGTATCCCCCCCTCACGACACTCGCCCGCTGGAAGCGCTCGAGACGTGGTACTTGAGACCCGTAGGAAGCCTGCCTCTCCCCCAGACGCCCTGAGCAACAGCTGCACCACACGTCCGACACGCTGGCTGTGGACACGGACGGCCACCCACACGAAGAACCACTAATACATGACGGATTGCAATATCCTATCGGCCCCTTCCCGTGGCATCGCCCCGCAAGTACACTCTCCCCCCCGCCCCCCATCCCACACACATCCCTATGTTCCTTGTCAGGGATTATTGTTTCCCAAATGTAGTCACGTCTTCCTCACACGTCGTGCCCGGAAGGTGCACCTGGACACATTTCCAGCCACGGACCCGGACGCAGGTGGCGTATCCCAAATTCACAGCAGGACTACACCATTTATCCATAAGGCACATCGCACACTCCATCGACCACCTGTGGGGCCCCACCGCCCTGCACGGCTGTCGCACACCACAACATAAATAGATCGCACACATGCGCTGCTAACCCATACCCCATTGACATGCCTCCAAGGTCTGACGTCCCGACCTATCGGTTTCAGTGTTGTGGATGCCGATGGGATACGCGATGGCACAGCTACTGATTGGGACATGCCGATGAGATCTGTTTTGTTTGCAGAGTTAAAATGTTTACTTATAATAAAAAAGAAAAAACAAGACGTCATTTGCAGGTATAACCGAATAAAGAGAGCACGAGATGCGAAAGTTGTACTTAAAGACTCGCTCACTGAGGTTAAGATTGAAGGAATGTAATACCTTTCTCTATGTTCCCTTACCCTCGTGATACCTCGCACAGTTACAGCCGGCCCGCAGGGTTGTAGGCTTCGCTATATGTACTGCTCTATTGAACACTAATAAACGTCTTACAAAAAAAAATGGGTTGGATTGATCAGGGGAGACTGGGTAACTATTATACTGAGACCAGAGACCACTGTACATGCTTGTAGAGAGTTATGCTAATTAGGTAGATGCAATTCTGCAGAATATCCAACTGTTTTCTCTGATTCTATTGGAACTGTTAAGGATTGTAGCTTGAATTCATTTTAAAACCAGGTCCTGTGCATGTTAAGCACAAAGTCAGGGATTTCCTCCTGTCTATTAGGAAGGATTTGAGGCAACATTTAGATCAATTATGTGCTGAGAAGGTTATTGAACCTGTCAAAGTTGCTGAATGGGTCAGTGCAGTTGTGATCGCCAAGAAAAACGACGGAAAAATCAGTTTATGTGCGGATTTACGCTCTGTGAATAAAAACATTTTAGTTGATTGTTATCGGCTTCCAAAAATAAATGTGTTGGAAACGTTTGTGAGTGGTCACAAATGCATTATAACCGTAGATGCCAGTGCGGTAGGTTTGGGCGCTGTTCTTTATCATTAAGTTTGTACATCTGAAGCAGCTGTTGCTTTTGCTTCCAGAGTCTTATCCTCTACTGAGAGAAAGTATAGCACCATTGAGAGGGAGGCACTTGCCTGTGCATGGGCAATAGAAACATTTAAAGCATATGTATGGAGTACCCCTTTCACTTTGTGCACAGATCAAAAACCTTTAATGTATTTATTTGGTGATAAAGGAACATCATGTGCTTCTTCAAGACTTAGCAGAATTTTACCTAAACTACAAGAAAATAATTTCGATGTTAAGTATATACCTGGAATCACCAACTCCAGAGCTGATTGTTTATCCAGGTTGCCTGTACCAGAACAAGAAGGACGTTTTGCGGTTGAATTGTTTGAGAATGTGTGTGTTGTGGCTAGCATGGATGTAGTACATTTGTGTAAGGGTAAGCTTACTGAAACTGAGTGGGACGCTGTGTGTGATTCTGATGTTGTTCTGAAGGATATCAAAAGATTTGTTCAACAAGGTTAGCCTCCTGTCAAACATTTCAAGGGGGATTTATTTGTATTTTGCCAATTAGCTGATCTACTTACTGTTGAAAATGATATCCTAATGAGGGTGGGAAAATGTGTGGTTCCCAGTTGTTTAAGATCTAAGATTTTGGAATTAGCCCATAATGGACACTTGGAAACTAATTCTATTAAGAAAACTTTAAGGTGCTATTTGTGGTGGCCTTAAATGGATTCAGAGGTTGACTATTTTTTAAGTAACTGTCAAGGAGGAATTGTATCCAACAAGCATTGGAAGACACAGGATACTCCTTTAGTCACCACTCCTGTACCTCAAGGTCTGTGGTGTAAAGTGGCACTAGATTTAGCAGGCCCTATCATGACGTAACCTTTTGATGCCAAGTATTTAGTTGCCATGAATAACTATTTTTTAAAGTGGATATACTATGATATATTATCTCATATGTTTTTACTGATTTTAGAGCTGGGAAAAATACCGAGTAATTGGAAGGGGCAGTAATTCGCTCGGTCCATAAGAAGGGTGTTATGGATGACCCTAAAAATTACAGATTGATTAATCTTCTAGATATCGGGGGAAAAGTGTTTACGAAGATAATATTAGGAAGATTAAAAGAATGGGTTGAGGACTGTGCAATCGTGCCAATAGAGCAAGGGGGGTTCAAAGACGGCCATTCGACAAATGATCATTGCCTAGCATTGTGGGCAGTCGCACGGAAGTCAGTTGAGAAAAATGGGAAGCTGTATTGCTGCTTTGTTGACTTCCATGCGGCATTCGACCTAGTGGATCGGAAATGCCTGTGGGAAATCCTTGGAAAGAATAAAATCCCAGAAGTGCTCCTTAGACAAGGCCGCGTGCTGGCGCCGCTCTAGTTTGCCATTTTTCTTGCTGACCTTCCAAAGACCTTAGAGATTGATAGAAGCGCCAGCCCTAAAATGAATGGATTAAAATTATCATGTGTGCTTTACGCAGATGATTTGGTGATTTTTGACCAGACAGCGATGGGCCTTCAAAGGAAATTTAATGTCTTCCAAGAATATTGTGTGTTAAGGTCCCTAACTGTAAACGTGGATAAAACTAAAATCTTGTGTTTTGGAAAAAGAGACTTAGGTTTTAGTTGATATCTAGGCCCCTTAAAATTGGAGGTAGTAAAAGAATATAGATACCTTGGAGTCTGGTTCGAAAGCTCCTTAAAGTGGCAAGCACACTTGACAGCCCAAAAAGCAAAAGCTCTCATCTCAGTGTGTGGGCTGAAAAGATTAAATAGTGAGTTTGGTGGCATGTCACATAGACCTGTGCTTCAGGCGTTTAATGCAATGATCCCTCCTCAAGCCCTGTATGGTTCAGAAGTACTTTGGCTTGGCGGCAAAGTTAATTGGGAAGTTGAGGAGGGTAAATGCCTAAAATCCCTATTTTCGCTATCCAGCTCAGCAATGGTCCAGGCGATTAGATTAGAGCTGGGTACGACTTCATGGAGTGTACAGGCCCAAAAAAATGTATTAAGGTTGTGGAGTCGACAGGACCCGGGGGGGGTGCAGAAGGTCTCCCTCTGGTGTAGGAAGGAGATCGAATCAAGTGATTTAAATTGGGCAAAGGAGATAAGAAGGAAATTGATTAAAGTTGCAGAGAACTTAAAGGTGAGATTCTGCCAACAGTCACTTCAGGCTGAATTTTCCAAGAAGGAGCTCAGGACTCAAGGCCTTCAGCTGTCCAGAATAATTGATCAAGGCTATTTGAGCGGGAAATCATCTGTTCAATTTATGTTGACAGCCTGGCAAAATGAACCTTGCTACCCTTATTTGGATACCCTCCCGAATAGGTGGCTTAGATCTGAAGTTTTAAGAGTTGGGATAGGTATTATTCCTTGGCTGACGATCCAGAGGGAGAAGGTCATTAGGCTCCACTCGGATGGGAATTGTAAATGTTCGCTAGGCATTAAGGGTGATATGCTGCATATTTTGGTAGATTGTATGGCGCTTATATCTCAGCGTAAATTGCACTTGAGGCCTCTTTTTGTAAAATATGACATAAGGTCTTGTGCGCAGGTGATTGACTTACTCACAAAAATGCCTAATCTAGAGATTGCTATCGCCATTGGAACTTATATGAAGTCTGTAAAAAGCTCTTAGTAAAATACTGTAAAAGTTTTAGATTTATTTTGGATTTTAGGGATTTTATGATGATTATTTATACATTTTAAATTAATATGAATTAAATCTTCTTCCTTGGTACCATACGGGTAGAAATTTAATGTGTAAGTATGTTTTTATAACTACTTAGTGAACCTTAGGTTGTATTGGACATCAAAAAGCTTATCCTGGAACAAGAATGTTTTGATGAATATGTTGTTTCTTATTGTGTGTTACTGACTGTGTATTTATCTTTCATTTTAATATTTTTACTGTGGGTATTGCAGTTGAAAGACTAAAGTCTAAATAAACATTGCTTTTGACAATGACAATGACAATATACTATGATGTTGTACAAGAAACATCCACCCAAGTTGTCATTACATTTTTGAACAAAGGTTTTGCATTAAAGGGTTATCCTGAGGAATTAATCACAGACGGTGGAGTCCAGCTTGTGTCTGAAACTATGGAGGCTTTTCTAAAAAATTAGGGTGTAAAGTACTACAATATTGCATTGTTTCACCTCAATTTATTTATTTATTTTATAGCACTTGTAAGGCGCACAGCTACCCACAAAGGGTTTCCCGGCGCCGGACCAGCAAGACACACGATACCACTGGAGAGAGAACAGTCAAAGCATTTATTTATTGAACAGCCAAGTTTTTACGCTTTTTCTGAAATTCATATAGCTTTCCTCCTTGCGTATATGAATAGGCAGTGAGTTCCACAGCGTTGGGCCTAGGTAGGAAAAGGATCTCCCGCCTATTCTGGCCCGTTTGAACCTTGGTACCACAAAGTTCGCAGCTGTGCCTGAACGAAGACTGCGATTTGGGAGGTAGGGTTTAGCAAGGGCCTGTAGATATTTGGGGGCAGTGCCAGCTTTGATTTTAAATAGGTAATTCAGGGCCTTGAAACGGATTCGATTTTCAACCCTAAGCCAATGCAGCTCCCTGAGATGTTTGGTGATCCTAGCGAATCTAGGGATTTTGCAGAGCAGTCTGGCCGCAGCGTTCTGCACTAGTTACAGACGCTTTATCACTGCCTTGTTTGAACCCAGGTATAAGATGTTACCGTAATCAAGCCGAGATGTCACTAAGGCATTGACCACGGTCTTCTGGGTGGTAGGTGGCAACATCCAGACTATTTTGCGTAACCATTTAAGAATGGTAAAACATATACCTGCCACTTTGTTTGCTTGCTGAGTCATAGATAGACTGTCATCAATGATGACCCCAAGGTTTCTAACCTGAGAGGCTGGAGGTGGAAGTTTGCCTAATGACGATGGCCAATGGGAATCGTTCCAGAGATCTTTACTATTCCCTAACAGGAGGACCTCTGTTTTATCTCCATTTAATTTGAGTTGGTTGGCTGACATCCAACTAAATATTTCTTGGAGGCCTACTTTTAATGCAGATGGGACAGACAAGTCGGATTTGGAGAGTGAAAACAGGACTTGCGAGTCATCTGCATAGGTCATTAAACTTAGACCAAAGTTTTCTGCAAGATTGGCCAGTGGTCGTAGGTACAAATTAAAAAACAGAGGGCTCAGAATTGATCCCTGTGGCACACCATGAGGAGAGTGGAATACCTCAGAGCATGCCTCCGAAGAGGAGATCTGGAAAGTGCGGAGGGATAAGTAAGATCTAATCCATTCCAGAGCTTTGCCTTCGACACCATTCTCCCCCAGCCTGTCAAGCAGTATGGAGTGAGAAATGGTGTCGAAAGCCGCACTAAGATCTAACAAGACCAGTGCTACTGTTTGGCCGTCATCCATAAGCTCCCTGATCTTTTCTGTGACCCCGAGCAGGGCCGTCTCGGTAGAAAAACCACTCCTAAACCCAGATTGGGACGAATGCAGGAGCTCATTGTTTTCCACATAGGTTGAAAGTGCCTTATGGATATGCCTCTCTAAGATTTTTGAAAAGGCAGGCAGTAATGAGATTGGACGATAACTGGCCAATATCATAGGGTCTGCGCCTGGTTTTTTAAGTAGAGGGCTGGCCATAGCATGTTTCCATAGAGCAGGAACTGTGGCTTGCTCTATGGAGGCATTCAGTATCTCTGCTATGGAAGTCAAAGCAGCGTCCTCTAATTTATTTATGATACTGATAGGAATAGGGTCACGTGGGGAACCCGATTTGATCGATTTTAGTAGTTCCTTCAGTGTGTCCAATTTAATGGGAGGCCAGGCTTCAAGATGACAGTTTCCTCTAGGGACTAGGGAGGTGTTTCCTTGCTTGTCTGTGGTCATGCTGTCATTTTTAATATTAGAGACAATGTTCTCAATCTTATTAGTGAAAAAAGAAGCCAAGTCCTGGCATTGCTGGGTATTGAGAGGGGTAGGTTCTGCTCTAGAGTTCTCACCAGCTAACTCTTTTACCGTGTTAAAGAGAGTCTGGGATTTGTTTTCGGCCATGTTAATAGTGTTGGTGACATAGCATGCTTTGGCTTTCATGCATGCTGAATGGTAACAATTACTGGCCTTTCGGTAAACTTCTTTTTGGTAGAGGTCGTAATTTTCCAATCCAATGGTGCTGTTGAGAGGGCCAACGGGCTAATCAAGAAGGGTATTCAAACAGCTCTCACATGCAGTAAGGATGTAGTTAAGTTTCTGTGCCATATATTCTGTTTTGATTTTATATATAGGGCATCCTGTGAAAGGTATTCTATGTTCCATCATTCCAGTTACTAATCGGTTGTTTCCCAGCGGGATTCAGTTACTGGATCACGGCGCTAGAAGTAGTCAGAGGATGGGCTCCTGGATCTAACATAAGGAAAAGAAAAAAATACTTACTTTACCTCTACACGTGTGGATTATTCTTATTTTGTGAAGATATCGGCACCACAATAAACAGGTTTGATTTGTGAAAAGGAACATTATGCTACATTTGAAAATGTGCTTGGTAGTGTGTGAATTGTGTACAAATGAGTGTGTGTCAACAGTAGACCGACAACTGTTGGCAGTCTAAGTAGAAGGGACAACAATTGAGAGGCTATTACCGAAACATGTCAGCCTGACCTCAAAACTTTGGAGAATGCCAGCACATAAGGCAGAGTTGCTGTGTACTGGGGCCAAGAAGAGGTAGAGGACGTGGACATCACTCTTGGCTCGCTAGTGATGTGTCTGCCAGATCCAGGCCTTTCCCACTGTGCAACTCTAGGTTTGAATCCTGCAGGAGTCTGATTTCCCTCAAAATACAGTGCTTTCCACTTTTAATTAAATTTGTGATTAGGGTGACAGTTTCACCCAGTATAGATGGACATCCCCATTTTGGTTCACCACAGTTCCTAAATGCTGGAGGATACTTCCCATTTCTTTTTTTACCCAGAACTTTTTGTTTGTTTTTAAAAAATTTTAAACAAAAATACATATATCAAAATCCGTCCACTAACAGCGGTAATGACATACACATTGGCAAACATTCTGAGTATGGAGGCTGACAGGTTACCGGCCCATGCCTCCTGCAATGGTCTGAAAGTGTCTGGGGCATTATTGATTAGGGATCAATAAATGGCAGAGATCCTTTGGTGTGGGATGTTTGTCAGAAGTATTTTACCTTTTAATGGGCTAAACTCTGGAATCTCCTCTAGGTGAGCTATGTATGGTGTGAGAACATGGCGGAGTTGGAGGTATTTATAGAATTGGGTCTTATTGATCTTGAACTTCTCCTGTAGGTCAGCAAAAGTCTTTAATGAATTCCCATTGAGCATATCTCCCAGCTGGTAAATACTGATAACCCCTGTAGGGCCGGCCCAAAAGGGAGTCTTCTGGGTAAGCCACCCCGTACTCGCCTCTGCACCCTTCCAGACCACAAGGACCAATACAGTGGCCGGGGGAGTCCCAGGCTGGTCGCCCCCCAGTACAGTAGGTGTAGCAATGGTTGTACTCCCAATGCCCAGTCCTTAGATGTGTAAGCCAGGTCATCGAACCCCCTAAACCACCAGTCGTCAACCTTTTATAATATGACTGATCTTCACAGGAGGGAAAGGGGCAGCGTCACCCAGAACCTAAAGTCTGTTGTCCGTCTGTCCAGTTGGGGTTGTACATTTAGGGCCCAAGCTGGAGCCTCGTCTCTGGTGATGTGCATCTGAACCAATGGTGAAGAACCCTGAGCTTGGACGCCTGCGTCAAGTCTGTTATACCCTCACCCACCATGTATACTGAGGATTTACCAAGATGGATCTGGAGCCCCGTGAAGTCCCCGAAGATTTTCAGCATTTGTAGCCTGAGCAGACCTGAACACTAGAGGTCTGTCAAAAAGATAGGTATGTTGTCTGCGTACCAGGCTATTCTCTCCTCAGCCCCAGGAATCCACTCAAACCCCCTTAGTTGTGCACCCATTTTGGCCTAGTCAGCCTGAGGTTCAATAACTAGGGCAAAAAGGAGTGGCAAGAGGTGCCACCCCTGCTGTGTCTCATGCTGAACACAAAAGGATGGGGAAAACAGTCCCTCCCACCCTTACCTGCGCAAACATCTCAGTGTAAAGGAGCTTTACATTGCCAATGTTCTGGGGTCCAAAATTAATCTTTACCAGAAGGGAAAACAGAAATGGCCATCTAACCAAATCGAAAGCCTTGTGGAAATCTACTTGTAGCATGGCGCCTTCTACATGACAACGTTTGGATAAGGCTACCCCGTTACCCACCCTTCTGATGTTATGTCGCGTGGCTCTCCCCTACATAAAGCCAGACTGATATGGGTGGGCCAGTGTGTTAATGAACCAGAGTGGCCGGATGGCCAAAGCCTTAGTCCACACCCTGTCCTCTATATTGAAGTAGGAGATTGGCCGGTATGATTCGCAGCTGTCCAGTGGCTGATGGGGTTTTGTTACAACCACAATGTCTACCGTTCTAAAGTTCAAGGGTAGTGATTAATCCCAGGACCTCCTGAAAGAGATTCGGTGAGCACCTAAGTGGCCCTGTGGAACTCAGCTAGGAATACGTCTGGGCCCGGTGATCTACCCTGCTAAAGCACCCCTCCCAACCCGTCTACAGTGATGTCAAGGTCTAAGGCACACCTGTCGTCATCTGAGAAGGCGTGGGCCGGGTGCCTAGGGTTTGTTTGCCATCCAGGCTAACCACACCTTGTCCAGCAGGGTTTGGCGTTAAACTGATCCTGTGTGGAGAAAATCTCTAAGGACTGAAGGGTCTGGAGCTTCTGAAGACTGATCCACAAGTTCTAGGAAGTGCGACTCCAACTTCGCCACCTCAGTGTCCACACAATACTATAAAGCTTCATATGACAGTCACCATGGCTTCCCAGAGAGTCCCTGGGGAGGTAACTGAGTCTACATTATACTCGAGGGATTCACAGGTGGCCTTTTGTAGGGATGCCTTTAAGCCATAGTTTACTAGGTTCCAGTTACTCAGATGCCTCCGGATGGGACCCTACCGCTCCCCGGTGGATACCAGTAGTTCAACTGAATGGTAGAACAATCTGCGCGCTCGGATATGGGTCTTGCACCGTGTATACCCCTGAGATTTGGGGAGGTGGAAGTAGTCTAGTCTGGAAAAGGTTTTGTGTGCCCCGGAAAATAAAGTGTAGCCTCTCTCTGTGGGATGGCAATGTCGCCAGACGTCGAGCTAACCCATAGTGTCCATAAGGTGGGCCAGATCCGTTTTGGCTGAGTTTGTCCTAAGCCCATCAAGAAGAAGTCTATATATGTGGAAGCTACCCAGTTCATGTCTCCCCCCCAGGATCCAGGGCTCGCCAGGAATTCTAAGATGATGTTGCATACGACTTGTGTGAATGCCACTGTTGGGTGCGATATGCGTAAACGTTGATGAAGGAGAATGGTTTCTCATGAAGAATTCCAGAGATGGCTAATTATCTCCCCATAGTATCATGCCAAGTCTGAATGTGGTGGAATGGGACGTGTCCTTTCATGAGTATGGCCACTCCTCTGGACCATCCAGAATGAAACACCCTCGTGAAGCCCATTCGGGTCAGGATGGGACATTTATTACCAACCAGATGAGTTTCCTGGAGAAATAGGATTCTGGGGCGTGCCTTGCTTTCCGCGGGGTGGCCTTCAGGGTCGCCCCCCTTTTGATCTTGTCAACTAACCGAATAACATTCCAGAAAAGGAGTCACAGGGACCCTGGTCCCTCTACCGGGCTTGGTTCAGCTGTCTTGGGAGCCATGGTGTAAGAGAGGAGCAGCGTAAGGGCAACAGACAAGCACGCAAGACGTGTGTGTGGCTGTATGTTTTGAGGGTTGAGTGTAAATAAGCAAAACAATGTTCAGCAAAAATCTAAACATAAACCTACTCCCCACCCTATACTTCTAAAACTGGAAGTACTTGTTGCGGTGCCGACATCATGGCATCATCCTTGGTGCGTACTGGAGTCCATACCTCCCCCCAGAATGCCAGCCCCGCTAAAAAAGAACATAGTTTGAGGGAATTGCAATGTATTCAGCAGTTGTACATAGCATTATCCTGTAATTAGGAAGTCTGTAAGTCGCAGGGGTATGGGCAGAATAGTCTCAAGAGTCAGGAGGGATCTGGGCCGTGAGGAACCCACTAGAGTTCTGCAGCTGGCGAAGTCCGCCCCTCCGAGGTGACCATGTGTTCTCGGGCACAGCTGCCTCCTTTCCCAGGTGGTTCCGCCCACCTCGGACCACCCGCCTCAGCAACATCCCCTCAAAGGCAGATTTGTGGTCAGAGGCGAAGTCCCCCCAAGTCCTCGCGTCCCTGTTCTTCGGTCGGGGCCTCTGCTCCGCTTATTCCCAGGCAGCCTTGTAGGTGTCGAAGAACAATGATTTACCTTCAAATGGGACTTTGAGACGTGTGGGGAAGAGTAACATGTATTGGACATTCATAACTCACAGTTTTTGTTTGAGGCCATGGAAGGAGCAGTGTTGTTGTTGAACCCTCAGGGTGTAGTCAGGGAAAATCGTAACACATGATGGCTCAAAAGGCAGCGAGTCCTGCATGCAGGAGGCTCGCAACATGGCATCTTGGTCAACGTAGATCAGTATGCGAGCAATGATTGGCCTAGGTGGGGCCCCAGGAGGGGGTTATTTCATTCAGGGATCTGTGGGCCAGTTCCACTATAAAGCACTAGGAAACAGAGGTGGGTGGCAGCCAAAACTGGAGCCAAGCGGTTAGGAAGGTGGTTGTGTTGGAACCCTCTGTCCCTTCAGGAATTCCACCACCCTGGTGTTGTTCCTCCTTGAGCGGCCCTCACCTTCCTCAGCTCTCACTATCAATAGGGCCACGGTGTGTCGCGGGGTCTTCAGTTCTGCCTGGCAGGCCTGTAGAGAGTCCTCCGCTGCAGAGTTTCTATTCTCAATTGTGTTGACCCTATTGACTGTGTTACAGAGAACTTGGCGGATGAGTGACAGTTGTTTATATAGTTCCCCTAGTTTCCCCTCCACGGAGGAGCGGAGTTCATGGATGGCCTGGAGGATGGGAGATATCTCTGATGGGTAGGAATCTACCCTGTGTGCCCCAGCACCCCCGTGTTTGGGCCCCATCGCAGTGGCAGGCTTGGTGAATTTGCCAATGTTACCCTGTAGGGAGGCGTTGGGTTGCTTATCCTTCCCCATTGCGTGCATTACCAACAGTTGCTATCACTGTATATGAGCTCCTGGGGGTCAGGAGAGGGAGGCATGGCCAGGAACCCCCCTAACTGAGCAGGTAGTCTGACGACCCCTTCAAGGCAAATGTTGCGGCTTGCTTACTTACGGGCCTGGAAGGTGCCTAGGGTTTGCTGCCTCACTGATTGTTCATGATTCTGTCTGTTGTTGCGCTGGTCATTGTTTCCATCCAGGGTGGCCCAGGAACTCGTGGCTGCATCCCTCCTTGACTTGAGTTGGCTGTAGTCAGAGGGGGCACCCGCTCACCTCGGGAACAGCAGGGACCCGGGCGGCAGCCAGTCTGGGGCCCAGGATGGTGTAGACAGACCCAGCCAGAGGTCTGGGCAGGCCCAGCAGGAAAAGGGTGGGTTGAGAGAGGGGGTACCACCTGGACCACGCTGTTCCCTCACGGTGCAGGCTGGGTATGTTGCCCTTGTGGTAGCTGCAGCTGTTGTTCAGTTGGCGAGTGGGCCATGGCAGCACTGTTTGCTCCCCACTTCACCACCACGAGTTAGTCGGTGATCCAGCCTACGGGTATCTTATCTCCCCCTCCCCGTGGACCGATGCCGCCTCTATTTACACCAGTTAAGGGGAAGTCTGTCCCTTCACTGTGGCTCGAGTTCCTGGACTCAGTCTCTCCCCTTGGTCTGCCACATGAAGGCTCAAGGGGATTCGTTCGGTCTGGGCAGAGAGAGAGCAGCGCCACTCGCGCCATTGAGGGTCCATCCAGTGTGCATGTCATATCTACCGAACATCTTTTGCGGGGGCTTCACCAGCTTTGGGTTTCTCAGGGTACTCTCTCCCACCTGGTCTTGCAGCTGGCCACTGCCTTGGTGGAGCAGCCTTGCCAGGGCCTGTCGTCTCGATCAGTCTTCTCTGGTCCCCTCCATTCAGCCGCCGCAGCCAAGGTGCTGTCACAACATACCAGGCCCCCCTTGCTCAAATTATGTGCTTCAAATTGCGTTTCCCCCACGGATCATATCAGATTGTTTACGGGGCTGCGGGAGTTCAAGCAGGAGTGTCCGCCATCTTCAATGTCCAAGCCATGCCCCCAGATGCTTCCGCTTCTAAACACCAGGAGGGGTTTTCTGATGCATCATCTTATTTGCATTAGAAGGAATTCGCTATTCTGTGTGGTTTGCCAGTTTGTTTCATGTTTTTGACTAGATGCACTGGCAGTTTTGACTTTGGACACTGAGAAACTACCCTTTAGCCTCCCAATGCATTTACTATAATCCCAAAACATGGTGAAAGTTTGGCTAAACCAATTGGACCTACCTTTAAAGTACGACCACACTAACTTGAAACAGGGAATGCAACGTTGGCATAAAAATGTCATCCAGTGGTTGAAGTGCATTAAAAAAGTATGGGAACTGTGATGCTGCGTGCAGTGGGGGCATGGTGAGTGGCCATGGAGACGTGCACAAGGGCGCTGCTAAAAAAAACAAGATATTCTGTAACTTTTCTCGTCTTTCACCCTCAGTTAACTACGTATAAAATAACACACACCTTAAATGAAAATTAAATGGAAGTTATGTTAATCAGTTGGAAATGCACATCGTTCTTTATGAAACCTCTATTAGTTAATAATTCATAGTGCTTTGTGTATGTTTAGTGCTACAAAGTTCCAATCTGTGACAGAAAGTACATGGAACATGTACGTAATTATTTTAAACTTGCATTACTCACGGTATGAGACAGTCTCCTTCAAAATGCTCGAAATTTTTTAAGATAACAAAATTGTTTCCAAAATATAGATTTTAGTAATACTCAGACTGTACGTAGTGCAATTTGTTTGACTGTCTTTTAGTGTTCAGTTTGTGAAATTCTCCCAAGAAGGAAGCACTGTTAGCACAAGGAGATTCTCTCCTGGTGGTATGAGCTCAGCACAGTCCACTTGGTAAGGGTGAGAAGAGGAAGTGGCCTAACGGCTAGGGCAGTCTATCTCAAATCTGGGGAACTGGGTTCAAGTCTCGACAATGATGCTCACCATCTTGTGATTCTGGGCAAATCATTTTGTCTCCCCATGCCTAACAAAAATGAATGTGTCCTTGTGTAATGCAACTCTGATACCTAATACAGCTCCTGTTCACCTGCAGGAAGGGAGAGGTTTTCGACGGCGGCAGAATCAAAGACTGCTTGAGCGCAGTCTTTGCGTGGTTTCAGCGGCACAGCCTTAAATGCAACTCAGACAAGTCTGAGCTGCTCTTTTTCGGCTGTGCCCCTGATCCTGGTTGGAAGACATGGTTGCCCCAGGACATGTTCCCCCCCGAGAAACCATCTTCTCAAGTGAAAAATCTTGGAGTTGTGTTCGACGATGATCTCTCGTTCCGTCCACACATTCTGGGATTATCAGGGAAATGTTTCGGCATCCTTAAGATGCTTAGGAAATTCCTCCCACTGCTCTCCCTGCAGTATCGTAGGAATGTAGTCCAGGCGCTTGTGGGATCTCGTCTGGATTATGCAAATGCGCTTTTTGCAGGCCTACCAAAGTATCTTTTATCCAGACTGCAAATCGTCCAGAATTCGGCGGCCAGAGCCATCTATGGCCTGCCTAAGAGAGCCAGTGCCTCATCGCTACTAGCTAGGCTGCACTGGCTACCGATCTCTGGCAGAATCAGATTTCAACTCCTTACATTGGCGTTTAAAGCCCTTCATTCTGTTGGTCCCAATTACCTCAGGAAGCGTATTGCTTTCTATGTGCCACGGAGGATGCTGCGGTCAGCTGACTTGGCCAAAATGGAGGTGCCTGCCGTCAAACGTGCCCGGATGGGCGGCCGATCCTTCCAACATGTGGCAGCTTGTTAGTGGAACGAGCTCCCACTTTCTCTCCGGAAAGCGAATAACCTTCTGGCTTTTAGGAAGGAGCTGAAGACTTTGCTCTTCACTAAGTAATCATCGTGACTGTAGCGTGTCTGCCTTTAGTTTCATGGTTTCTCTCAGGCCTCTTTGCTAAAGCGCCGGGACACCCTCTTGGGGTAGCCGTGCGCTCAAAAAGTACGGCTTAACATTAACATTAACATTTGGTTCAGGTTTGCGCTATATAAATAACTGCGAAAAAAAAGGGTGCTGTAGTCTATGCTCTAGACCAGCCGATGGGGTTGTACTTCATGCTACAAGCACCTGGCATGGCCTGCAACCTCATAGAAGCTGCAACAGCTTCAGCAACAGTCAAAAAAGGATACATCTGGGTTATTTCTTTGCAATAATGGTCACGGTTTCCAGTCAGTGATCCTCCAGCCCTTTGGACAGCTCTAGACCCTGGTTAACAAAGCAGAACTCCCTCTCTGAAGTTCCAAGACCGCTTCAGATGTCAGTTCAATTGCCAAAGATATAGCAACACTTCAGTACCAGCGCATCTCACTCGCAATTAGGGTGCATGTCTGGGCATATATCCCAGCAGCAGTGAATCACCATACCAAGACTCCATCGCAGCCCGCTTCTGATTCAGAACAGCATAATCATCATACAAGGGTGCCTTCAATGCCTCTTATAAGCAGCCTGTCAGCTCTTGCCCTTGAAGCAGGGTCTATGCAGCTCCTCCTGGCAGACTTGTAGAGTTGTTCTAGGGCTCCAGATCGCAGTTGGGGGCAAGTGTCCAAACCTTAGACACAAAGCAACCAGACACCACTGGTGTGGGACCCCAGGCTTCTGTTTAGGAGTCCAGAGCACACTAATAGGAAGCTTCTATCCCATGTTCATACACAGGTTGCAGGCAGTCCTTGTGTATTCCTGTACTTCAGTTCTGTGACTGGTTCTGGGCAGATATGCACTTTTGCTATTTCCAAGTAGACTGGTCCAGCTATGGTTTTTGTCACATGTATGAGCTGCAAGAGAGAGGGAATCAAGGAATCTCCCCTCAGTAGTAACCCAAAATAGGAGAACACAGGCAAGGTACGCTGCCCCACGTAACTGCCTGACAACCTATGGGGTGGTAAGCTAGAAGGTGCAGGAGAAAACTCCCAGGCTTAAAGGAATTATCTGTCTCCTTCCTTCACACTTCTCTGCATGACCCTCTACAAAGGGTCCATGGAATGTTCTGTGGGGTGCCCTGCAATTCTAATCTGCTGCATATTGCCCCCACCTGCTAAGCAACTTTCTTAGGTAGAACTAAATTAACGCCGATACAAAATGGAACACTGTGAGATATTATCTAGATTTGCCATCTGAACATTTTCAGGATTCCTAGGGCAGTCAAGGGCTATTAGGGTCCGAATGTGCCATGTGTCAGATGTTCTCCACATCTATTCTTTGTACACGCAGGATGTGTATGCACATGACATCCATTTACCACATGTGCGAAGGACCCAATTGCAGGGGACTTTCAGAAGAATTAAAAAACCCAAGGTGAGGCCGGTAGGCTGCTCTCCCTAGCAGGTGACCGGTAAAAAGGACTGTCCTGCTACGGTAATGATTTCACAGGCAACATTGTTATTCCTCTACAGTCTGGTGAAGTGACAATAGTTGCATTCATCAAACAGAGTGTGCACTTGGTGTACCCCACTGACCACTGATCATGCTGGGGGTCTCACTCCATATTATGGAAAAGCCTCAGGAAGCACACATGATTGTAGTCTGGGGGCAGAAGGGGGGTGGAAAATACTACTTCTTGATAGGGGGAACAGGAGGCATGGACACCTGTTATCCAGCTCCAGAACCAATCAGGGGAACATTTTCAGTCTCAACAAACCTTTTAGAAAAGTATTGCAACCATCACTTCTGGCTACTATGATCAATATAGTATCATTGCCCTATCTCTTCATCTAGAAGAGAGTAAACTCTTCTGAGTCATTTAAGATAAACATTTGTTATACCTAATAGATAAAGCTCAATGCTCTGAAAGGGAGTGGATGCTTCTGACCAACAATGCCGGGAAGGCCTTTGTTGACCGGCCGCAACCCCAAACTAAGTGAGGAGAACAGCTTCTTACCGAACCGCTCATACCTTTTGGATTCCCAATCAGGTGGTGCAGTCTGGAATGCGGTCTGGGAGTTAGAGGCCTGGAAAACCAGGCTCTCGGGACAGGAAGCAACGGTCACCCGGGGCCGGGCGGTGGCACCTGGCCATGTTCCGATCTACAGGGGACCTGTAGCGGGCCTGGACCAAGTGCCCAACAGAACGTCAGTAAGGTCCTCATTAAATGGCAGTAGAGGCTCCGAAGAGCTTGCCTGCGGTTTAAGGACCTCGGTGAGGAGGTTAGTCCTCACGGCCATGACAGGGAGCTCAAGACTCAAGGCCTTGGTCCCCTCGTCAGCACCACACTGTAAGCAGCCCCCTCCTCCGTAGCCACGGTAGGAGGGGAGACAAAGCCAGTGTTGGGCGAAGTGTCCAAACCACTGGCCTCCCCTAGATCCACTGCCCAGTCCTGAAACGACTGGCACTCTCGTGCCAGAGGGTCCTCAGACCCCTCCCAGTCCCCCTCGCCTCCCATCTCCTGTTAGTCAGGTTCAAAGGATGGGGCCGGATCATAAAAGAAGTGCTCTTCTCTCGGCGTCAAGTGCGGCGTCGAGCGACGCAGGTCCGACACCAGATCCGGACCGAGGGAGGGACCGGGGACGAAGTCGTCTTGGGACAGCGTCTGGGGCGACACCCTGGGGGTCGGCACCGGCGGAGGGTCGTAAGGTCGACAAGCGGCGACCCTGATCCGGTGGGGCCCTGTGGCGTTGGGACCGGAGTCGTCGACGGCGCCGGGGCCGAAGCACCCAACGGCACCGGGGCGAAGCACCCGGCCTGCTTGGGCTCCCAGTCGGGGCCGTGGGGCCCGAAGGCGCCACCCCGGGACCCGACGGAGGAGAGAGCAGCCTCATGGCCATGAGGAAGGCATCGATCTCCTCCCGCGTTGCGTTCAGCCCAGGGACCGGTGGGTATGGAGCTGGCAGCGGCGCCTGCGGCTCCGCGTGGGCGGTGTCGCCCGAACCCCCGACCGCGTCGCGTGAGCATCGGGGGGAGTTGAAAGAGCGATGTCGTCTCTTCTACTTCTTTTTCCTCTTACCTGAGGACTTGGAGCCCGACGAATGGTGTCGCCTAGCCGAGCTTCGATGACTGTGGCCCCGCGACCGGTCCTTCGAGCTCCTCCTCGACCTGGTTCGTGACCGGCGCAGGCCGACTGCTGGAGCTCGAGGCGCTTACGGGACTGCTCCTGCCTAGCCTTTGACGTCAAGGCTCGGCAGTCGGGGCACGACTTGTCGTCATGGTCGGCCCCAAGGCAATTCAGGCACCGGCGGTGGGGGTCGGTAACCGACATCAGTCAGATGCAATCGGCACAGGGCTTGAACCCAGGCATCCCTACCGGCAATGATAGTCTTTATGACTCACAACAGGATAAAAAAAAGATCGAAAAAGTTAGTCAAAAAGTGACTAAGGCACAGCTTTCCAATCCTTTTTTGTTGGGGACACACTTTTTGGAGATGCATAATTTTGGGACTCAGTAAGGCAGTGTAGCAAGCGAACGTAGCCTAGCGAGCCCAAACTACCTAAGGGTGTTTCCTGTCTGTCTCCCTCTCTCTCCCTCTCCCTCTGTCTCTCTGTCTGTCAACCTCCCTCTGTCTCTCTGTCTGTCTCGCTTTCTCTGTCTCCCTCCCTCTGTCTGTTGCCCTCTGTCTCCCTCCCTCTGTCTCCCTTCTTCTGTCTCCCTCCCTCTCTCTCCCTCTGTCTCCCTACCTCTCTCTCCCTCTGTCTCCCTACCTCTCTCTCCCCATGTCTCCCTCCCTCTCTCTCCCTCTGCCTCCCTCTCTCTCTCTCCCTCTGTCTCCCTCTGTCTCCCTCCCTCTGTCTCCCTCTGTCTCCCTCCCTCTCTCTCCATATGTCTCCCTCCCTCTCTCTTCCTCTGTCTCCCTCCCCCTCTCTCTCCCTTTGTCTCCCTCCCTCTCTCTCCCTTTGTCTCCCTCTGTCTGTCTCCCTCTGTTTATCTCCCTCTGTCTGTCTCCCTCTGTCTGTCTCCCCCTGTCTCCCTCTGCCTTTCTCCTGCTGCCTGTCTCCCTCTGTCTGTCTCCCTCTGTCTGTCTCTGTCTGTCGGTCTCGCTCTGTCTGTCTACCTCCCTCTGTCTCTCTGTCTGTCTACCTCCCTCTGTCTCTCTGGCTTCCTCTGTCTCACTACCTCTGTCTGTTGCCCTCTGTCTCCCTCCCTCTGTCTCCCTTCCTCTGTCTCCCTCCCTCTCTCTCCCTCCCTCTGTCTCCCTCCCTCTCTCTCCCCATGTCTCCCTCCCTCTCTCTCCCTCTGTCTCCCTCCCTCTCTCTCCCTCAGTCTCCCTCTGTCTGTCTCTGTCTGTCTCTGTCTGTCTGTCTGTCTCCCTCTGTCTGTCTCTGTCTGTTTGTCTCGCTCTGTCTGTCTACTTACCTCCCTCCCTCTGTCTGTCTTGCTTCCTCTGTCTCCCTCCCTCTATCTGTATGTCGCTCTCTGTCTCCCTCCCTCTGTCTCCCACCCTCTGTCTCCCACCCTCTGTCTCCCCCTCCTTCCCTCTGCCTCCCCCCTCTGTCAGTTTCCCTCTCCTTCCCTCTGCCCCCCCCTCTCCTTCCCCCTGCCTTCCTCCCTCTGTCTGTCTCCCTCTCTCTGCCTTCCTCTCTCTCCTTCCCTCTGCCTCCCCCTCTGTCTGTCTCCCTCCCTCTCCTTCCCTCTGCATCCTCTCCCCGCTGTCTGTCTCCCTCTCCTCTCGTTCCCTCTGCCTCCCCCCTCTGTCTGTCTCCCTCTCCTTCCCTCTGCCTCCCCCCTCTGTCTATCTCCCTCGCCTTCCCTCTGCCTCCCCCCTCTCCTTCTCTCTGCCTCCCCCTCTGTCTGTCTCTATCTCCTTCCATCTGCCTCCCCCCTCTCCTTCCTTCTGCCTCCCTCCCTCTGTCTGTCTCCTTCTCCTTCCCTCTGCCTCCCTCCCTCTCTCTGGCTCCCTCTCTTCCCCTCTGTCTCTGTCTCCCTCTCTCTGTCTCCCTCTCTTTGTCTCCCTCTCTCTGTCTCCCTCTCTCTGTCTCCCTCTCTCTTTCTCCCTCTCTCTGTCTCCCACCCTCTCCCTCCCCCTGTCACCCTCTCTCTCTGTCTCCCTCTCTCTCACTCCTTCTGTCTCCCTCTGCCTCTCTGTCTGTCCCTGTCTCCCTCTCCGTCTCTGTCTGTCTCTGCCTCTGTCTGACTGCCGCAGTCTCTGCCTCGATTTGTCGCTGTCTGACCCCGTCTCTGTCTGCATCTCTGTCTGTCTGTGTCTCTCTCCTTCTCTCTGTCTCCCTCCGTCTCTCGCAGTCTCCCTCCCTCTCTATCTCTCTCCCTTTCTCTACCGCTCTCTCCCTCCCTCTGTCTCACTCACTCTGTCTGTCTCCCTTTCTCTCTTTCTCCTTCTGTCTCCCTCCCTCTCTCCCTCTGTCTCCCTCCCTCCGTCTGTCTCTTGTCTGTCTCCCTCCCTCTGTCTGTCCATCTCCCTCTCTCTCTATCCCCCTCCCTCTGTCTGTCTCCCTCCCTCTGTCTATCTCCCTCTGTCTTTCTCCCTCTATCTGTCTCCCTCTCTGTATCCTTCTCTCTGTCTCAATCCCTCTGTATCCGTCCCTCTGTCTTCCTCCCTCTGTTTCCCTCTCTCTCACTGTCTCCCTCCCTCTGCCTGTCACCCTCAGGCACCTCATCCCAGCTTCCCGGGCACACACAGCTGCACCTTGAGTACTACGCAGGTCTTTAAAGGACCATTTACTTGTTAATGGGGCTTTGTTGTGACTCTCCTGGCCCGGCCCTAGAGCAGAGTGTCTCGGAGTCTGAGCTGCTGCGGCTGACTCCGAGACACTCTTTCAAAGGAATGCCTCCTAATTAGCAGTTATGTGCTAAGTGCCTCATCCTGCGACACACCCACCACTTGCAGGCGACATAGTACTGTGTCGGGACACACAGTTTGGAAAGCTCTGGACTAAGGAGTACTGCTTTTTCCGAATGTGCGCTTACTGGCGTGGAAAAAAGAAGAACTGACGTCAGCGCGCGAGGGCGGCGTCTAAGTATTCCGACGACATCATCCCGGCGCCAACGACGCCGACGACGGACGAGCAGGGGTACTGCTACGCAAAACTTTCCGGATCCAGTCTGACGCCTGGGGTTTTTCAAAGGTAAAGAATCTAACACTAACCTGTTTCTTTCAGATATGCCAGAAATCATATACAATAGATATGAACCATTATCCTGCCGGAATCCATGTTCCTTCATTAGGGAAACCCCATTTCAATGGCTCTCTACAACTCTTTCCTCCACTGCCCGCCTCTCATCACACGCCTTTATAAAGGGGTGTGAGCTGCAACAGATAGTGGAGGGGTCAGGCTGCAGCTGCCTGTCCTTTGACCTGCAGGAGCTGCTCATCCCTACAGGCCTGCAAGCCACTTGTTCAGTCCCATGCCATCCAATGGGGATGACCAGCTATGTTTTTGTAGAGTGTCTAAACTCTGACGCTAGGCAGGCAGCCATTTACTGTCTTCTGCGAGATGCTTTTCTTGCTCATTCTGTTTGCAGAGTAAACTCTGGCACCATGGCTACTTCCCACTTCAGAAGAAACCATGGCTACTTCCCACTTCTTGAGAAACCTAAGACTGAACCTGATCAACTGTCAGCTTGAGAGGCTGATATATGATGTGCTTTAAACTTTATGTCATCAAGATATGTCTTCAGAATCATCGCACTATTACCCAGGCGATCTTGTAAGATTCATAAAGGATGCTATCCAAGTTCAAAGCATTTTGAGGCAGCTATTCACTGCACACAGAACTTTTCAAACCCCTTCAGTTAAATAGATAGATTTGCAAAAAATTAAGAGCAGCTGGCAGGAGAGTAGGAGAAAGCATGAATTGTCTAGCCACCTCCTGAAGCTTCTACCAATATCTTTTTTTTTTTAAAGTTCTTTTTATTGTTGCATCAGAAGGATCATATACACAAATAAGGTTCACACGGTAGAGCGTCAACATTCCGCTCTCGCCGCCGTACATGCAACTTTTCTGTTGTCACGGAACTTCGTATCCTTCATATTGAACTCATTGATTCTTGTTCTAGCAACATAAATAAAACACACAAACCTGGAAAAACAAGCAAAACCCCCCCTAAGCAGCATTCCACTAACCCTGGCTTCCTCCCTCCCTCGCTGTCGTCTCACCCTCTCATCTGCCGTGTTACTGCCGGATAGTTCAACGTTCTGATCAAGTCAAGTCAAGTCAAGTCAGAGAATTTATATAGCGCACTACATACCCATAGGGTCTCAAGGCGCTTGAGGAGGGGTGGGGAATTACTTGTCAAATATCCACGTTTTAAGTTGCTTTCTGAATGCTAGGTGGTTCTGGGTAAGTCGAAGGTAAGTGGGAAGTGAGTTCCAGGTTTTAGCTGCCAGGTAGGAGAAGGATCTACCTCCCATGGTGGTTTTGTTGATGCGAGGTACAGTGGCAAGGGCTTGGTTGGATGATCGTAGCTGGCGGGAGGGGGTGTAGAAGGACAGTCGTGTGTTAAGGCATTCTTGTCCGATTTCGTAGAGTGCTTTGTGTGCGTGGGTTAGGAGCCGGAAAGTGATCCTCTTATTGACGGGAAGCCAGTGGAGGTTTTTCAGGTGACCAGAGATATGTTCTTTACGCGGGATGTCTAATATGAGCCTGGCTGAGGCGTTTTGGATCCGTTGGAGTTTTTTCTGGAGTTTAGCGGTAGTACAGGCGTAGAGGGTATTTCCATAGTCCAGTCGGCTCGTGACCAGAGCGTGGGTGACCGTTTTCCTAGTTTCGGTGGGGATCCAACGAAATGTTTTTTTGAGCATGCGAAGAATGTTGAAGCAGGATGAGGAGACGGCGTTGACTTGTCTGTTCATTGAAAGTGAGGAATCCAGGATGACGCCCAGGTTACGAGCGTGGTCTGTCGGGATGGGTGCTTTTCCAAGGGCTTCTGGCCACCAAGAGTCGTCCCATGCGGAAGGGGAGGTACCTAAGATGAGGACTTCTGTTTTATCCGAGTTCAGTTTCAGACGGCTGTGTTTCATCCATTCGGCTACTTCTTTCATTCCTTCGTGTAGGTTAGTTTTGGCGGTGCTAGGGTCATTGGTGAGTGATAGGATCAGTTGAGTGTCGTCCCCGTAGGAGATGATGTTGAGGTTGTGTTGGCGGGCGATGGCCGCGAGGGGGCTCATGTATACGTTGAAAAGGGTGGGGCTGAGTGAGGATCCTTGTGGTACGCCGCAGATGACTTCAGTGGCCCCTGACTTGAATGGTGGAAGGCGGACTCTCTGGGTTCTTCCGGTGAGGAACGAGGTGATCCATTCTAGTGCTTTTCCTTGGATTCCGATGTTTCTGAGGCGCTGTAGAAGGGTGCTATGACAGACTGTGTCAAAGGCTGCGGAGAGTTCGAGGAGGATGAGGGCAACTGTGTCTCCATTGTCCAATAGAGTTCGAATGTCGTCTGTTGCTGCGATGAGGGCGGTCTCAGTGCTGTGTTTTGCTCGGAAGCCGGACTGTGAGGAGTCGAGGGATTTGTTGGCTTCGAGGAAGGCGGCAAGCTGGTTGTTGACAGCTTTCTCGATGACTTTGGCCGGGAATGGAAGGAGCGAGATGGGGCGGTAATTTTTGAGTTCGGTGGGGTCCGCTGTGGGTTTTTTCAGAAGGGCGCTGAGTTCAGCGTGTTTCCAGCTTTCCGGGAAGGTGGCGGAGTTGAAGGAGCAGTTGATGACGTCTCGGAGGTGCGGTGCTATGATGAAGTCTGCTTTGTTGAAGATGTGGTGAGGGCATGGGTCTGTGGGGGATCCTGAGTGGATGGAGTTCATCAGGCGGATGGTGTCCTCAGTGGAGATTGGGTTCCAGTCATTAAGGATGTTCGAGGGGGGTGAAGGTCCAGCAGATGGTTGGGTGGGTTGGTCCCCGGGTTGGTCGTCGAAGCTGTTGTGGATGTCTGCAATTTTGTTGTGGAAGAATGAAGCTAGGGAGTCGCAGAGGGTTTGAGAGGGGGTGATGTCGTTAGAGTTGGCCGATGGATTGGTAAATTCCTTGACGATGTTGAAAAGTTCCTTGCTGTTGTGGGCGTTGTTATCTAGTCGGTCCTTGAAGGCGGTTTTCTTGGCCTTTCGGATTAGTTGGTGGTGTATGCGGGTGGCGTTTTTGAAGGCGTCCTTGGTGCCGGTGGTTGGGTCTTTTTTCCAGGCCTTCTCAAGGGAGCGGCAGAGTTTCTTGGATTTCTTAAGATCATCGTTGAACCAGGAGGCCTTCTTGCTGCCAAGTTTGCTATGTCGTTTTTTCAGTGGTGCTAGGATGTCGGCGCTGTTGGATAACCATAGGGTGAGGTTGGTGGTGGCTTGGTCGGGGTTTGAGGAGTGGGCTGGGGGGTTTAGAAGAAGCGATGAGGAGATCTGGTCGATGGTGATTTTGTTCCAGTTTCTTTGCAGGGTTGGTTGGGGGTGGTTGTTGGGTTTGGGTTTGTTGTAGGTAAAGTGAACGCAGCTGTGGTCAGTCCAGAGGAGAGCCGTAGTGTGGCTGAAGGAGACATGGTTGCTGGAGGTGAAGATGGGGTCGAGAGTGTGACCTGCGATGTGGGGGGGGGAAGTGACCAGTTGTTTAAGTCCGAGGTTGGCGAGGTTGTCCAAAAGGGTGGTGGAGTTGCGGTCGTTGTTCTTTTCAATGTGAAAATTGAGGTCTCCCAGAAGGATGTAATCTTTGGAGGGGAGCGCGTGTGGAGTGATGAAGTCTGTGATGTCCTCACTAAATTGTGCGCGGGGTCCTGGTGGCCTGTAAAGGAGGGTGCCTCTGAGTGTGGTCTTGGGGTCGATGTGGATCTGGAAGTGAAGGTGTTCAGAGTTGGCGAGATTGACGTCAGAGCTGGTTGAGATGTGGATGGATTTCTTATGGACGATAGCGATTCCTCCTCCTGTGTGGCCGGTACGGTCCTTGCGTATGATCTTATAATTTTCTGGGATGGCAATGGTGATGTCTGGGGCGGAGGAGGCGTTCATCCATGTTTCTGTTAGGAAGGCGACGTCCGGAGAGATGGTGTCTAGTAGATTCCATAGGTCAATGGCGTGCCTGTGGACCGATCGGGTGTTGAGCAAGATGCATTGTAGGTGGTTGGGGTCGGGGATCTGTGGTGTGATCGTAGCGGAGTTGTTGACGGTGCCGGTGAATTTGCAGGAGTAGCATGAGAAAGGTCCATGGGTGTGTCCAGGAGCGGCTTGGACGCAGTTGGGGTAGCGGCCGGGGTTAAGGGCTAGGAGGGTGGTGGCATCGTAGGTAATGCGGGAGGGCTGGGCAATGCGAGGGCCAGGGGTCCTGGCACTGGGCGCGGTCCAGGCGCGGACGGGCTTACCTTTGGCGCACCTTCGGCACGGATTGGGCGCGGTCGCTGCGCGTGCACGCTGCGCGTAGGTCCTACTAACATAAATGGAAAGTGGGGGGGCGGAGCGAGGGCGGGTCAGCTGGGAGGCGGGAGCGGGGTGGAGCTACGGGCTGGGACGAGGCACAATCAGCAAATGGCGGCAGCAAGGCTAAAGTGAAACCAGGGTGAGTTTCTGAGTAAACAGGCTAAACGTGGACAAAAGCACCGTCACAATGGGGCAAAAGCTCCTCACACCACTCACAGCGCACCAGCAGATAAGCGCTACAGAAGCACATGTGCAGGAGCAAGCAGCAAGTTCCAATCAGGCACCAAACTACACTGCAGGCAAGTAAAGCGCTACGCAGATATCACAAAGCAGCAGGTATGCAAATAAGCCAGGCGCTACGATTCCAGCACTAAACAAGGCAGCAGGTATGCTAATTAGCCAGGCGCTACGACTCCAGCACTAAACAAAGCAGCAGGTATGCTAATTAGCCAGGCGCTACGATTTCAGCACTAAACAAGGCAGCAGGGCACTTACAGTACAAGTACATTGTTCATTTAGGTCCATCCTGCCTAGTACCTCGTCCCATGGCCCAGTGACCACATACGTTTAGTTCGTAGCGACTTATTCTAGTCCATGATAGTGTCTCCATTTAGCCCATATCTTCCGGAATTTTTTAGGGCATCCTCTGGCTTTATAGGTCACTCTCTCCGCCGCCATATACAGATCCAGCCCTCTCCTCCACTCCTCCAGATCTGGTTTTCCGGGCGCCCCCCAGAGTCGTGCTATGTCCCTCTTTGCCACCACCAAGGCCAGTAACAAAAAGATTAGCAAGGGGCGGGTAAGATCTACTTCTGTGGTCATGCCCAGGAGCGCCAGTCTAGGATCCCGCGGGATTTCCACCCCCAGTACCTCGCCCAGTTCCATGAACACAGCTTCCCAGTATTCTTGAATAACTGCACATCCCCAGATTATATGGAAAAAATCACCCGTGTGTTGGTGGCATCTAAGGCATGTAGTGTCGGCAATCCTACCCATTCTAAAGAGCCTCACCCTGTCAAAATAGGCTCGATGGAGCACCTTAAATTGTATGAGACGGAGTCTCGACTTTATCGCCACCTCACGAGGGTGCATGAGAATGAGTTCCCAATCTAGATCCTCCATGGTGCCCACGTCTGTTTCCCATTTATCCCGTAGGGCCTGTAAGTCACCCAGCATATTATTCGTCAGGGTTCTGTAAGTTAGTGACACCGCCCCCCCCCCCTGCATCTGCTCCTGCAGCAATCTGCCCTCCAGTGGTGCATATTCTGCTATGTCTGTAAGTGTCATGTTTTGCGCCCTCCATGCATGTTGTAGTTGAATATATTTGTTGTATTGGGTGTTAAGTAGGCCAAATTCATCTCTGAGCGCCTGAAACGTTTTCAATTCCCCCCTCGCTATCACGTCTCCCACAGTAGAGATGCCAATGTCATCCCATCTTCTGAAGCCTTCCAACTTGTTGAGCTCCCCTAGCCATTGGCAACACCATAAAGGCGTCTGGCGGGTGGGCCTCTTGTCCCACCCCATTCTTATTGTTGCTCTGCGCCACGCCGACAACGTAATTCTGGTGGCAGGGAGGAGCTGTTGACCCCCCTTCCCTCCATATAGGAAGTGTAGTATCGTCGTATTCGACCATTTAGATCTCTCTAGTGCATATGTCGGGTGGTCGGCTGCTGCGTGTATCCATTCATTGATCGGGGCAAGGTGTTCCGCCCAGTAGTAGGCCTCTAGGTTAGAAAGCGAAATCCCCCTACTGTACTGGTGCCGCTGTAGCGTTGAGAGAGCCACTCTAGGCTGTTTCCCCAGCCACAGAAAGGTGCGGAGATCAGCATGTATTCTGTTTATGGTCGTATTCGGCAGGGGATAATACTCGTTTTGGAGCGCATAAAGAAACTTAGGCAATAGGACCATTTTATATAAGGCGGAGCGACCCAGAATGGTGAGCGGGAGCTGACTCCATCTGTCCATTTCTGCCTTCGCACCCACCATTATTCGGTTTATATTTTCAGTGAAGGAGCGTTCCCTATCTAGTGTTATGAAGACCACCAAGTACTGAAAGCCTTCTTTAGTATGTATAAGTAACTCCGGCAGACACTCCCTCCTCTCATTACCTTGTGGATCATAGAGGATCGATTTGTGCCAGTTTATCGTGTGTCCTGCCATCGCCCCAAAGTCACCCAGCTCCCTGAACAGTGCCGGTACTGTCCTATCTGGGTCCGTAACGAACAATAATACGTCATCCGCATATAGTGATATTTTTTCCTGCGTCGCGTCTGATCCTCATCAAGTAAAGCCTTTAATGTCTTGATTGTGCCGGATTCGTATCGCTAGGACTTCAATTGTGAGGGTAAATAGGAGAGGGGACAGTGGGCATCCCTGACGGGTCCCCCTTCCAATCGGAAACTCGCGGGACAGTCACCCATTGATCCGTACTCGTGCTCTCGGGTCTGAGTATAGGAGCCGAACCCATTGCAAGTATTTGGGTCCAAATCCAAACCGTCGGAGCGTCGCCATTAAGAAAGGCCAGTGGACTGCATCAAACGCTTTCTCCGCATCCAAGGAGAGGAAACAATGGGGTTCACTCCTCCCACGGACTTCCTGGAGCCAATTGTGAGTGCGGCGTAGATTGAGCTTGGTAGCCCTGTCCGGCAGGAAGCCGGATTGGTCCATATGTACCAGCTCTGTGATGACTTGTCGCAGCCGCCTCGCTAGGATAGTGGCTAGAATTTTTGTTTCTATGTTCAGGAGGGAAATTGGGCGGCAAGAGGAACAATCATCCTTTGGCTTACCCTCTTTGTGGACAATGGTGGCTAAGGCTAAATCTGGTGGGAGGCTCCCTGCATGATACGAGTCTGTGAATAGGGCCTTCAAATGTCGTTGCAACGAGTCCGTCGTTCGTTTGAAAAATTCCGCCGGGAAACCGTTGGGTCCCGGAGTTTTCCCCGGTTTCAGCACTGCTACAGCTTCCGCTATTTCCTCGAGCGTCAAGTCAGCCTCGAGGGCAGCGCTGGCTTCTGTAGACAAGGTCGGCACCTCCATGTCGCATAAGTATCGCTGTGCTTCCTCCCCGTCCCCTAGATCTCTGGCCCTATAGAAGTCCTCATAGTAGGTCGCAAAAGCAACTGCTATGGCCACATCCGAGGACACCCGCCTGTTCCCTGTTAACTCAATGTGGTCCACCCATCGGGCCGCCCGCTCCCTCCTGCTCAACCAGGCTAGAAGTTTCCCGGATTTGTCACCCACATCATAAAGTCGGTGGAGTGTTGCCAGTGCCTGAGTGCGTGCCTCATCCGTGACTAGCACCCTGTAATGTCTCTGGGTATCTAGCAGCTTCCTAAGGTGCGTCTCCCCCTTCTGTCTGAGGTATTCTGCTTCTAGAGTCAGGATGTTAACCTCCTCGTTTGCTATCGCCTCGGAACGTTTCCGCTTGACCTCCCCCAATCTGCTCTGGATGCGGTCCCTTAACACAGTTTTCAGAGCTTCCCATAGGGTAACCCCGGATTGAACTGACCCCTCATTTTCGGCCATATAGACCCTTATGTCTGCTCGTAAGTTCCATAAAATTTCCGGCGTTTGTAGGTCCCTCGCGCCCCAGGTGTACATAGAGCGGGGAGTGGTCGGAGATCTCTCTCTCCTTATACTCAGCCAGGTCCCCCGCTGAGATCTCCTGTCTGGATGTAAAGATATAATCTAATCTGGAAAAGACTTTGTGGGCCCCTGAGTAGAAGGAATATGATTCTTGTGTTGGATGGAGCCACCTCCAGATATCGGTGAGGCCGATAGTGGTCATTTGCCGTGCTAGGGCTGTTGTAGTTCCTATAGTGTGGGGTGACCCCAATCTATCCCGGGCCGTGCACATTACATCGTTGAAGTCCCCCCCCACGATCAGCGTCGTGTCGGCCGTGTCCAACAGGATATTCGTGACTGGCTTCAGTGTGCGTGACTGCAGCTTAAGTGGGGCGTATACAGATATTATCGTGTATTTGCGTCTCTTCCACAGCCCCTGGACTCCCGCGTATGCCCCCTGTGGGTCTAGCTAAGTGCGCGTAACCGTGAATGGTGCTGTTTTTTTTATAAGAACTGCGGTGCCCCTGGAGTCCATCGTGTAACCTGCATGAGCTAAGACCACATACCGCCCACGCGCTATGAATGTGCAGTGGTTTCCCCTGAGGTGGGTCTCTTGGAGGAGAATGATGTCAGGTGCCAATCGCTTGAGATAAGCGTTGACCAAGCTTCTCTTAATTTTGGATCCCAGGCCATTTACGTTCCACGTTAACACCGTGACTCCAGCGTCACCCATGTGTGGATTATCTAGTGTACCTGCCATTGCATGTCCCAGTGACAATCTGGTGAGGGACCCCGGGGCCGGGACGTCGCCAAGTGTGGGATGGCATTACTCTGCTGCTTCTCAACGAACTCCCCCCTCCCCCCCCCAACTCCCCAAATCCCCAACATGAGGCAATACCAGTACCAACTCTCTACCCCACCCCCCTCCCCACCTCCCTCCCCTTCCAGCTGCGCCCCAACATGGGACCAAACCATCCACGGGAGTAGGTCAGTCGCCCTCCCACACATCCCTCCCACACTAAACAGTAACCAGTTCTAAGAAACTCAAGAGAAAAAGAACAGTAGGGGGTGTGCCAACTTGCTTGCTCCGCTGCGCCGAGCTGCTATCGTTTCCGAGACATGTGCACCAACCATCACGAATGCGAGTCTTGTGTTTCCATGGTCGGGCCTTGACCCGAGGAGTCCTGTTCCAGCTGGTGAATTTCTTTAACCAACGGGTGCATTGATTCGCCCAAAAGTTCCTCATCTTCCCCTCCGGATGTGGGGCCTTCCGATTCCTCCATGTCATCGCCCTCGGATCGGATTCCCTTCCTCAGGCAACTGAACCGCGAGCCCGCAACAGAGTCATTGCCTGGGGACTCCGATCTGCCATCCCTTTTGTCCGCCGTGCCTCGGGTTCTGTATGGTGTTGCGGTTGCCTTATTTTGCGTCCTCCGTGTTCTTCGCCGCTGTGGCTACGGTAGTTCCCATCTCGACCTTTCCCTTAGCGACCTGTCCAGTGCCTCTCGACCAGCTGCCTCTCTGCTATTCAGGATGGGGCGTTCCTCGAGCCATTGCCATGCGTCATCCGGGTGTGCAAAAAAGACTGATTTATCCTTATAGATTACCTTGAGTTTGGCGGGAAAGAGGAGCATATATTTGATGTTTAGAGACCGCAACTTCGCCTTTACAGAGTCAAAGGAGCGGCGTTGTTTTGCAACTTCCTGGCTGTAGTCTGGAAAGATCATTATAGTAGTGTTCTCCAAGCGGATCTCTCCCAGGGCTCTGGCTTCCCGTAGGATCAGGTCCCGGTCAGCAAAATTTAGGAAGCGTGCTATGACTGGCCTCGGTCTCGCACCCTCCGGTGGCTTGGCCAGAAGTGCCCTGTGTGCCCTCTCAATTATGAAGCATGGGGAGAACTGCGCAGTTGGGAAAGTAGTCTTTAGCCAGGCCAGGAGGAAGGGGGAAATGTCCTTACCCTCAATCCCTTCTCTAAATCCTACAAAGCGGAGGTTGTTGCGCCTTGACCTGTTTTCCGCGTCGTCCACTTTCCACTGTAGGTGACGGTGAGAGGCCTGCAGTTCTGCCACGTCCTTCTTGAGTGTAGTAATCGACTCCTCGTCGTCCTTCAATTTAGCTTCCGTCGCCGTCACCCTTTCGGTCAGGTTCCGAAAATCCTGCCGCAGTAGTGTCACCTCCGACCCTACCTCTCCGATCTTAACCTCCAGGGCGGAGCGCAATGCCTGAATGTCCGTTCTGGACGCCTGGATGGCCTCCATTAGCATGGCCGTGTCGTTGCGCGAGCCAGGCTGCACAGACTGGTGGTCCGCCATCGACCATGGTGCTGCGAAGTTGTCCATAGGGCCCTGCCGCGTGGCCTTGGGTGCCGGGTCTCTCTTCCCCATTGCCGTACAGGTTATAGGCCCGGGGTTATTCGCGTATGTCTCTGTCCCAGAGGATGGATTGGGTCCACTGCGAGGGTTTCAGATAGTATTAGCGGCCCCCGGTGATGCAGTGATGAGAGTCTCCACCGCGGTTCCCCCGGGGCCCCCTCCGCCCAGCCGTTGTCTCCTCTAGTTACGGCGATCCGCCGAGACGGGCACTGACCTGTCCCACACCTCCGTACCTCAGACTCCGGGTGACCGGTCACATGAAAGGTCTCTCCCCCGTAGGCCAGTCCCTCACAGTCCTCAGGACGCCTCCTCCGCTGCGTTGTCCCGGCGTCTAGCTCTCGGGACCCCCCGGCTCACTCCGCCGCCATGTTGGAGCAGGCAGGCGTCACAATGGAGTTCGGCTCTGCTCCGTGGATTCGGTGGAGTCGGCCTTCCGCTCCAGCAGCCCTCACCTCACCCTCTCTTCGCCTCTCAGGCGGTGACCAGGTCCGCCGTGTTCCGGAGGGGGCAGCTGTAAGGTCCCGTCGTCTTCTTCCGCCGCCTCACTCTCCGCCGGCCGCCATCTTGGTAAAGGCGGCCGATCCCTCGTAATCACCGCGATTGGACTCCGTCCGCCCCCAACCGGTATCCAAGTTCACCTGGCAGCAAGGTGGGTCGCGGAACCTCCGGTTGATGAGCGTCGGGCCGCTGGATCCCCAGCAGGGGCTCTAGGAACTCTGCAGTCCCTCGCGCCTCGTGGTCGCCATCATGGCCGCCGGGTGTCCGCTACGGTCGCCGTTTCACACGGGTTCCCAGGGAAAGCAGGCATGGACCGCCGAGGTGGCGCTTCTTCTAGGTGTCACAATGTTTTATCTTCCTTCTGGTGCCTTTTCGAGCTCGAATATGAGGATAGAAGGCGGATTACAGGGCAGCTCGGCCGGAGCTCCGGCGAGGCACGTCTAGTCGGACATGCCAATATCTGAGATGGATCAGAGGCGCAACTAGAGCCAAATTTCGGGGGGTGGGGCTAAGAAAAAATTTCGGGGGGGGGGGGGCTGAACCTTTGATCAGCAGGCAGAGTGGAGCTGCAAGGCCTCCAACAAGGGGTGAAACAACAGCAAGGCCTAATTAACATTCAAATGGTCTTTTAAAGACCTGTGAAACGTTCGGGTGTGGCTCTGTGTGTGCACAGGATCTGTTTCATCCCGGGCTGCCACACACGACGGGGGGGAGGTGGGGGGGGGCTGAAGCCCGGTGAGTTCAATGGGTGTTGCGCGCCTGAGATGGATACATCTGTGCAGTGATACAGCCTGGGTGGTATGGAGTTTAATTCAAGGTCAAAAGTGTGCCTTTTTAGGTCGAGGCTAGCGGCAGCGTGCGTGCGCTGATCTGCGAGGCATGCTGTAATCCCTCTGTGGAGTTTGAACACACCAATCGCACGCCCACCGCTTTTCATAGGTTGCTTGATCCACCTTTATAAATTCCATAGTTTACATTCGTGAATAGGGTACATTTGTCCCACCTTGTGGCTGTTTTGATCCCGCCCTGCGGACTGCCACTGCTGCATGGATCCTTTTGTAATGGGCCATATGTTTTAGTACACACACTACTTTTTCGCTTTGCAATGTTGTCCGTGTTTGCCTTGCTCCTGCCCCCCCCCCTTCCCTTGTCCGTATTCCCTTTGTTCCTGCCCCCTCGTGTGTTAGTTTGTGTTGTCTTTCTCCCCCCTAAGGTGACCAACCGTCCGTAAATTTCACGGACAGTCCGTAATTTCGGCCGACTGTCCGTTGTCCGTGGAGGAATCTTTAACGGACGCCATTTGTCCGTCATTTTAACAGGGCACCGGTTGCTCCACCCTAAAGCCGGCACAGCTTGCACCCACCTCTTTTCTTCACTCCGATGCTGCACCAAAGCTCCTCAGATGCCCCGCAGCATTGGAGAGGCACAGCGGGGTGGCTACCCTCACACCTCCAGCCCTTGATGAGCTGTTAAGAGGTGCTTCGAAGGTGACTGAGAGGGAGGGGCTGCCGGTTCAGGAGCAGCGACATCTATTCACATGCAAACAGCCCTGAATGTGTCATGTCTCTGCTATTTAGAGGGGGGCTCACATATTCGATTTCTACCCAGGGCCCCAAACATCCGAGACTCGGCCAGATTACACCCCTGATTACACCGAGGCAGCACGTGGTTCTCTTCACAGAGCTTAATTACTGTCACTAAATTGTAAGCAAACCTCGGTTCTTCAAACATGCAGTTTATAATGTAAGAAAATAAAGAAATGGCACAATCGCACCCACACTGATTAACAAAGTATGGAGGACAATCAGTTCTCTTAGAGTATCTCCTGTAAGTACTGTTCATCACAGTGGGGGATGGCATTTTGGACAGAGAGCCTGTCTTCTCGTTGTCTTGTGCAGGAGATGAGCCCAAGATGATACTAGAATACTGCATGCCCACCCCCGTGTTCCCTCTCCTGTGATGACTCCTGCCCTCCCCTCAGTGATGGCACCTGTCCCCCCATGTGGTGGCTCCAGTCCACCCCATGCCTGGGATGGCTCCTGTCCCCCCATGTTGTGGCTCCAGTCCACCCCCACCTGTGGCGGCTCTTGTCCCTCCCTGTGGTGGATCCTGTCTCCTCCCTGGGTGGCTTCTGCCCCAGTCCTGGAACGGCCCCTGCAGCGAGGGTGAAGTTCTTGATGGGCCTCTCCTCAAAAGGGCTCAGCGCAAAATTAATATGGAAAGGTCGGTGAGTAAGTAAGTGAAGGGATGGGTGAATGGCTGGATGAATTAGTGAAAGGGTGAATGGATGAATGAAAGATTGAATAAATGGCTAATGAGAGAGGATGGATGGATTGATGAGTGAGGGAAGGGTGGATAGAAAATGTAAATAGCTGGATGTGTGGGTGGAAGGGTTGCTGGATGATGGATGAGGGAAAAGATGGATGAGGGGAAGGATGATGGATGGAGGGGAAGGATGATGGATGGAGGGGAAGGATGGATGGATGAGGGGAAGGATGGATGGATGGATGGATGGATGGAGGGGAAGGATGGATGGATCAGGAGATGGATGGATGGATGAGGGGAAGGATAAATGGATGGGATGGATGGATGGGTGAGGGGAAGGATGGATGATGGATGAAAGGAAGGATGGATGATGGATGAAAGGAAGGATGGATTAGGGGAAGGATGGATGGATGAGGGGAAGGATGGATGGATGAGGGGAAGGATGGATGGATGGGTGAGGAGATGGATGGATGGATGAGGGGATGGGTGAGGGGATGGATGGATGGATGAGGGGATGGATGGATGGATGAGGGCATGGATAGAGGGGAAGGATGGATGGGTGGGTGAAAGGATGGATGGATGGATGAGGGGATGGATGGATGAGGGGAAGGATGGATGATGAGGGGAAGGATGGATGGATGATGAGGGGATGGATGGATGGATGATGAGGGGGTGGGTGAAAGGATGGATGATGAGGGGAAGGGTGGATGGATGAGGGGAAGGGTGGATGGATGAGGGGAAGGATGGATGGATGAGGGGAAGGATGGATGGATGAGGGGAAGGATGGATGGGTGAGGAGATGGATGGATGGATGAGGGGATGGGTGAGGGGATGGATGGATGGATGAGGGGATGGATGGATGGATGAGGGGATGGATAGAGGGGAAGGATGGATGGATGGGTGGGTGGGTGGGTGAAAGGATGGATGGATGGATGGATGAGGGGAAGGATGGATGATGAGGGGAAGGATGGATGGATGATGAGGGGATGGATGGATGGATGATGAGGGGGTGGGTGAAAGGATGGATGATGAGGGGAAGGGTGGATGGATGGATGGATGATGAGGGGAAGGGTGGATGGATGGATGATGAGGGGGTGCGTGAAAGGATGGATGGATGATTAGGGAATGGATGGATGATGAGGGGTGGGTAAAAGGATGGATGGATGATGAGGGGAAGGATGGATGGATGATGAGGGGAAGGATGGATGGATGGATGATGAGTGGGTGGGTAGAAGGATGGATGGATGATGAGGGAAAAGGATGGATGGATGATGAGGGAAAAGGATGGATGGATGATGAGGGGAAGGATGGATGATGAGGGGAAGGACGGATGGATGGATGATGGGTGGGTGAAAGGATGGATGGATGGAGAGTCGGTGGGTGAAGGGATGGATGGATGATGAGTGGGTGGGTGAAAGGATGGATGGATGATGAGTGGGTGGGTGAAAGGATGGATGATGAGTGGGTGGGTGAAAGGATGGATGGATGGATGAGTGGGTGGGTGAAAGGATGGATGGATGAGTGGGTGGGTGGATAGTGGGTGGGTGAAAGGATGGATCAGTGGATTGGATGGTGGGTGGGTGAAAGGATGGATGAGTGGGTGGGTGGATGGTGGGTGGGTGGATTGTTGGGTGGATGATGGGTGGGTAGGTGGATGAGTGAAATGACGGATGGATTGATGGATTGATAAGTGCAAGGGTGAATGAATGGACGTATGAGTGAAAGGGTGGATGTAAGGATGGATGAGTGAGTGAAAGGGAGGGTAGATGGACAAAAGGATGAATAGATGTGTGAAGGAGTGAAATGATAGATGGATGAGTGATAGGATCAATGGATGGATTCATGAGTGGATGAGTAGATGGATGGATGGATGGGTGGGTGGATGGATGGATGGAAGGAAGGATGGCTAAGTGAAAGGGTCGATGGAGAGAGAAAGGGAGGATGGATGGATGACTAAAATAGTGGATGGGTGGAAGGATTAGTAAGTGAAAGGATGGCTGGATTGGTGAAAGGGTAAAGGGATGAATGGATGAGTGAATGGATGGATGGGATAAAGAGTGGATGGATAAGTGTAAAGATGGATAGGGTGAAATGGTGGATGGATGGATGGTTAATGGAGATGAGTGAAAGGATGGATGAGGGGATGGATGAAGGGATGGATGAGTGAAATGATAGATGGAAGGATACATGATGGATAGGTTTGCAAACGGTTGAATATGTTTGGAAATGGCTGGGCTTACTTATATACTATTGCGCGACCTCTGATGTGTCTGTAAAACGTACCTATTGTCCTGAAGTTTAGTCCTGAATTTTGACCTCCTGTCCTGAATTTGTGTCCTGAATTTTGACCCTTTGTCCTGAATTTTTACACTCACCGTCCTGAATTTGCACCAATGCCAGTTGGTCACCCTACTCCCCCCCCCCCTCCCATTGTCTGTGTTGTCTTTCTTTGCAGCCCCCTCCTGCCATACTTTGTGTTGTCTTTCTTTCTGCCCTCCTTCCGTGCTCACCCGTGACCCGCACACCTGTAACTGTGGGTGATGTCTGTCCAAAGAAATAAATCCAAAACAAGTTCAAGCTATTGCTGTGATGGCAAATGTGCTTTTTAAATACCTGTAACATTTGTAGGAACTTGATACAATGTAAAGCACTGATTACAAAGTGGGCTCATAGTTTATGAGAAGGAAACGTCAACGGGTATCCAGATGAAGGTATTCCCCATTCCAAAACCCCGATCGGGGCAGCATCGGCATCTGATGTTTGAACACTGGAGCGCTGGCCCCAGGTGCGTAAGAATGTGAAATGGCTTCTTGTTTAAATGGTTCTGTAGTAGGGGATCTCTGTGTATAGTCATAATCTAGTGAATAGTCCCGCCCATGTGCGTGGACCCCGGCAATCAAAAATAATCTCTTAAGTTGTCAAAATAATGCAGAAACTGCAAAGACACTTAAGAGAGAATTTAAAGACAAATAATGCAGCCTATATCCACAGGCTACACTGTCCAGTACTTCAACTAGAAATTCCACCAAAAAACACCACACACAACACAGCCTGCCAGTTTCTACCATAGAGAAACTTGCCTCCCCCAGTCAAAGACTCTGGAATGATAGAGAGGAAGGTAGGGACAGACAAGCCCCATAGGCTGTCATTATGTGGCTTAAATAGGATACTGTGTCTTTAAGAGAACTTTCCAGAACTTCTCCCAGTATCCCAGAATGCATAGCAGGTCCCTCTACTTTCAGTTCTTTTTTCCGGCTCCTGCTTACAGGACCCTGGCATTGAGCTCTCCCTTGTTTCAAGGGTTTATTGGATATTTTGGCACTTTTGTGTTCTAAAAGTGTTTCAGTTTACTTTCTTGGTGTTCTCTTTCTCTTTTTTGTGCTGTTTAAGGCGTTTTAGGGCTCTAAAATGCCTGGCCTTTTTGATAAGTGCCCAGCATGTGGGAGGAAGAAGGCCAAGAGTGATCCCCATGATGTCTGCATCGTCTGCCTCCCTGAAGATCATGTCCCTGAGGATTGTGTCATCTGCCAGCAGTTTACTGCTCGGACTCTGAGGGACAGACTGAAGATCAGGCTTTCTGGCCTTGAGGAGAGGCGTCTGCAGGCTGCAGGTGGGTCTGGGCAGGCTGGGAAGGTTCCCTCTGCCTCTGCTGAGGCCTCTGGGGGGCTCCCCAGGGGCAGGAAGTCCAGCAAACGATCCCGGTCTCCGTCGACGTCGATTGCATCAACAACGACGTCGAGAGGGATGACGGCGGTCTGCTCCCTTTCTCCCCGGGGCTCCGGGTCGAGACGGCGTGACGGCTCGACGTCGAAGATCATGGAGAAGTCGCCGTCGAAGCCACCGTCGACGTCATCGTCTTCGTCGCCGTCGAGGTCTTCCTATCGACGCTGAAGGCGAAGTGACAAGCATAGACGCTCGCCGTCGAGGCGACACCGTTGATCGCCGTCGAGGCGACACCGTCGATCTCCGTCGAGGCGACACCGTCGATCGCCGTCGAAGCACTGGTCGACGTCGAGGGGCACCTCGACGTCGAGAGCATCGAGAAGACGGCGACGCTCGTCGTCGAAGACGGAACGCTCGACGTCGCGGAGGCGGCGTACGACGTCGCGGAAGAAGAGGTCGACGTCGAGGGGTCGGCGTTCGACGTCGAGGAAAAGAGGGTCTACGTCGCGGAGGCGGCGATCGACGCCGGAGTCAAGGAAGCGTCGTTCGACGCCAGAAAAGCGACGCTCTGCGTCGAGCAGAAAGCGGTCGGCGTCTAGGTGTTGTTCAGCCTCTCCAAAACGGCGCAAGAGGGATTCTAGTCCCAGAAGTCACGCTGCTTCTAATGGAGGACGCAAGAGGAAGCGGTCACCTGCTGATGGGGCTGGCTCTCCGCCCCCTTCGCCTAAGGGGTCACCGGGCTCGGTGTACTCAGAGGTGTACACACCATCTCGGCCTCGGACTCCGACTCCTCCTCCTGTTCCTAAGGAGGATCCTCCACCCAAACCTCCACTTCCTTCAGGCGACCCGCCACCACCTCCTGTCCCTCCGCATGGGCCCACCCCGCAGCCGAAGGTTCCTCCGCCGAGGTCCACTTCCCTGCCGTCTTTGCCTGTTCCTCCTAAGGGGACCCCAAAACCGAAGCCCCGTGAGGAGCCAAGGAAGACCCCACCACGAAAACCGGCGGAGCGGCCACGGGCTGGCAGGTCTCGCTCTCGCTCTGGGAGAAGGGAGAGATCGCGACGCAGATCATCCACGAGGTCGAGACGCCGCCATAGGAGGCGCGAATCTCGCTCACGCACGAGGTCCTCTGGGACCAGGGACTATTCTCCTACCCTATCGGGGTCACCGGACACGAGAGTGTCCCCGATTGATGACCTGGTGGCGTTCCATGACGTCCTTTTAAGGGGCGCTGCCAAGTTGGGCATATCCCTGACGGTGCCTACTCCGAAAACGTCAGTCATTTTTGAGACTTTACATCAAAAACACCTGTCTCGTCCTCTCCTGCCTCTGGTGCCGGGCCTGGAGGAACCGGCTATGGCCCTGTTTCTCACCCCTGCGGTGACGAGGGCGGCTCCATCGAGGTTGCTGAAGAAGTACCGGGCTCCCGATTCGGATCCGGCCTTTCTAAGAACGGAACCCCCTCCTGACTCTGTCATTGTGACGGCGGCCCGCAAGCAGCATGCCACCACTCCGTCCTCCACGGTTCCCCCGGATAAGGAGTCCAGGTGGATGGATTCGGCGGGGAGAAAATTCTGTGGAACTTCCGCTACCTCCATGAAAGCTACGAGTGCCACGGCGCTGTTGGGCCGATACGACCGCGCCCTCTGGGACTCCCTCGAGCGGTTTGCAGAGCATTTACCTCGGGAGAAGCATGAGGACTTCATGGAAGTGCTGAATGAGGGGATGCTGGTGGCGAACCAGATTATCAGTGCTGCAGTGGACTCTTCCCTGTTGGCTGCTCACGGATTTTGCCACGGAGTCAACCAACGACGCCACGCATGGCTCCGGCTTACGTCCCTGAAACCGGACGCACAGCAGAGGGTGGCCAACCTACCATTCTCCGGTGAGACCCTCTTCGGGAAGCATGCGGACGATGAGATGGCCCGCATGAAGGCGGAGGCCGAGACGCTAATGGCTGTGGGCCTGGAGAAGCCTAAAGAGACCAAGAAGACATACCGCCCTTTCCAACGGTGGTTCGGCGGGCAAGGCCGAGGACGAGGCCAGGCTTCGGGGCAATCGCAACAGCAAAACCAGTTCCGTAAGCCGTTCCAGAAGCGCCAGAAGGGCAGAGGAGGCCAGCAGTCGGCCCCAGCGCCCAAGGGCCAGGCTGGGTCTAGGCCCTAGGAACCTACTTCCCCCGGATCTGTTACCCACTCCGGTAGGGGAAAGCATTCAATTTTTTCTGGCAGAGTGGAGAAAAATTACTCAGGACAAGTGGGTGCTGAATATTGTTTGCAATGGATACAGTCTTCGGTTCACCAGCCCTCCTCCAGCAATTCCCCCGGTCAGCTCGCAGTTTCAGCTGCGCGAGCTTCAGGCGGAAGCGGATATCCTGTTGAGGAAAAGGGCGATAGAAGACGTACCTCTGTCTCAGAGAGGAAGAGGACTGTACTCCAGGTTCTTTCTGGTTCGCAAGAAGGACAAGAACGAGTACAGGCCCATTCTGGACTTGCGTCAGGCAAACAAATGGATTTGCAGGGAAAAGTGTTGCATGCTGTCGTTGCATCAGATTTACCCTCAGTTGCAACAGGGAGACTGGCTATGCGCTATAGACCTACAGGATGCTTACTTCCATGTGTACATTGCACACAAACACAGGAAGTTCCTGCGGTTCCAAGTCGGCACCAATCACTATCAATACACAGTACTCCCATTCGGACTGAAGTCTGCGCCGAGAACATTCTCGAAGTGCATGGCGGTGGTAGCAGCACACCTGAGGAAGAACAAGGTGTTCGTCTACCCGTACTTGGACGATTGGTTGATCAAGGCATCCTCCTTCTCGGAAGCGCGAGCACACTTCCAGAAGACGTGCGTTCTCTTGAACAAGCTGGGGCTGCACATCAACATGGCCAAGTCTGTTCTGACTCCGGTCTAATGCATACAGTACTTGGGAGCCTCCATCAATACGCTGTCAGCAAGCGTGTCTCCTTCGGAAGAGCGACGATTATCACTCCTTCGGAAGGCTCGGCTCTTATGACGACTCCATCTACAACAGTGAGGACGGTGTCTTCTCTACTGGGATCGATGGCCTCTTGTATCTTCCTGACGCCACACGCACGGCTGCACATGAGACGGCTGCAGGAGTGCTTGGAGGACCAGTGGGATCAGAGGAAAGGATCTTGGGACGACAAGATTCGACTGTCGCTGCATGCTCTTCAGTCTCTGAAGTGGTGGTGTTCGGCGGAGAATCTCCTCAGAGGGGTTCCCTTTCACAAGGACATTCCCACGCAGACTGTCGTGACGGATGCTTCTCTCCTGGGATGGGGAGCGCACTCCGGGACTCTACAGATTCAAGGGACGTGGTCGCCGATGGAGGCCACGTATCACATCAATTTCCTGGAACTCAGGGCTGTTCACTTGGCACTGAAGGCCTTTCTTCCGTCCTTCCAGACCAACTCTCTGCTTGTGCAGACGGACAATACCACCACGATGTATTACCTCAACAAGCAGGGGGGCTCGAGATCACGCACTCTGTCACAGGAGGCGCAGACGATCTGGCACTGGCTCCTAGCCAGAGGACTGACGATAACGGCCACACATCTACCAGGTGTGCAGAATGTTCAGGCAGACGCACTGAGCAGACTGGTTCAGGAAAACCACGAATGGGTCATAAACGACGAAGTACTAGGAGAAGTCTTCGCAAGGTGGGGAACTCCAGACGTAGATTTGTTTGCCACCGCCGAAAACAGCAAGTGCAGAAACTTCGCCTCCAGGTACTTCCAGCAAGGGACGCTGGGGAATGCGTTATGGATACTCTGGACGAACAGCTTTCTGTACGCCTTTCCTCCCATTCCCCTGATTCCGGCGGTGCTCATCAAGCTGGCCCGGTCCAGGGCTCGGATGATACTCATCGCCCCGGAGTGGCCCAGGCAGTGGTGGTTCACGGACCTACTTCACCGGTCTCTCCTTCCTCACATTCGGTTGCCGTGCAGGCCGGACCTTCTCACGGAGTTTGGGGGACGGATGTTACACCCCAACCTCTCGTCTTTGAGTTTGGCGGCATGGCTCCTGAGATAGTGCAATATGGCCATCTGAATCTGCCCGATGATTGCATGGACATACTGAAGGAGTCTAAGAGACCTTCCACTCGGACTTCATATGCTTACAAGTGGAAGAGGTTTTGTATCTGGTGCCAGTCTAAGAACCATGATCCTACAACCTGTAAGGAAGATGTCATCCTTCCTTACCTTTTACATTTGGCGCAGTCTGGCCTTAATGTGCATTCCATTAAGGTTCATCTGGCTGCATTGACTGCCTACAGGAAATGCCCTTCACAGACTTCTTTTTTCCAGATCCCTGTGATCAAAGATTTTCTGGAAGGATTGAAGAAAGTATTCCCTCCTGTCAGGCTTCCCTCGCCTTCATGGGAATTGAATGTGGTGCTGTCCAGATTGATGAAGGAGCCTTTTGAACCTATTCATAAGGCTTCGTTGCATCACCTGTCCTGGAAGGCGGCGTTCCTCGTGGCCATTACATCGGCCCGCAGGGTGAGTGAAATTCAGGCGTTGTGTTGTAATGAACCTTATACTGTATTTCATGCTGCTAAGGTTGTTATGCGTACTCACCCTAAATTTCTTCCCAAGGTTATTTCTGATTTTCATGTCAACCAGACTATAACTTTGCCTACGTTTTTTCAGAACCCTTCATCCCCAGCGGAGAGGCCTCTCCATTCCCTGGATGTTAGGAGGGTGTTGAAATTTTATCTGGATAAAACCAAAGATATTCGTAGGTCTGACCAGTTGTTCATCAATTATGGATCGGTCAGGACGGGTCTTGCGACCTCTAAGCAGTCCATCTCTAGGTGGATTGTGTCCTGCATACAATTGTGTTACCAAAAGGCTAATAAGACCTTAGGAGGTAAGCCTAAGGCTCATTCCACCAGGGGCAAAGCTGCCACGACGGCTCTGCTCCGTAACGTGCCGATTGCTGAAATCTGCAAGGCAGCCACTTGGAAGTCGGTTCATACCTTTGCTAAGCATTACTGCCTGGACACTGACGCCAGGACAGACGCTCAGGTTGGGCAGGCTTCGCTACGGAATTTGTTCGCACAGTAGTGGCGTTATGTGTTTATTCTCCACCGCCGCTTGGTGTGGGGATGGGCTTGCCATTCTATTCACTAGATTATGACTATACACAGAGATCCCCTACTACAGAAGGAGTAGTTTCTGTCCTGTAACTCCAGTTCTGTAGTAGGGGTATCTCTGTTATAGTCATAAGCGCCCGCCCTCCTCCCCGGTGGAGATATTTCATCATGTAAAGAATGCGACAGGTCTGGCGTGCTTCGCCTTCAAAAAGAACTGAAAGTAGAGGGACCTGCTATGCATTCTGGGATACTGGGAGAAGTTCTGGAAAGTTCTCTTAAAGGCACAGTATCCTATTTAAGCCACATAATGGCAGCCTATGGGGCTTGTCTGTCCCTACCTTCCTCTCTATCATTCCAGAGTCTTTGACTGGGGGAGGCAAGTTTCTCTATGGTAGAAACTGGCATGCTGTGTTGTGTGTGGTGTTTTTTGGTGGAATTTGTAGTTGAAGTACTGGACAGTGTAGCCTGTGGATATAGGCTGCATTATTTGTCTTTAAATTCTCTCTTAAGTGTCTTTGCAGTTTCTGCATTATTTTGACAACTTAAGAGATTATTTTTGATTGCCGGGGTCCACGCACATGGGCGGGACTATTCACTAGATTATGACTATAACAGAGATACCCCTACTACAGAACTGGAGTTACAGGACAGAAACTACTCCTTATCTTTGCAAGTAAGTTCCAAGTAGTCCAAACTAAAATGTTTATTTGAAGTTAATAATGTATCATTTTTATTTCCTGTTTGTGTTGTGTTTTTGTTTTTAATTGTCCGCCTGGGGAAGAGGTGCGTTATTTGTTTTAATGGTCGCTATACAAGTAAAAATGTGCTTAATTGCAGCCAAAGTTTGTTCTGTTTGCTATTGATTGCTAGACTTGTTTTGTTAAATGTTTTTATCCGGATATGTTTTGCCAGTTATAGGCATTCAAATCTGAATAGCCATTGACCACCTTGCCTGGATACCCCCATCCCTTTAGAATGCTGACTGAATCCAGCCGAGCGCCATTTCGCACTAATTGCTATCGGAATACCATCAGTTCAGCCAAGAGTAGCATGGCGTATGGTTCTTGCACCACAGTAATTATTTATTACCAATACAGTAGTCTAATAGGTAAAACGTCTGTTATATATAGTAGACTTTGACGAGTGATAGCAGGAGAATCAGTGCAAAACCTTTTGGCAGCTGTGAACCCATCTGCCCCAGAGGGTTGCTGTTTGTAATTGCATTTGTATTTGTATAGCGCTTACTACCCCAGACGAGGCGTTGAAGCGCTTTTTCGGCGAGTAGCACGCTACTCCGGGACCCATAGAGGATTAGTGTTGAATTAGTATAGTGAAACATGCAAGTACATTTTAAGTTGTGGATATGTTAGTCAGTTATTTGGATTTGGAAGGACAGCAGAAGGATAGAAGAGGAAAGAAGATTTGTATTTATATAACGCTTCTAACCCCTGATGGGGTGGGGAAGCACTTTTTTTGGGCGAGTAGCACGCTACTTCGGAAAACCATAAAGGATTAGTGGTGAATTAGTATGGTGAAATATGAAAGTAATTTGAGTGGTGGATATTACTCAGTTATTTGGAGTGAGAAGGATAGCGGAGGCATAGAATGGAAAAAAAGGTTTGCATTTATACAGTGCGTATAACCCTGATGAGGTGTTGAAACGCTTTGTTGGCGAGTAGCACGCTACTCTGGAACCCATAAAGGATTAGTGGTGAATTAGTATAGTGGAATATGGAATTAGAGAAGTGAACATGCTGGTCTGTTATTTTGATTGAAAAGAATAGTGGAGGGACAGAGGAGTGAAGGATTTATTTTTTTTAGGTCGGAGCAGTAGGAGGAGGCTTTTGGATGAGTTAAACCGTTTTTTGGAGGGGAAGAGTCAGAGGGAAGAGTTTAGAAAGGTTTGTTTTGGGGGATCGGTATAGTGAAAGAGGAGTCAGATGATGCAAGGAGGGGTAAAGTAGGAGAGAGTCAAGAAAGGGTTATTTTGGGGAACATAGTAGTGGTATGGGGTTTGGGATAAATGAGAGAGTGGGTGTAGAGGAAATAATGAATGATGTATATGGTGAGAGATAGGGTAGTGAATTGGAAAGAGTAGTAGAAAGAAGTTTGAGATGAGTCATAAAGTTGGGCTAGAAGATATTAGAGAAATATAGGTTGAGAAATAGGGTGGTGTATTGGAAATGCTAAATTAGAAGAAAGAGATAAATATATAGATCCATAAATACATGCAAAGTATATAGATGCATAAAGGAAGTAAGTATATGCAGATTAAAGATATTCATAGAGGTACAGGATGAGAAATAGTGTAGTGCATTGGATATGCTTTTTCGGGAGAAAAGTAACAGACACACAGATCCAAGTACATGGAGGTACATAGATGCACAATGGAAGCAAGTACATGTAGACCAAAGATGATTTTTGTTTTTATAACAACATAATTATTGTACATGTTTATACAAAGCAATACACAAAGATAGGCACATATCTATAGTAAAAATAAATGCTTATATACAGAGGGACAAATACATAGGGTGGGTATTAATGAATGGAAAAATGGGCAGCATTCCTGGCCCTGGCCCTGACCAGTCTCGAACAGGCTCAAACGGGAACTCACCCTTGTCCTCTCTGCCCTTAACGGGCTCAAACAGGTACTCACCCTTGTCCTCTCCGCCCTTAACAGGCTCAAACAGGCACTCACCCTTGTCCTCTCGCCCTTTGCCTCGACACCGGGGCTGAGACGCCCTAAACCTGGCCTCTTCTAACCCTAGTAATCAGGTGACCCCTTCAGCCAATGGGAACCCTAACCCTAACACTATCCAATCACAACACTAGCCCTGAAATCTAGAACCAATAGGAGACCAGGACCTTACAGCCAATCTTAGCCCTAGTCCAAGCACCCAATCAGTTCAAAAACCCTGATCTCTACATCCAATAGATGCCCTAGCCCTACCAGTAGTCCCAACCCAAGTCCAATCAACCAATGGCACAAAAAGCCCTAGTCCCTGCTTCCAATAGAAACCCTAACCCTACTCTTAGTCCCACACCGAGTCCAGCAACCAATCACACCAGAAGCCTTAATCTCTACTTCCAATTAAAGGCCTAACCCTAGCCTTAGTCCCACCCTAGTCCCAATAACACAGGAAGCCCTAGACCCTACTTCCAATAGAAATCCTAACCCTAGCCCTAGTCCCAACCCTACATTGATTGAATCACAGACCCAGAAATCAATCAGAACACTCAAATACCCAACCAAAGAGGACATTAACTTAATCCAATAGAAACATCGGATACAACCACCAATCAGTGTATACATGCTCCATCCACTAGCAGACCATATGAGGTCCCAGCAACCTAAGACAAGGTTTGCTGGCCAGGGAGTTGGAAGATGCTTCTCCTGTTTAGAATCTCCTAGGAGACAGACATGCACAATCCACACTTTGGACTTCTGTAGGTAAAGTCCTCGCAAACTTGAAATCTAACAATACTGGTTGAATGAAACTTTACTCCCTCTCCTGGCCAAAAAAAGAAGCACAATTCCTTATTAAACACAGTTTTAACAGCTCACAGAAGCACCCACTGATGTTTAATATCCCTGTTGCTGGGGGGCGGGGAGGCAGGGGGCTGGTTTCACCGGCTTGTTAACACAAAATAGTGGCTGGGGAAGCACTGTTCAACATACAGGTCTTAGTACAGAGCAAAGGAAGAATTTGGAGGGAAAAACTACAGAGTTTGGACTGCAAATCCCACAATTTAACACGTTAAATGGAAGCAATCATGGGCAGGAAAAACCACAAGTTTAAAACACAAAACAGGTGATAAAATATGCAATCACAGGTAGGTTAAAACTACGATTTTAAACAGTAACAACCACAGGCAAAGACAGTAATCACAGAAAGGGAAAATGTTTTTTTATTAAACTTTTTTGGGGGGAGGAACAGCGCTAGTCTGCCTCCTTACCACTTCCTGGACTCTGCTTACTGCAACCTGGGGCACAGTTAGTCTGCAACTCACAAGATGGAGGAGAATGATTTGGGGTGCACGCAGCAAAGCCTTAAGGGGCCTGGGCAGGTGTGAGGGCAGAGCTCAGAGTTGCCTGGTAGCTGAATAGCCACTCCCCAGTCCTAAGTCTGCTGGCCTGGGGGTGGGGGGTGGGGAGCTGCTGCTTCTGTTCAGAATCTCCTAGGAGACAGACAGGCTCAATCCACACTTTGGACTTCTGCAGGTAAAGGCCTAACAAACTTGAAATCTAGCAATACTGTTTGAATAAAACGTTACTCCCTCTTCTGGACAAAAAACGAAGTGCACAGTCCCTAATAAACACAGTTTAAACAGCTTATAGAAGCACCCTCTGATGTAGAATATCCCTGTTGCTAGGGAGGGGCAGGGGGGCTGATTTCACTCGCTTGTCAACACAAAATGATGGCTGGGGATGCACTGTTTAACATACAGGCCTTAGCACAGAGCAAAGGAGAAATTTGGAGGGAAAACTGAATCTCATTTGTGGAAATTAACCATCTTGGGATGGTTGCCTTTCAACATAAAGTCAGGGAACGGTTTGTGTCAAATAAAAAAACAAGCATATGCAATACAATAGGTTTCGCTTTTGTAAGAGTTTGAGCTATTCGCATTGTAAATGACAATGCCTTTTACTTATGTGTTTTGAAAACCTTCTAGCGGTGCCTAAACACGCACATTATACTTATAGTCGTTGCTTATGAGCAACAAGGCTGTCAGTAACTATGTCTCTTTTACTGCCAGCCTTGCTTCTTATAATCAAGGACTATAAGTACAAAGTGCATATTTACGTACATCTTCAAAACACATAAATACAAGGCATTGCCATATACAATACCACTAGCTCAAATGCGAGACCTATTGCATTGCAAATGCTTGTTATCTTGTTGAGTACCAAACGGGCTATACTGGAGTGCAGTGGGCCTCATACATCCATAGGCCTCTGTGCCATTGCAGCTGATGCACCAATGACCGCTACACCCAATATTGATGGTGAAAGTGCTGCATCCGAGCTTAAGGACTTTTTAATTCCAACTAGGTGCTGCTAGTGACTTCCTCCCAGTGCAGAACATGCTCTAGTACAGGCAGCTAGATACGTGATTATCTCTTCCCTAGCCCTACCAATCTCTGACAAGCTAAGACACACTGCCTGTTAAGGTCATATTCACCCTCAGATGGCACTACGCTCCTAAACAATTACCTCTTTTATGGTAATAATTTGCTGCAGGAACCATGGATGGAACCCTCAGATGTGATCTTCATTGCAACTATCCCCCTCATGGGGTGCATGGCCACTTTCATACCAAATCGCTCTCTCATCTCAGAACTCCTTGTAATGCTCCAGGAAATCGCGGAGAAAAAAATCCTAAAATATTAGATCCGGCTTTTCGGACACATGAATGGCAGTGGAAAGCTTCGCCTTGGAGGAGTAGGTGCCCGCTGCATGAATTGGAGAAGCTGAATGTATGTGATTACAAAGGGATTATGTTTCACCCTCAAGTGTATGCTATTAAATAGGTACAAGCGGTGAGGCACATGATGATGTGAGGCTAGGCATGGGAGTGGTGTAACTCTCCAGAGCCTCTTGAAATTTTGAGAAAAAACTGAAAGAGAAGCTGCATGGGGTTTTCTATGGGTAATGGTGGACCGGTGTCCTGAATCAAGATGTCTAGGAGGCAGTACCTTACAGCACTATCAGTTCCTGGACATGATCCCTCCTTATGGAGGATTATAATTTCCTGCCTGGGAGAAGGGACAGAATGTGAGGCAAAGAGAAAAGGGGCGGAATAGAGCAGGGTGGCGAACAGGCTGCCTGATGAGAGGAAAGTTTTCCCAGTTGTAGAGGAATATCAGGAAAGGACACAAGGGGCTTGATTCACAAAGGTAACTTACAGTTTTAAGCACGTTTACACCTTGTAGTACGTTTATTTCTTTTGGCATTCACAAAACTCTGAGTGTAAACTTACTACAAAGAGTAAGTTAAATTTCTCCACCCCACAGTGAAACAATTGGCTAACTCTTGTGTGGGTGGGTAACATCACCCATTTAAACCCCTCTCTGGCATTACCCGAACACCTCTTACTCCTACCCAATTACTTCCACTTTAGTGTAAGCAGTAGCAGTCGGTGGTGGGAGTAGCTGCCATGCGGTAACATGGGGAGGGGGAGGGGCAGGGTGGGGGGTAGTAATCTACGGATTACGTAGGATTACAGGTAAGTAAACAAATAAATAAATAAAACGAATTTCGTTGTGTGCACTGCATCGCATTTGGGGATGCAGTGCATGCAACGAAATTCGTTTTTCCTCTACCATATCCAAAAAGGCTTTTCTTCACGGCGCATTCTACATGTTAAATTGTTCTTAAAAACGTAATCAAAAGTTAGTTTGTGTCTCAAGAAAGTATTCACCAAAAACTTTATCCATCTTAATTTTGTTTAATTCTTGTAAAACTTTCAATGTTGCAAAGGTGTCATCTGAATTTGAACAATAATATTCCAATTTACCTGTTTTGTAAAATAAACTAGCCAAAACACTACATGTTATTCCCTACGTCAAAAGGAGATGATGGTAAGTCACACCGTCTGATACAGATGCAGGTAACCGCATACAGACATAGCAGTCTCTTACATCCATAGTTTTCACATATTCATACAAAAGTTTTAAAAAAGCATTTTCCGAGCAGTAACTAATGGGATTATCTCTATGCAAGTCAGGATTATATACAGTTTTCACATCATTCTTTAACCACTGAATCTTTTCTTTTGTACTATCATTAATCTTAACATGGTCAAATTCTGGTCTTAAAGGGATCACTATTGCTAATATAAGCCACACTAATATTAGTAATCCTGTACATATTAACCACATTCTACACCATTTCCGAAAAATAGCACAATTTGATCTATCAACATTATTAGTAGGCATTTTTTTTCAAATACAATATATCATTTACAGTCTTTTATTGTTACCACCGTTTATTTATCTTTTAACACTTGGGAAAGTGTCCTTAGATCTCTTTCTTTAATATCAATCTCTTTTTATCATTTCTCTTTACTTCTTTTGTTTTAGTTCTCTTTCAGTTCCCAGTTTTACACAACTTTGTCTCTCATCAGTCTTCTTACTCACTTTGATAATTCAGATTTTCTCGACTACTGTCCATTTCCTCTATTGTGGGCAATCGAACATATGTCCACTCAGGCGATTTATACTTTTGATTTGGCCTTCTTACTCTTTTTGGCCTTTGCACAGTTTCTTTATTTTCTCTTGTCAACTCCTTTTGACTTGTTATTTCCTTTACTTGTTCCTCTTGATTTTTACTTCTATTAATCAGTTTGAACTTTAATCCAACATTTCCTTTAGGTCAATTGTCTCTTTACGTGATTTATTGTTTTCAGGCTCTATTGCTCCACGTTCTAATTTCCAAGCTCTTTTTCGAGAACTTCTCCTTTGTTTTGTTTCATCATCACTGTCTTCAGACTCAGTTTCAGACTTTTCATTATTTCCTCTTATTCTGGATTTTATTATTTCTGTCTCATTCACTGAATCTGTGTCTTCTTTTATCAATTCAGTTACTTTGCTAGGAACTTCTCCATAGCTGGTACTTGGAAGCTCATCCTTATCGTGAGATCTTTCCTTTTCACCAGTCTCAAGATTTATGTTCCTGCTTTCAGTGTTTTCAACTTGTCCTTTAGAACTGTTACCTTTACCAGTTTTCTTTTTACTTTTGTCAGTATCCAAACCCGTACTTGGTTTTTCCAGATGTCGACTTTCAGGTCGATCTTCAAGATCTGGAACTTCAATGATTTCACTTTCTCCTTCAGATGCTGAACTGGTATCTGATATTTCCAGATGTCGACGTACAGGTCGAGCTTCAAGATCTGGATTTTGGTCTTGTTCACCTTCATAATCAGTCTGTACTACTCTCTGTCTCTTCCAATTGTTGATTTACAGGTTCAGGGACTCTATTCATGTGGCTGGCATGAACCCATCTCTTTACTCCAGCACACTTGACTGCAGTGGTGCTAACCAGAATGACTTGTCTCGGTCTGTACCAGTGAGGAACTAGACAGTTTCCTCTCCGGTGCACCTTTATCCAAACCCAATCTCCAGGATTTAGGTCATGAGCTGGATGTTTCTCTTTTGTACTTGCATCAATCCCAACCTGGTGGAATACAGAAGTTACCACGTCAGACAGGTTCTTGCAGTAATCCAGTATGATATCATTTATAGTCAATAGTTTATCAACTGGTACAAATGCTTGCCTCATTACTCTTCCCATTAGTATTCCATGAGGACTCAATCCTGTCTTTCTATCTGGTATGCTCCTTAAGGTCATCAGAACAAGTGGTAAAGCATCAGGCCACTTCAGTCCTGTGGCCAAACACATTTTTCTAAGTCTGTTTTTTTTTGTTCCATTTACTTGTTCAACTACCCCAGAAGCCTCTGGTCTGTAAGCAAAATGCAATTTCTGACCAATGTTCAGTGCTTCGCATATTAACTGTATTAGTTCATTTTGGAAATGTCTTCCTCTATCTGATTCAATCGTTACTGGAAAACCAAATCTTGGGATAATTTCTCTTAAAAGAAGTTTTGCAACAGTCACTCCATCATTGCGCCTTGTGGGGAAAGCTTCAACCCATCGTGAAAACAAGCAAATGATCACAAGAACATATCTAAGCCTATTACATGGTGGCATCTCTATAAAATCTCATTGCATCCTGGTAAAAGGACCTCCCTCCCGTCCTATGGTTCCAGGCTTACAACAGTTTTTTTCCTGGATTCAATTGTTGACACACCAAACATCGCTGACACAGGCTTTCAGCGATCATTCTGAACTTGGGAATGTACCAAGTTTGTCTGAAAAGATGTATCATAGCATCCCAACCAATATGAGCTTGACCATGGTAAATTCGGGCCATGTTAGAGATCATGCTATCACGCATTACTGGTCTTTCATCTTTGTATATCCAAATTTCATCTTCTTCTCTTTGTCTGCAACCTGCTTTTAACCATATATCTTTTTCCTCATCACCTGCCTCTTGTTACTGTCTCACTTCCTGCCAAGTCTCAACCACATTAGTAAGCATTAAAGGACTTGAAACATGTTATTTTTCTCTTTCCCGATTGGTTCCAAAACTACTGAGAAATATGCAATTGGTCTTCTCATTCTTCCATGTCTCTGAATTAGAACTGATAATGCATACCGTTCTCTTTCACTGCAATATAGTTCAAATTCTTTCTCATAATCAGGCATACCTACTGCTGGTGCTTCACACAGACTGTTTTTCAACTGTTCAAATGCTACCATTTCTTTTTCATTCAGCACTATAGGGTCTTTCACATCTCCTCTTGTCAAGCGGTGCCGAAGTTTTGCAATCAATGAAAATCTACTTATCCATTGTCAACAGTAACCAACCATTCCTAGAAACATTCTCACTTGTTTCTGTGTCTTTGGGGGTTTCATTCCTTGAATAATTCTAATTCTCTCTACGGTAACATGTCTCATTCCTTTTCCAATTTTGTGACCTAAATACTGCACTTCTTGCTGGAAATTTTTTAATTTCGATGGAGGCACTTGATGTCCTCCTCCTGCCAAATGATTTAGCAATACTATTGTGTCAGAAACACATGTATCTTTGGTTCTTGATGCAACCAGTAGGTCATCAATATATTGAACAAAAACAGATTTTCCTAGCATTTCTAGGCTCTCTAGTGATTTCTTCAATAACTGATTAAAGATAGAGGGACTTTCAGTATACCCTTGAGGAATTCAGCACCATGCCAAAATACGCTCTCCAAACCGGAATGCAAATATCGGTTGGCTGTCAGGGTGTAATGGAACTGTAAAGAATGCGTTACACAAATCAATAGCTGTGTACCATTCTGCATCATATGGAATCTGATATAATATCACAGCTGGATTTGGTACAATTGGACAAGATGGCACAACAATTTTATTTATCTTTCTCAAATCTTGCACTATTCTAAATGTTCCGTTTGGCTTTTTCAATCCCATTATAGGTGAATTACATGGACTACTCATTATTTCTTTTAGAATTTCTTGCTTAATCATCTTGACAATCACAGGGGTTATTCCTTCAATTATTTCTGGTGTCAATTTATACTGTGGAATATTTGGATAAACAGCTCCTTCTTTCACAGAAATTTTTACGGGACTTACATCTTTCATTAGTCCTATTTCTTCTCCTGAAAAATCCCACACTTCCTCTCTGACTGTTTCTTTTAATTCACTAGTATTTTTCTCTCGGTCAAACACAGGAAACATTTCAATTCATTCTGAATCTATTATTGACATGGTCATTTTATACAACATGTCATCATCTGCAGTTTGGAACGCAATGCCATCTGGTGAACAATAAATTACACAATTCATTTTACCGAGTATGTCACGTCCAAGCAAATTAATAGGACTGCTGTCACATACCACAAATCAAAGCATGTCCTTAACATTACCAATTTCCACTTCTACTAGTTCAGTGAGTGGTGTTTTAATCTGCCTATTTGTTACCCCTACAACTTGGATATACTCACCTGAGAGAGGAAGGTTTTGAATTTCTTCTGATCTAATGGTAGAACGGGTAGCACCTGTATCCACTAGGAAGGTAATATTTACACCATTCACCTTTCCATTCACAAAAGGACCAGATTGATCTACCTCCAGAGTTGCGACAAGCACGCACTCCACTTCCTCTCCTAGGCACTGTCAACAGCTCTCATCTGACTCGTTCCCATCCGACCTCAACCAAAACTGCGGAATTACAGTTAGACACGGTGATCTTGTTACTGTTCTCATCCGTAGAATCCTGTCTCTGCACTGTATTTCTGAAGATTTACACTGTGTGGGAATGGTGGCTCTTGACTCTGCTGGGCAACTACCTGTTGCTGTGGCGATGACTGTTGATTCACCTCATTCTGCACCTGTGGATTTAATGATTTATTTTCCTGAATAACCTTTTGAGGTAACTTACACTCATTCTTCCAATGCCCTATCTTGCCGCAGTTATGACATGCCCATTTCTTCTTTGCCTCATCTAAATTCAATTGTCCCTTTCCTTTGTTAATATTACCTTTCGTTTTTGTTTGATTTCCGTCATTATTTTGGTTGCCAAATTGAGCTCCCTGTTGTTCAGCTACTTTCACTTGTGCCCACATAGCTTTCTCTTTAAGCCTTCTCTGTTTGGCATCAAGTTCATCAAGCTCATCAATACAGTGACCGCTGCGCCTCTAACAAGGCCGGGTCACCCCCCTTGCCTCCCACACCTGCCGCTGCCTGCCTGCCACTTCCAGCCACCAGTGATTGAGCGACCCAAGCCGCCGCTGGCCCGCCCGGACCTCTCCTCGTTCTCCCGCCTGCCGCTGCCATCCTCCGTGCTGAGCGACCCAGCCACCGCTGGGCCGCCCGGATCTTCACCCGCCTCCCTCGCTTGACCCTGGTTCCCCGCCGTCCAGAGGTCCCGCCGCTGCCTCCCTGTGGCCCCGCCCACCACCAGCCCATTGGCCGCCCCGCTCCCGCCACCCAGCTGACCCGCCCACCCGGCTCCTTACTTAAGTGGACCGCGGAGTTCAGCCAGGGAGTGACCGCTGTGCCTCTAACAAGGCCGGGTCACCCCCCTTGCCTCCCACACCTGCCGCTGCCTGCCTGCCGCTTCCAGCCACCAGTGATTGAGCGACCCAGCCGAAGCTGGGCCGCCCGGACCTCTCCTCGTTCTCCCGCCTGCCGCTGCTTACCTCCGTGCTGAGCGACCCAGCCACCGCAGGGCCGCCCAGATCTTCACCCGCCTCCCTCCCTTGACCCTGGTTCCCCGCCGTCCAGAGGTCCTGCCGCTGCCTCCCTGCGGCCCCGCCCACCACCAGCCCATTGGCCGCCCCGCTCCCGCCACCCACCCGGCTCCTTACTTATGACGCCCCCAGAGCGACCGCGCAGCGGGAGCGCCGACTGAGCGCCGAAGGTGCGCCAAAGGTAAGCCCGTGTGCGCCCGTCCGTGCCTGGACCGCGCCCAGCGCCAGATCCCCTGGCCTCCGCAGACACCAGCCCACCCGCCGGACCTACGACGCCACCGAACTCTACGCACTCAACGCCGGAAGAATCCCGGGGTGCTACCGAGCCACCCGAGACGCACCCACGGACCCTTCTGCTGCAACGCCTGCAAGTTCACCTGCATCCGGACCTGCACCACTCCAGCAGTGCTCAAGACCTCGACGAGCCACAGCAGCAGCCACCTGAAGTGCATCCTGCTCAACACCCGCTCCGTCCACAGACACGCCGTCGAGCTCTGGAACCTGCTCGACACTACTTCACCAGACGTCACCTTCCTCACGGAAACCTGGATGAATGCCTCTTCAGCGCCCGACATCGCCATCGCCATCCCAGACGGCTACAAGATCATCCGAAGGGACCGCATCAACCAGACCGGAGGAAGCATCGCCATCGTCCACAGGAACACCATCAGCATCACGACCAACACCAACGACACCCTTGCAACCGCCGAGCACCTGCACTTTCAGGTCCACATCAACCCCAAGACCACCCTCAGAGGCACCCTCATCTACAGACCCCCGGGACAACGCACACAATTCAGTGAAGACATCGCCGACTTCCTCAGCCCGCACGCCCTGGAGAACAACAACGACGCAACACAGCCACCCTGCTGGACAACCTCGCCAACCTGGGACTCAAGCAGCTGGTGACCACCCCCACTCACTACGCCGGACACACACTCGACCCCGTCTTCTCATCCAGCAAGGACATCGCCTTAAGCTACGCCACCGGACTCCACTGGACGGTCCACAGCTGCGTCCACTTCAGCTTCAGAAGGACCACGACCCACCGCCACCAACAACAGGTTGCACGCAGAAGCTGGAACAAGATCACAGCCGACCAGCTCGCGACTTCCCTGAGCAAGAACCCACTCACCAGCGCAACAAATCCCAGCCAAGCGGCCACCAACCTCACGAAGTGGATCAGCGACTGCGCAGACGAGCTCAACCCCCTGAGGACCCCGCCTAGCAGACCCGGTAGCAAGAAAGCCCCATGGTTCACCGACGAACTCAAGAGCTCCAAGAAGAACTGCTGAGCCCTCGAGAGAACCTGGCGCAGAGACCCAACACCGGACAACATGACTGCCCTCAAGCTCGCCACCCGAAAACACCACCAACTCATCCACGCCACCAAGAAAACTGCATTCAAGGAACGACTGGACAACAACGCACACAACAGCAAGGAACTCTTCAACATCGTCAAAGAGCTCTCCAACCCCAACGCCGGAAACAACGACATCACCCCTTCGCAAGACCTCTGCAACTCCCTCAACTCCTACTTCCACAACAAGATCGCGGACATACACAACAGCTTCAGCACTCAACCGACGAACGCCACGACCGAAACACCGCCCATCACCACCACCCTCCGCGCCTGGACTCCGATCAGCACCGAAGACACCGTCCGCACGATGAACTCCATCCACTCCGGATCTCCGACCGACCCCTGCCTTCACCACGTCTTCAACAAGGCCGACGCTGTCATCGCACCCCACCTGCGGGACATCATCAACACCTCCTTCGACACAGCTACCTTCCCGGAGAGCTGGAAGCACGCCGAACTCAGCGCCCTACTCAAGAAGCCATCGGCCGACCCCACCGACCTCAAGAACTACCACCCCATCTCGCTGCTCCCGTTTCCTGCAAAAGTCATCGAGAAGACCGTCAACAAGCAGCTGGCCGCCTTCCTCGAGACAAACGGATCCCTCGACCCCTCGCAGTCTGGCTTCCAGGCCAACCACAGCACCGAGACCGCCCTGATCGCAGCCACCGATGACATCCGAGCACTGCTCGACAACGGAGAAACAGCGGCCCTCATCCTCCTTGACCTCTCCGCGGCCTTCGACACTATCTGCCACCGTACCCTAGTACAACGCCTCAGCAACGTCGGAGTCCAGGAGAAGGCACTGGAGTGGATCATCTCCTTCCTCGCCGGAAGGACACAGAGAGTCCGCCTCCCTCCGTTCAGATCTGAAGCCACCGAAGTCATCTGCGGCGTCCCTCAAGGCTCCTCGCTCAGCCCAACCCTCTTCAACGTCTACATGAGCCCCCTCGCAGACATCGCACGCCAGCACAACCTCAACATCATCTCCTACGCCGACGACACCCAGCTGATCCTCTCCCTGACCAACGACCCCGCCACCACCAGAGCCAACCTTCACGAAGGGATGAAAGAGGTAGCCGAATGGATGAAGAACAGCCTCCTGAAACTGAACTCGGACAAGACGGAAGTCCTCATCCTGGGATCCTCATCCACCGCTTGGGACGACTCCTGGTGGCCCCCCGCCCTAGGCAGCGCACCCAAACCAACAGTCCACGCACGCAACCTGGGCTTTATCCTGGACTCGTCCCTCTCCATGACCAGACAAGTCAACGCCGTCTCCTCGTCGTGCTTCAACATCCTGTGCATGGTACGTAAGATCTTCCGGTGGATCCCCACCGAGACCAGGAAGACGGTCACCCAGGCCCTCGTCACCAGCCGTCTGGACTATGGCAACTCCCTCTACGCCGGAACCACCGCCAAACTCCAGAAGAGACTCCAGCGGATCCAGAATGCCTCAGCAGGACTCATCCTGGACATCCCCCGTCGCAGCCACATCTCCGGACACCTGAGAGACCTGCACTGGCTCCTGGTCAACAAGAGAATTACCTTCCGTCTCCTCACCCACGCACACAAAGCCCTGCACACCCAAGGCCCAGGATACCTCAACAGCCGCCTCAACTTCTACGCTCCCAAACGCCAGCTTCGATCGACCAGCCACGCCCTCGCAGCCGTCCCCCGCATCCGAAGAGCCACCACAGGGGGACGGTCCTTCTCCTACCTTGCCGCCAAGACATGGAACTCCCTCCCCACCCACCTCCGCCTGACCCAGGACCACCTCGCCTTCAGGAAGCAACTCAAGACCCGGCTGTTCGAGCAGTAGCAGACCCCCCTCCCCCAGCGCCTTGAGACCTTCTGGGTGAGTAGTGCGCTATATAAATGCGATGATTGATTGATTGATACAATATTTTGCATATCTTAATACTTCATCCACTGAGCTGCATTGCCAGCACATCATGTGGTTTTTTATCACATCACTTATTTCTGGTCTTAAACCACATACAAAATTGTATACGAAATGGCTCATATCCTTTTCACTCAGTTCTTCATATCCACTGTATTGTTTAAAAACTAAAAGTAATCTTTCGTAATATGCATGTACAGATTCTTTAGGTTCTTGCAATGTTCTGTCAATTTTTACCCAATCTTTTTCTTTAGGAGGAATTCTATTTTTCAAAAACGTTACTACTAGATTGTACTTCCTCATCACTTCAGGACCTGGAGCACCTGTTTTAGTATCTCTCAGACAGTCTGCTTTTTGCCAGTCAACAGTAATTTTACATTCTGTCCATAAAACTGCAGGTACAACTATGTCAAATAATCCATCTAAATCTTCCCACAATACTTTTGAGACCTTTACAAGCCTATCTACTTGTCTATACCATTCTACAGGTTGTTCTCGCAATCCAAGAAATTCATCAGTAAACGACAATATATCTTGTCCAGTCCAAGGTACATGTACATAACCTCCTCCTGGTATTCTCTCATAGGGACCTCATTCACCAAGGGTTCCTTTTCTTTGACAGTAAATGCTAATGACGTTTTATTACTAAATTCTTATCTTTTCTTTACCCATTTGCTTCTCCTTCGTTCCACTTCTCCCCATTTCCTCAGAAGCACAATTAACTCTTTTATTTGGGTCAATCTTCCTGAAGTATTTAGATTATCTATGTCCTTCTCAGTAAAATCTACTCTGTATGGTTTCTGTAACATTTTAATTTTTGAAAATTCGATTCCTAATTCATTCTCCGTCTCTTCCAATCTGTCATGCAGATTCTTAGCCCTCCAAGTAATGCTTTTACACATGAACATGAGTTCATCATCCTGATATGTTTTTAATCTCTCAGTTCCAATTGTTCCAATAATCAATTCTTCCATATCTATTTTTAATCTAACTACATCCAAAAGTTTAGGTTCCTGATCTTTTAATTGCAAAGTTTTAACCCAATCACTCAATTCTTTAGCTGTTGGTCCTATTAGAGTCTTTGTTAAATCAATTTTGTTTATGCTTCTTTCGGGTGTTTCAGATTCTGATTCTGCACCCATAGGAATCCTATATACGGGACTTTGATTTATAGTTAATTTGGGTGGTGTCATGCAACTAGTATTTCTAACTTCATTTAAATCTGGGTAAACCTTTTACCTTACTTTTTTCAAACTTGGGTTCAAAGGGATTGCTAACGATGGTTCTTTTATTCTTTGGTTTTCGAAAACGGGAATTACAGGACCTATTGTTACTGGCACAGTCACAGCTTCTATGTTTTTAGTGAGTTCTTGTATTTTCTCAGTTAATTTATTTGTGGATCGCATTAATTCAGAGCTTCTAGGATTTTCATCAGATTTCTGTTCTCTCTTTTCTGGAGTATTTGGTGTCACCACTATAGTATTTGGTTGATACGGAGGAGGTCTTCTATTTAAAATCTCCTCCATCACCTCATCCTCTGTGTCACTGATCCCACAACTCCTTCTCTCTATTTCCACATCTTTCCTTTTATCCGTACATTTCCGTCCTACAACCTCATCAACTGCCCTGCTCAGATACATTCCATCCAACATGTCAGCATTTCCGCATCTTCTCAGTCGTTCCCCATAGACCTCTCAGACTACACCTACGTTCCCTTAAACCTTCAAATCTCTCTCACTCTAACTCATGCATTTCATCTTCCCATTCTGTCAATGCTTCAAATTGTGTTGGTCTGGGTCTTGGTTCAAGCTTTATAATTTTTTCTCTCAAATTTCGTAATACTGCTGTATTAAATGAACCTACTTCTGGAAATGCAAATATTTCCTTATCCTTTTTAAACAGGTTCTTAATTTTCTTAAACCATGTAGGTTTCTCTCTTTCTTCTCCATAGTAATAATCCATTTTCCACAGATTTCACTCTTCAAAACAATCGTACGCTCTATCCTAAACTTTTTCGCTATACCAACCTATCGCAGCACAATTCACACTAACGCTCTAATCAAAAATAGAATACGTCACAGTCACTTCGACCTACGTTTGTGCAGTTCTTGCTAACACACCAATCAGTACTCAAAACGTTTCAGTCACGTGGACCTATTCCAGCGTGACTCTTGCTGATGTCAGCTCTGCTCCTGCTTCTGCTGACCCCTCCTTTACAATTTTTATCAGCAGAATATTTCTGTATTTAACACAACTTAAATCAGTTAGTTACGACATAAAATATTTCCATTTGTCTGTTTCACTAAAACCAAAGTGATAGTTTGCTCAAACATACAAGATTTCTGTATTTCCAGTAGACAGCGCTTACCTCTTCTCTACCACAGAATTTTAGTTTTGCCGATAAAGCAGCACTTCCCTCTACTTTACCATTCTAAGAAGCTTCGGTAACAAACCTGCTACTCTCCCAGGGCTAAGTTTTAATCAGAGTACATTTTCCTCGTGTACTTAGAGCAAGATTTTACAGATTGCCTTCACTATACATTCACCACTTTCACACAGAAAATGTCCCTCACTGTAACACACGACGATGTTCCCACTTTGAAATCAGACTATGTAATGTGCGACTTCACTTGCCACTCGTTCCCTTCTGCCTCCAGACAGAGTAACCAGCTTCCTCCTTCCCAGAAGCTTCAAAATTCTGACTACACATAACGTAATACAAACTCAACATGCAATGTTAGTCCATAATTCTGTACATCAGAACTCTATATACATTAACCTTGTCAATTTACACATTGCTTATCCAAACTAACCTATAGCAACCAGACTCCTTCTACCAAGAAAACTGATCCAGCGCTGCTCTCAAACAACCTTCCAATTTATCTCAAAATACCCAGGAGCTAACTGACTTTACTCGTTGGTGGGGCCATAGCACCGCGAGTCACTCATTCACACAATCACACCCCTTTAACGATCAGTGAAACTAGAAGGCGAGCTGCTGGACAGAGGAGTACCCTATTAAGCTAAATTTTAAATTCTATACATTATGTACATATACATATATGAATGAGTCTCCTTCTCTAGATTCATAGGAAATAACATCAAGGCACCCTACTGTTTCGGTCGATGGACCAGCTAGTAAAAGTTAGTTGATGGAAAATCAAGACCAGCTTAATTTACTATTTCCCATTTATCTTTATTTCTCTTATTATTTTAATTATCTGTCATGACTTTATTTATTTACTTCTAACATTTAGCTCATAATTTTCTTACTAAAACATTTCTATAATTTTAGTCAAGTAGAAAAAATTCTTTCAATGAATCTGACATTTATTAGCAAACAATTAAGAAATAAGAATTTTACAGAAACATATTACCAAGTTCGTTAAAGGAAATGACAGGAATAAACAACACAGGTTCCCAAAATCTGACTCTCTATCTTCCTCGATGTCTACCTCCCATCAGGACTCTGCATTCAATTCTATACCCCATTAAAAGTTAAAGTCTTTGCACCCAAAATTCAGTCCGACAGCATGTCGTGGTGCGAAAAGAAATTTAGGAACAGCTTTTTTTCTCTCTCTTTCGTACTGGCTCTTTTATACCCTTTTCCCTAACTGTCTAACTAAAATTTGAAACTTCAGGGTTCATACTCATTCCTCATTGGTCCATTAGAGGGGTGGTGATGATCATCTCATCTCCTTATTGTCCCAAATATTGCACTGTCACTTCCACATTTCTCATACAGTCAAAATTGTCCAATTTCCAACTCTTCATCCTTTCTTTGTATTGTTTATACATCATGTAGTTACTTCACTCAATTTTCCCAGGCTCACAAACTCGAGCATCTTTTGGCATCAGTCCGGTGTTCTAGGCCAATCTGACCTTTACATCAGTAGCCCGGGCACAGGCCGCTCAAACATCTCTCGAGCACAGTCGCGCATGCGTAGAGCCATACTTTCTCGGAGTCTCGCAAAGCAGCCATTTTATGACTAGGCCGCACGGGCCTCAATGGGAACTAATATGAAAACAAACACAACAGACGTTAGATTTTAGAATTAAAGCCCTTCTGTTTACCTCCCACCATTCTAATTTCACCCTGTTAGAGGTTACCTAGCGGAAAGCGACATAAATGCATTGTTTACTTACCAAACTTGTTCGTTTTGACACAAAAAACTCACAAGACACATAAATGCATAGCTCTATTTAATTAGAAGCATTACTGCACTATATTAGTATGACATTTTCACATGATTAATACATTATTGTTTGCAAAATCAGCAAATTAATTTTCCATGTGTACTTCTTTCTGTGTATGCTTTCCTTCTCGTTGGTTAGTTAATACACTTCACACAATTAATACGTTATGGTTATGAGAATTTGATTTCGCAAGGGGTACACAAAACTTTTTGTCACTCCCCAGCTCCATCCCGGTCTCACAGTATTGTGAGAGTTGAGGCTGCCATAATAAGCAGGCAACGCTCCACTGTCTCACAAAAACTGCAGCCTCCGTCAACGGTGGGGGCAACCCAAAGAATTCTTTGTTTTACCAACCCCAGGGGGACTGTGAGTTATTGCCGCAAAACTTGGAAACACTTTTAAAAATAACGCTTTCATTTATCAGTTCTAATAATAAATAATTTGAAAGAGGAACGCTCCCCAAAGTGTTCGTTGCCAAAATGTATTGCAGTAGGATAGTGTGAAAGGGGCTAAAGGGCTAAGAGTTATGGGTTGAAGGAATAGGGCATACGTGTTATGGATATGAGCAAAGGGGTTAAGAGAATAAGGCGTACGAGAGGTTAAGGGTGGAACGTACAGGCAATAAGGGTCAAGGGTTAAGGCATGAGGAGGGGTATAGGATTAAGGGTTAGGGCTATAAGGTTAAGGGTTTAGGGAATTAAGTTAAGGTTTTGGGCTCCAGTTTTAAAGGTTATGTGTTTGGGGAATGGAGACTAAAGGGGAAAGGGTTGTGAGTGTAGGGTTAAGACTAGAGATATTGGAGTTAATTGTAAAGGGTTATGGTTTCCGGCTGTAGGGCTAAGGATTTGTTGTATGGGTTAAGAGTTTAAGTGTATATGGCTTGGGGGTTAAGGGTATAGAATTAGAGTTGAGGGAACTGTCTTTAGAGTTAAGGAGGCAGATGTAGGTTTACAGGGTTGGAGGATTGGGTTAAGAGTTATGAGTTTAGGGTTAGTTAGGGGTGAACAGTTAATAGTATGGGGATACATATATAGTGTAGAGAGGTTAAAGTTATTGGGGCGAGTTTATGGGTGTAGCATACAGGATTAAGGTAATACAGTGCACAAATATAAGGTATAAGGTTTGGGGTAAGGGTTTGAGAAAGAGGGGTTAGGAATTTGGGGTACTTGAAAAGGGATTGGGGTATAAGGGTTGTTTAAGAGGTTAGGCATTAAAAGGCTAAAGGTATGGGCTGGATCATAGAGTGCACTTGTCTAGTGTAACAGTTAGAAATGTGTTTAATTTAGGTAGGGATGTCGAATGCCATACTCATTTGTAGCCTATTTGTGTGAGAAAAAAAATTCAAAGTCTTACTTTAATTTCGAACTGATTACATTTCTCAGGAAAGACTTTTAACTAACAAGGTACGATCAAATGTGAACCCCACGGTAACAAATAAACAAGCATTTGCAATGTAGTAGGTCTCGCATTCACACGATTTTGAGCTATTGGCATTGTAAATGACAATGCCTTCTATTTATGTTTTGGGTTTTAAAACATAAATACAGGTATTGTTATTTACAATACTAATAGCTTAAAAAATGCAAAGATCCCCACCATCTATACCAACAGAAAGGGAGCTTTGGATATATTGGGTCAAAGAGCAACCACCCCGACTGGCGCAGATGAAAGCACATCAGAATACTGAACGGAAAGTAACTTCACCTGAAAGCAGACATCGTTTGTCACAAAATGAAGGCACAGTTATGGGTAAAGGTTATGTGTTTGGGGAATGGAGACTAAAGGGGAAAGGGTTGTGAGTGTAGGGTTAAGACTGGAGATATTGGAGTTAAGTGTAAAGGGTTATGGTTTCCGGCTGTAGGGCTAAGGATTTGTTGTATGGGTTAAGAGTTTAAGTGTATATGGTATGGGAGTTAAGGGTATAGAATTAGAGTTAAGGGAACAGTCTTTAGAGTTAAGGAGGCAGATGTAGGTTTACAGGGTTGGAGGATTGGGTTAAGAGTTATGAGTTTAGGGTTAGTTAGGGGTGAACAGTTAATAGTATGGGGATACATATATAGTGTAGAGAGGTTAACGCTATGGGGTGAGTTTGTGGGTGTAACATACAGGATTAAGGTAATACAGTGCACAAATATAAGGTATAAGGTTTGGGGTAAGGGTTTGAGAAAGAGGGGTTAGGAATTTGGGGTACTTGAAAAGTGATTAGGGTATAAGGGTTGTTTAAGAGGTTAGGCATTAAAAGGCTAAAGGTATGGGCTGGATCATAGAGTGCACTTGTCTAGTGTAACAGTTAGAAATGTGTTTAATTTAGGTAGTGATGTTGAATGCCATACTTATTTGTAGCCTATTTGTGTGAGAAAAAAATTCAAAGTCTTACTTTAATGTCAAACTGATTACATTTCTCAGGAAAGACTTTTAACTAACAAGGTACGATCAAATGTGAACCCCACGGTAACAAATAATCAAGCATTTGCAATGCAGTAGGTCTCGCATTCACACGATTTTAAGCTATTGGTATTGTAAATGACAATGCCTTCTATTTATGTTTTGGGTTTTAAAACATAAATACAGGTTTTGTTATTTACAATACTAATAGCTTAAAAAATGCAAAGAACCCCACCATTTTTTTTTTTTTTAAATATATTTTTATTGCAGGAATTAGTATATTGGTAGATAGTTGACCAGCAGTATAAATCAATCAAAGTCAATAGAATACAATCCTCCGTCCCCCAGCAGTGTGTACCCTTACACAGCCATTCAGCCCACAACCCTAAGGTCGGGCGGCGATATCCAATGGGGACTTAACAGGAAGTCGAAGCTGGTCTGGATAATCCATCGTCCGTCATCTGCTTTTCTAAACAAGCCTACAAAACCCAAAAGAAAACCCCACCCTCAAAACACTATGAACTAAATTACCCCCCACCCAACCCCACCATCAGCGCACGGCAACAACCGCAATAAGATCTGTGAAAGGACCCAGGGGAAGCAATAGACCTGTAAAGCACAATCACCTATCGGGATTCTGGGCAAGCTGCTTCCTCACTTTCTGAATCGCTTGGGGCGCAATAATCCCTGAGGGCCTGCACTAATGTCTCCCATTCCAGCGCTGCTTCCTGTGCCTTTTCATTCGGATGTCTTCTAGCCAACTGGTATCTCAACGTGCTTTCTCCCGCCGCCCATTTCAAGAGTTCGCTGTGCCATCGGCCCCCCGTCGGACCAACCCGTGCCTTCCAGTTCCTGGTCACCTCTTGTTTAGCAAGGAGAAGCCCCAAATCAATGAATTTGCTAGTAATTTTGTTTTTGGGGGTATGTGGAAACCAATGTAGGAGTCCCACTGCCGCATCCACCGATAAGGATCTCCCCGTTACCTCCTCCAGGGTCTTCCCCACTTCCATCCAGTATGAGGCTAATCCCGGGCAGGACCACAACATGTGGAGGAGGTCTGCGACTGGTGCTTGGCATCTGGGGCAATCCGCGGAGCCCGTGGCAAAATACTGTTGGATTTTTGCTGGGGTCAAATACGCCCTATGGAGTACATAGTAGTGGACCAATTGAAAACGGGCGTGACGCGTGCCCTTCCAGGCTCTCCGCACGAGTTGGGACCAGGTCGTCTCCGGGATCTCCTTACCTATGTCCTCCTCCCAACGAGTTTTTAAGGTAGTGAGGGGGGCCAACCCCTCGTTGAGCAGTCTACCATATAGGCAGGTGACCGCCTTCACCGTCCCCGCTGACATCATGACGTATTGGCACACCGGAGACGTAGGAGGTTCCTCCTGTCCGTGTTTCCAATGCGCCTGGATTGCTCGGACCAGGGCCGAATGCAATAGAAAGTCGCCGCGAGGAAGCTCGAGGCGGTCAATTAGCTCCTGAAAGGGTAAGAGCGCCCCGTCCTCGTAGAGGTCACCTACCAATTGTAGGCCCGCGTCCTCCCAGTCCGCTAACCGTGACCAATCACCACCATGGGGCAGAGCCGTTAGCATACCCAAAGGTATTTCAGGTGCATATGGTATCCGCAACTGGCCCCGGGCGTGGGCTCGGTTCCAGCACAGGCGAACGGTCTTCTCCTCTAGCGTCAAGTCTTGCAAGGCCAAGCGCTGACGCAGCGCTATGAAAGATAGAACATGCCTAGCCATCCCCGTGCCTCTTCTATCCTCTGGGCCCCGGAATTCCCTGGCAATTTCCTGGGTGAGGGTCTGTAGCTGCGCCGCCAAGTAGTACTTCTCAAAGTCCGGTGCCGCAAGCCCACCCTCGGCCTTCGGCCTCATCAGGGTCTTGAGGGCCACCCTTCTGCGGCTCGAACCCCATAGGAATCCGATCATCATCGACCGTAACAGCCGGAAAGTGGCCGGCGGAATCCAGATCGGTAGCGTCCGAAAATAATACAGTAACCGGGGGAGTGCCACCATTTTGAGCAAAGCGATCCGTCCTGCCACCGAGAGCGGTAGAGTAGCCCAGAAGTCCATGCTACCCCGTAGCGCTCGAGTGCAGCGAGCTATGTTCCCATCCAAGAGGTCAGATTGTTCGTGGTAGATGTATACCCCCAGGTCCTTAAAGCAGTCTGGTTCCCACCTGATCTCTCTACCGATAACAGGGCTAGGTGTGCCTTTGCGGACCGGGAAAAGACAGGTCTTAGCCCAGTTCACCCGAAGGCCTGAGACCTCCCCAAACGCCGTGAGGGCCGTCGCTGCTCCATGCAGGGCAGCAACTGGGTCCTCAAGGAAGAGCAACAGGTCATCGGCGTACAGCGAAATGTAATGTGGGCCCAAAGGTGACCACAATCCACCATAATGGGCTCCCGATCGGAGTTGCAGCGCCAGTGGTTCCACCGCCAATGCAAAGAGAAGCAGGGATAATGAACAACCCTGTCTCGTGCCTCTCTCCACCGGATACTGTGAGGAGATCAGCGGGCCTGCCCGGACCCTGGCCGATGCCGAGGCATATAGGACCGCGGTCCATCTGATGTAACCCTCGCCAAGGCCGAATCGCAGTAACACAGTGCGCAGGTAGTCCCATTCCAGGCTGTCAAAAGCCTTCTCCAAATCTACCGATAGGACCACCGGGCAAGGGGCGTCCATTAGCGGTTCTCCCAACAAGCGTAACAGCCGACGGATGTTCATGGTCGTGTTTCGCCTGGGGATGAATCCAGCTTGGTCCTCATGTACCAGGGAGTTCATGTGACCTAGCAACCTTGAAGCCAAGATGCTGCTCAGTATTTTATAATCAACCGTCAGCATTGACAAAGGACGGTAGGACGCCGGATCGGACGAGTCCCTTCCTGGCTTGAGGAGGGGAACCACCAAGGCCTCGCACATCGAGCCGGGGAGCCGACCTAACCGCTTCGCCTCTCTATACACTATCAGCAACCGTGGTGCCAGGAGATCAGCGTAAGCTGTATAAAATTCAACCGGAAGGCCGTCCAGGCCCGGGGTCTTATTTCTCGCCATCTTTTTAATGGCGCTGCGGATCTCCCCCAGTTCTATGTCGGATCCCAAGGCTTTCGCCACGTCAGGCTCCACTGTTGGGAGTTCCAGAGGTCGCAGATAATCATCGAGCAGATCAGGGACTCTGGCAGAGCGACTGCGGTATAAACTTTCGTAGTAGTGCCGGTAACAGCTCAGAATCTCAGGCTGAGTGTGCACCTCGGTCCCGTCCGCCATGCGCATGGACGTCGTTAGAGAGGTCTGGCGCGTAGGGTTAGCCAGCCATGCCAATAAAGCACTCGATCTATCCCCCTCTGCGAGGGATCTAACCGTATAGGCCTTGTAGTCGAAACAGCGCAGCCGTTCGACCTCCGCCGCCACCGCCTCCTTCGCCTCCGCCGTGCGTTCCTGAAGTTCAGGGCGCCCGGGGCGGCGGAGTTCCAACTCACGGAGTTTCCGATCAGCAGTATCTAAATCGTCAAGGATAACTCGCCTCATGCCTACGTTCTTGGAGATGCAGTAACCCCTCACCACCACCTTAAAAGCGTCCCACTCCAGCGCTCTCGAGCTCGCAGTGCCCCTGTTGGACGCGAAGTACTCTGATATCTTATCTCCTAGGTCCGCTTTGAATACACTGTCCTCAAGGATCTCGGGACGCAACTTCCAGGTGGGCACTGCCGGCACCCCAGGAGACAAGCGAATGTCCAGTAGGAGAGGGTTATGATCAGAGATGGTCCTGGTCAAGTATTCAGACCGGACCGCCGCTGAAACCAATTCAGGCGAGCCAAGAAATCCGTCCAGTCTAACGTGTTACTCGTGTAGGCCTGAGAAATAGGAATAGTCTCTCGTGTCGGGATGTTGCGCCCTCCAGATATCAGTCAGACCCCAGTGTGTTTGCCAGTCCCTACGACCCTTGGCCACGCGGCGACCCGGAGAGTCAGGGAGGGGTGGGTGCGAGCGGTCATTCTCCACATCCACTACTGAATTGAAGTCCCCACCGAGTAGGAGGGGCCCGGAAAAGAAGTGGGCCAACGAGCCCGACAACCTGGAAAGGAAGGCAAGCTGGTCCATATTAGGTGCGTAAACACAGCAAACGTTTAGGTCCCTCCCCCCCAGAGTGCCCGAAATGGCCACATAGCGCCCCTCCGGATCCACCACTGAATTCGTGACCTGGAAGGGAACCCCAGCTCTAATCCAAATTAGCGCCCCCCTGGCATACGCGGAGTACGTAGTGCAAAAGACCTGCCCTCTCCGCCTACGCTGTAGCGCCGCCCCTTCCGCCTTGTTCAGATGTGTCTCTTGCAGCAGCGCCATTTGTACCCCTCTACGCACTAAATAAGCGTAGACTTTATGCCGCCTAGACATGGTGTGTAGCCCCCGCACGTTCCAAGTAATACATTTCACATTAGCAACATTAGCCATTGTCCCAAATTGTTCGTGCAAAGTCTCCCCATCCGGGTCCCAACAAAGAAAGAGCAACAATCAACCCAGCACTGATGGCGGCCATTTTCCCCAACCAAAACTCAACAACTCCAATTCGACCCAAACCCCTGCCCACCCTCCCCAGAACAGGACCCAAATAGCTCCATCTAGTTCCCATCCAAACCATACCCTCAAAAAAACCCCTATCCCCGAGTAATCCTGCGGTCGCCACCGTAGGAAGGCCTTAAGGGCCAGGTGCGGGCTGGGCGTTGGCAGTGGGCCCTCGACGCTCCGGCTGCCAGGACTAAATCCAGCCCAAAACAGTAGAAAAAACCCTTAGGGCACGAGCATGGCACCCCACCCCCACTTCTCCGGGATTCAAGATCAGTCACCGGCCCCTGCCCCCCCCCGCTTCGGGCCCCCACCCAAACGGATGCAGCTCACCCCGTCAACCCTGTCCATCCAGAAGGTCTTCAACCGAATTCGGCGTGATCACTGGCGTGTTGACGCTATCAGTCACCGATTCCTCCGAGTCCGTCGGTACTCCCTCGCCACCAGGGTCCGTTTCCTCTTCGATGGTACCGTCTCGTGAGCCAGACAGCGCAGATAACACCTCCAGCACTCCCTTCCGCTCCGTCGACGTCTCCGCAGTCGAGGGTCCGCCTGACCGGCCACGGCGACTCCGAATCCTTTTGGACCGCCGTCGCTGTCCAGGAAGAACCCCACCATCTATACCAACAGAAAGGGAGCTTTGGATATATTAGATCAAAGAGCAACCACCCCGACTGGCGCAGATGAAAGCACATCAGAATACTGAACGGAAAGCAATTTCACCTGAAAGCAGACATCGTTTGTCACAAAATGAAGGGACCCGTGCACCGGCGGTATTTCATCTCAATGGAATAGGTCTCGCATTTACGCGAGTTTGAGCTATTTACATTGCAAATAACAATGCCTTTTATTTTTGGTTTTAAAACTTAAATAAAAGGCATTCTCATTTACAGTGCCAACAAAAATAAAAGGCATTGTTATTTGCAATGTGAATAGCACTGATTGTATACAGTAACCGCAGTATCCCCTTGTTTGTCATAACATAAGTAAGGCTCCCAGTTCTCAGTTTTAACTGATGTTTTTAGATGTTTACAGGCGCATGCACGCAAAGGGCAGACAGTGCAACAGAACAGTTGTTCTAATGCAATATAGTGATCCCCCCATATCAACACCCTCAACTTTTACTCCCGCCCCAGCGCTCCTGCTGACTTCTCTGCACTTCGACCTGTAAGGTTGTAAATGCAGTGCGTATTCAGCGCAGTCTGGATCAGGTAATGGCAGCGATGCTCTGGGCTCCAGCAATGTCTGGCACAGGAAAAGCCTTAGACCAAGGTGTTGCACTATGTGATTACACGTTTGCAGCACAACTGAAGCTGTGTGTGTGTTGCTCTGGGTGATGACATGCTCTTATAGACAAACAGTGAGGAGAATGGCAGTGAAAACAAGAAGAGATTAGCACACTGTTGGGGGCGTGGAAAGGTTAATGGTTGTAACGCGGAAGAAGTGAATCCAGAGAACTCTCTAAGCCATGGGTACTTATAGTACGGCCCACGGACCGCCAGCGGCCCGGCAAGCCTTCCTTGGTGCCCGCGGACCTTGCAGACATCGTACCTGTATTTTTTTTGGGTTGTTTTCAAAAGTGTCAGCAAACACTGCCAGTTGCAGCAGCGCAACTGTGAGAGACTCTGCTCTATGGGGGCGGGCGATTCCAGCGATAGAGTGGATATGCAGGGGCGCTAAGAATAGGTGAAATACAACAAAGCCTCATTAACATGTAAATGGTCTTTTAAAAACCTGTAAAGTACTCGGGTGATGCTGTGTGTGTGCCTGGAAAGCTGTCTCAGCCCAGGCTGACACACACGCGAGGTGAGGTGACAGAGGGCAGTAGGGAGTGAGAGCCGGGTGAGGTGTGCGTTAAGAGACAGAGACAGAGAGACAGAGAGGGAGACAGAGGGAGGGTGACAGAGACAGGGACAGACTGAGACAGGAAGAGACCGAGACAGATAGAGGCAGAGACAAGGACCTGGACAAACTGAGGCAGAGACAGAGAGGTGGAGAGGGAGACGGAGGGAGACTGAGGGAGAGAGAGGGAGACAGAGGGAAAGAGGGGGAGGGAGAGGGAGACAGGGAGAGGGAGACAGAGAGAGAGGGAGACAGAGGGAGAGAGAGGGAGGCAGAGAGAGGGAGGCAGAGGGAGGGAGACAGAGGGAGGGAGACAGAGGGAGGGAGATAGGATAGAGGGAGGGAGACATACAAAGAGGGAGACAGAGAGAGAGAGGCAGAGGGACTGAGATAGAGGGAGACAGGGGGACGAAGACAGAGGGAGGAAGTCAGAGGGCGACAGACAGAGGGCGACAGACAGAGGGAGACAGACAGAGGGAGACAGTTAGAGAGAGGAGGGCAACAGAGGAAGGGAGACAGACAGGCGGAGACAAACAGAGGGAGGGAGAACGAGGGAGGGAGGCAGAGAGAGTGAGGCAGATAGAGTGAGTGAGACAGACAGAGGGAGTGAGACAGAGGGAGACAGAGAGAGAGAGGGAGGGAGACAGACAGAGGAAGGGAGCCAGAGAGAGAGAGAGAGATGTGTATGCCTGGTCTGGTGGCTCAGTGGATGAAGGTGTCTGCTGCAGTGGCCTGTGTTTAACCTCATGGTCACAGTTTATTTTGTTGCTCTAGCCCCGCGTCCCTCCCCCACTGACCCTTCCCCCACCGGTGCGGCCCTCGGCCACAAACCACACTGTAAATTTGGCCCCAGAGAGGAAGTTTTTGAGCACCCATGCTCTAAGCCCTCTTGCGTGACACCAAACTGTCAGGTTTACACTGCTTCTCAAGCAGACTTGTTATAGGTGTAATATGGTAGAACGTGACCAGTGATGAGGATTGTTATGCATGAAAAGCACAGCACAAAAAAACAGTGGAGTGTTTGTGTTTCCATTTGCACTATATTGGTGCTATTGTACACTCACTACTTGCCTTTTTCGTTTTGACCACATTTTCTCTCTTCTCTTTCCCGCTTGTGTGCTTCCCTTCTTACCACTCTCTTTTTCATTCTCTACTTTCCCTTTAAAATACTCTTTCTAGGCACACTACTAGCAATATGAGCCTCACTGAAACATTCACAAAACTAGTCACGTACTGGTACTACACCTCAGAACGAATACACCGGGCGGTTCCTACACAAATTGTGGACTGCTGGAGGGGATGTGCGACAACTGGCACACTGGTACACCTCCTTTTGGACCACCCACACTTACAGCAGTACTAGTCACAGAGTATTGATGTGAGTCCATCAATTTTATTGTCCAGCGATTCACAATAGTTTCTTATCTCAGCTTGATTAGCAGAAGATTTGAACCCTTTCCTTATATCAAGGGACAATGAAGTAAACGTGGCCAGCAGGGAAGCAGCCGAGATGGCGGGATCTGTGCCTAGTTTCATATCTTCGTTCGTACCCTCGTTCGTGCTACAGGCTTCACTCTCTACAATGGTGCCGGAAAGGGTGCCAGAGCAGACGTGCTGCTTGCCCGATACCTCCAGATCAACCTGACAATGTCATGGAGGGAAAACATGGTGGCAGCTTGCTGAGCTGCTGCGGTACTCCGTGCTGAGCTCCCGCTAAGGTTCCTCCAGTCACCTTCCAGAAGCACTTCCTTGGTGGCATCGAGAGGTTTAGGGCAAGCGAGGTGATGGGGGTGCTTTTCATCTCGGTTTGATTGATTTTACCCAATTCTACCACAGTTTTTCTCCCATACCCTCAATCACTGGCTCAGGCTGTATGTCAGCCGCCGGCGTCCTCTCAGAGTCACCGCTTCATGCTGTCCGCTTTCTTTGTCCATGCTTGGAGGCGGCTGGGGGTAGACCGGGGAGCGTGTAGCTCCCCTGCTTCTTCAGTGGAGTCTTCCCGGCTGTTCCGATGTCAGTCCCTTGACCCGCGGGGAATCCTCGGATAGCGTTTTGCAAAACCTGGGATTGAGGCTGTGCTCTGCCGCACTGGAGCTAAGAAGGGGGAAGAGAGCGTGGAGCCTTCTGTATTCCGCCACTGCCGTTGGCTTGGCGGCCTCGGCAGCTCTTTCAAGGGTACGGTGCAAGGTTCCCAGGGGTAGGCTTCTGCCGCAGCCGCAGGCACAGGCTGATTTGTTCGCGACAGTGAAGGGGGCAGAGGTAATCAGCGCTGCTGAATGTGGTAGGCTCAGTAAATCTAACTACTCACTATCAACATCTCTACTAACATCAACCTCACCACCACTCGGCACAATATCCGATGTAATTCCCGCTGTAGCTCCGCTGGTATCAGCCGTTTCTTCTCCCCCCCCTACCTCTACCTATATCCATCTTAATAAAGGCAAAAATAAACGCGGCCGGAAAAAGAAAGAGGTATCAGCTAAGTCTGCGCCTTCTGACCAGAGTCCGGGATTATCGCTAAGGAGTAAGCCTTCCTCATTTCAGACCGCCGAAGTCAAATCAAAGTTGACAAGTTCCTCCAGGGCCAATAAGAACCTTAAAGCAGTATCAACTTCAGGGTCCAAAATCACCCCATCTTTACGTTCCTTTTTCAAAGTAGTTCCCCAGGTTTCGGACATCTTGGAGGATCATCCTTCTCTTTCTGAAGAGGTTGCAGCTACTCCATTAGGCTTTGTATCCTCGACACCATCCACAATGTCATCCTCTTCACCTGTCTCTGACGTTGAGATTGGAGTTGAGGCACTGTTACCATTACCATTGTTGACTTCCCCTGATTTGGGAGCTGTTGTGACATCTCCAAAGCCTATTGCTTGTATAGATCAGGATAATGCTGGGGGGTCTGTGGATGTGTCTGATCGTTCTGCTGCTCATCCCTCTAACAAAATTGACTGGGTTACGTCTGATGTATCTGTTGCTGGAGCGGGAGCTGGTGCTGATGTTAGTGCTGGTGCTGTAGAGGTTGATCTGAAGGTATTGGGATATATCTGCCAGTCTCATATATCATTACTCATATGCAGTACGGCAAAATACAACACATGATTTCCTGCTCATGCTGAGCTGTCAATAAAGGTGAAAAACAAATTTAAAAAAGAGGTTATGCAATGTAAGAACACAGTTTGTCACAGTAATAGGCAATCCGGGGAGCAAGGGGAATTTAAGCATTATATCCAATCACAGAGATACACAGATTAGGTATAAATAACCCAGTAATAGGTTACACAGTAAATATTGATAGAGAAAAAAGAGTAATAATGAACAGGAGGAGAGAAGAGAAGAGAGAAAAATGGAGAAAGAGAATGGAGAAAGAAAAGAAAAAAGAAGAAGAGAGAGAAAAAGAGCGATAAGAGAGAGAGAGAAGAGGGAAAACCCATAAAAGCATATATCATGCATAGGAATCACAGGTAATATCGATATTAAGTCACTGAGGAGGAGAGGGGAGTGAGAAAGACTTCAGTAAAGTACCACATCAGCCGATGTGTATGTGAAGCTCCTCACTCTCATTAAGACCTCCAGGGTACATGCTGCCGAGTAGAATAATATATTCGAACTCCTTTTGCCACAAAATTCTCTCCTTGTTGCCACCTCTGACTGTTTTCTCAATCCTGTCAATTGTAAAGAAAACAAGAAGGTCAGCATGTTGATGATGTTGATTGGCCCAATATCTCATTACAGTATATGTTTGATCAACATTCTTGATAGACCTGCAGTGTTTCAAGATGCGTTTCTTGACCGGGCCAATCGTACTGAACATATTTATTTATAAAGTTTTATATAGCGCGAAATCTGAACCCACATGGGTATACCAGGATATAAATGCAAAAGTTTCTCGTGCAAGTCATACATTTGTTATTACGTCTTTGATTGCCGGTGGCAATAGTAAATGCTCAAACGTTGGTGCTCTTTCTATACGCTTTGCACCTGCCACATTTGTAAAAAGCCTTCTGTTCATGTAACCAGCCCTCTCTCCTGTTGTCTGCCCTGGTGTTACTGTGTACCAAAATATCACGTAGTGATTTTGGTTTGCGGATGTTTGCTGACTAATTTGTCTATTGTGGGATCACTTTTAACCTGATGCCAGTGGCGTGATATTACTCTCCTGACATCTTGGCTGCTGTTGTTAAAAGTGGTAATCAGTCATACCGGTGCCTGGTCCTCATCCGTGTTCTTATTTTTACTGGTGAGTAAGGTGTCCTTTGCCACCCAGGAGACTTTCTCAATTTCTTATTTTAAAACTTTTGTTGGGTAACCCCCTTTGTTTTAAAGTGACCCAGCATCCTTTTCTGTTCCTCCTGAAAACCTGTTGGCGTACTTCAGTTATATATGCAATATGTATATGTATATATATATATATATATATATATATATATATATATATATATATATATACTAGCAGCCCGTCCCGACCTTGTCCGGGAGCATTCAGGCTTCCCCGACCCCCGCCTGCCCCGACATTGCCCAGCAGCCCGGGCCCCCGAACTCTCCATCCCCCGCCTGCCCCGACCCCCGCCTGCCCCGACATTGTCCCCCGGATGTCACAAAGGCCCAGTGTTGAGGCGCTCTGCATAAATCTCCATGGCAGATGCTGTAAGTCCCTGTCCCCCGCCTGCCCGACCCCCGCCTGCCCCGACATTGTCCCCCGGAGCCTTTCCTCAGCCGATGTAAATTGTACCCTTCTATTTTGTTGTAACTCCCCGTCCCCCGCCTGCCCCGACCCCCGCCTGCCCGACATTGTCCCTGGAGCCTTACCTCAACCGATCTAAATTCTATCCTTCTGTTGTGGTGTAAGTCCCCGTCCCCCGCCTGCCCCGACCCCCGCCTGCCCGACATTGTCCCCCGGAGCCTTACCTCAGCCGCCGCTCCTCAGTTCACCGCTCCTCCTTCTGTTTTGGTGTAAGTCCCCGTCCCCCGCCTGCCTCGACCCCCGCCTGACTGACATTGTTCCCCGGAGCCTTACCTCAGCCGCCGCTTCTCAGGTCACCGCTCCTCGCCGCTGGTCACCGCTCCTCCCGCCGGTCTGCTGCTCCTCACCTCCTCCCCCGCACCATGTCCGCCGCTCGTCACCGCTCCTCCCCTGCACCATGTCCGCCGCTCCTCCTCGCGCTCCTGGACGCCGCACCTCCCCGCGCTCCTGACGTCAGCACACAGTTTGCGGCCGGCGCTACTTCGAGGGGACTACTTTTTTTAAAATGTAAATTTTTTAAATATAACATATTTTTTAACTTTATATAGCCTATGTCCATCTGCACACCCTGCGGATTACAACGATGTATCGGGTGTGTGGATTGGCGCTGTGGTTCCCGAGTTTACCTGCCTCAAAGCCTCAAAGTTCTTCCTTTATAATAGTAGTATAGATATATTTATATCTCTTACACAAAGTGCCCTGAATCCCTGCTGACATACAACACGCCCACACTTTACTAGAACTCTAGAGAAAGAGAACCCTAAAGAGGAAAGGCAAAGTTAATTCTCATGTATAGATATATACAATTAGCCTCAGCCCATGGAGGTAAGAGTGGTGAGTTGGGTTTGTGGGGGGGAATCTGACTGACGACCACAAGGTAAAATTAAATAAATAATTAATTTTCCCTTGTCGTCTGTTGAAATCCCCAGGCCCTCCCCCACCCCCCACCGTCTAACCGCTCTTACCTGCACGGGCCACGGCTGTATATAATACTGCTTCCTACTCACTGACCCTTCCCTTGAAAAATCACTATCCCTGGTAGTAACTCCTTACACAAGGAATATGATCAACAATCAAACATAAAAGGAATTGCAATGCAAGTTCGTTCAAGAGTCCATATAATTCAAACGTGACTCTTTTTCTCAAATAGTCCTTCTTTTGACAGTCTGTTTTTAATGAAGCAGATAGAAATATCTACATCTACACTTAAAGTCTCTTATGGTAATTTCCTTTAGGTTCTTTCCAACAGATATATGCAGTAACCCTGATGAGATGTTATGAAGGTCAAGGAAATCCAGCCAGTTTTCCAAGGACAGTAAGAACATTTTAAAAAACTACTGTTATAACATGCACCATACATATATTTATGGAATGGCTTGCTGTTGTTAAATATTTCTTGTTACCTGTTGTTGTTTTTTCAGGACCCTCTGCTCCTACTAACAGGATTTAGATGATTACACCTCTTATCAGATCCAACAGGTAGGTTGTTTCTGGATATTGCAGAAAAACACTGTTGAATCCAAAAATAAATATACTCCAAATAAGGAATATATGCCAATCCTGCAAAGCAATGTCACGGTGAACACCCAAACCTCCTTAATGGCTGGCAAAAGGATGTTGGCTCCTGGGTGTATATTAAATCTGCCTCTGGAGCCATAATGCGCTGAACAGTGATGTTAAGGGGCAGGGCTGCACATGTGTGGGATCACTAGAGCGCGTCCTTTGACTCAAAGTAGTACACTCTCTAAGCCATGTCGGCGGCACAGCGCATCCAGAATCAGTTTTGTTTAATCAGTAATAGTTTGTGGTGCACCACCCAAAAACCCTTGTCTTAAGTTATACTTAGGCCTCCAGCAATTGGATCACAAAATGTTGGTTCAGATACCGACCCATGCTTAGAGCGGCTAGTTGTGAAGCTTGCTGTTTGTTTAATACTTAGTTATATTTACCATCTTTATGAGTCGTAAATAGAAACATTGAACCACAGTTAATCTATGCTTCAATCCCAGCAGCAAGGTTGAATTAATTTTAATGTTTAGAGTGCCAAGATTCACACTTTTTTCTTGAGTGTGAAATCTTATAATGTCACAATTCCAGCCAAAGGTTTCTCAACATCAAAAAACAATAGGAAATCTTTCGAACTGAAACAACATGGATAATATGTGATAGTCAAGTCAAGTCAAGTCAAGTAATTTGTATAGCGCGCTACATACCCGGAGGGTCTCAAGGCGCTTGAGGAGGGAGGGGAATTACTTGTCGAATATCCAGGTTTTAAGTTGCTTTCTGAATGCTAGGTGGTTTTGAGTGAGGCGGAGGTGAGTGGGGAGAGAATTCCAGGTTTTAGCCGCCAGGTAGGAGAAGGATCTTCCTCCCATGGTGGTTTTGTTGATGCGTGGAACAGCAGCAAGGGCTTGGTTGGACGAGCGTAACTGGCGTGAGGGGGTGTAGAAGGAGACTCGCGTGTTGAGGCATTCGGGTCCAAGTTCGTAAAGTGCTTTGTGTGCGTGGGTGAGGAGGCGGAATGTTATCCTCTTATTGACAGGGAGCCAATGGAGGTCTTTTAGGTGATTAGAAATGTGATCTTTACGCGGGATGTCTAGTATGAGTCTGGCTGATGCGTTCTGGATGCGTTGGAGTTTTTTCTGCAGTTTTGCGGTGGTGCAGGCGTAAAGGGTGTTTCCGTAGTCCAGGCGGCTTGTGACCAGTGCGTGGGTGACCGTTTTTCTAGTTTCGGTGGGGATCCAGCGGAATGTTTTTTTGAGCATGCGAAGAATGTTGAAGCAAGATGATGAAACGGCGTTGACTTGTCTGTTCATCGAGAGTGAGGAGTCCAGGATGATGCCCAGGTTCCGTGCGTGGTCCGTCGGGATGGGTGCTTTTCCAAGGGCCGCTGGCCACCAAGAGTCGTCCCATGCGGAGGGGGAGGTACCTAAGATAAGGACTTCTGTTTTGTCTGAGTTCAGTTTCAGACGGCTGAGCTTCATCCACTCTGCTACTTCTTTCATTCCTTGATGTAGGTTGGTTTTGGCGGAGTAAGGGTCATTGGTGAGTGAGAGGATCAGTTGAGTGTCGTCAGCGTAGGAGATTATGTTTAGGTTGTGTTGGCGTGCGATGGTTGCTAGGGGCTCATGTATACGTTGAAGAGGGTGGGGCTGAGTGAAGATCCTTGTGGCACGCCACAGATGACTTCAGATTCGAGAAGTTGTAAGTGTGATCTCCACATAGGATTGGTTTAATTTGCCAGGATTAATATCCGTTTTTTTCAGCTCGTAATATGAGGGACAGAGACATTTCTGTTTGCAGCAAGGTTTCTTTATTTTTATTCATACGACAAGGACAGCCGACACGTGTTTCGCCCCCTCTTGGCGATTTGCGCCGGGGCTTTCTCAAGGCTGTTGAAGAGGAATAAGAGAAAGTTTTAAAATGGTGTGGTCTAAAAGCAGTTGACCCCATGAGAAACCAGAAAAACACCAAGTGTGTGGAAGTGATTAGATTAATTCTTTGATACCAAGACGCCTAAAGAAACGATATCTGTGCTTAGAGAATGTTGGTGCCTGAGTACAATGCAGTGGTCAGGGGAATCCCAAAGAACCGCGAAGCAAGATTGGAGAAAGAAAAGCGTGGATGAGTTGATAGTACTAATTTACAAATAGACAGCAAGATTTGGGTGAACGTGAACGGAAGTGTGAAAAAAGAATGTCACTCTGTTCAGTTGGTCAATCAAAGGAGCCCCCAATGGTATTAAAGCAAAGAAAAATTAAGGAGAAGCGATAAACAGTGTAATCAATAAGATACAGTCATAATACCTAAATGGGTTAAATCACGTCGAAAGTTCCTGTTTCAAGATTTGTACATTGTCCGTAATATAAAAATATAGTTCTTCAGTAATAAAACATTTCCTGTCAATTTAAACAGAACAATTCATAAGTGCAATAATGTTGACATCCAGTCATATATGTGACATATTAAATAAGACATTATGTCAGGCGGATTCGTACTATGTGAAGTCAAAAAAGTTAAAAAGAAACAAGTTTCAAACCGAGATGCCCGGATTAATGCTATCAATACATAAAGTTAGTCTAGCCCATTGACAATAATGTCTAGCAATTATATATTGTACTTTTGTCACGGAAACCAAACATCCAAGCGATCATGTGGCAACAAGTGCTACAAACATCTGGTTGTTCTTAATATCTTACATTTGAATTGGGGCATCTGTGTTACAGAAACCTATGTTTGCCTCCCCTCAGCAGCATCTGGTTAGTTATGTTCAGAACGACTCATGTAAATAAATGTTTGCATAGTCTACACTTCTTAATTGTACATAATTTTTTCATACATTTGACACATTTTCTCGCATTCTGTGACATAATTGGAACTATATATACTCATGATTACTTAACAGCTAGGTTGCTTGGGGACTCTCTTCGTCAGCTGTTGTGCAGCGAGTGCAGATCCTTCATTTCTATTCCTCTGTTGCTGAGACCTACGCCTCGCGGCCCCCGCTTCGCGGGTGCCACTCGCAGGCCAGGTCAATTTGCAGTCTTGCGTAGCTGGACCAACACCCTAGTGCTTAGAAGCACCAACGCGGCTTTGTCGAGCCAGCATCTCATCAGAGGACGTGAGGCGGGACTGCGAGGACCAGCAGGCAGCGCGCCGCTGATCGGCCGCAGCTGGTCCTCTTCCCGCCCCTCCACCGGTCAAATACACCGTGCCGAGTGAGCTGCCTGGGACTCTCTTCGTCAGCTGTTGTGCAGCGAGTGCAGATCCTTCATTTCTATTCCTCTGTTGCTGAGACCTACGCCTCGCGGCCCCCGCTTCGCGGGAGCCGCTCGCAGGCCAGGTCCATTTGCAGTCTTGCGTAGCTGGACCAACACCCTAGTGCTTAGAAGCACCAACGCGGCTTTGTCGAGCCAGCATCTCATCAGAGGACGTGAGGCGGGACTGCGAGGACCAGCAGGCAGCGCGGCGCTGATCGGCCGCAGCTGGTCCTCTTCCCGCCCCTCCACCGGTCAAATACACCGTGCCGAGTGAGCTGCCTGGGACTCTCTTCGTCAGCTGTTGTGCAGCGAGTGCAGATCCTTCATTTCTATTCCTCTGTTGCTGAGACCTACGCCTCGCGGCCCCCGCTTCGCGGGAGCCGCTCGCAGGCCAGGTCAATTTGCAGTCTTGCGTAGCTGGACCAACACCCTAGTGCTTAGAAGCACCAACGCGGCTTTGTCGAGCCAGCATCTCATCAGAGGACGTGAGGCGGGACTGCGAGGACCAGCAGGCAGCGCGGCGCTGATCGGCCGCAGCTGGTCCTCTTCCCGCCCCTCCACCGGTCAAATACACCGTGCCGAGTGAGCTGCCTGGGACTCTCTTCGTCAGCTGTTGTGCAGCGAGTGCAGATCCTTCATTTCTATTCCTCTGTTGCTGAGACCTACGCCTCGCGGCCCCCGCTTCACGGGAGCCGCTCGCAGGCCAGGTCAATTTGCAGTCTTGCGTAGCTGGACCAACACCCTAGTGCTTAGAAGCACCAACGCGGCTTTGTCGAGCCAGCATCTCATCAGAGGACGTGAGGCGGGACTGCGAGGACCAGCAGGCAGCGCGGCGCTGATCGGCCGCAGCTGGTCCTCTTCCCGCCCCTCCACCGGTCAAATACACCGTGCCGAGTGAGCTGCCTGGGACTCTCTTCGTCAGCTGTTGTGCAGCGAGTGCAGATCCTTCATTTCTATTCCTCTGTTGCTGAGACCTACGCCTCGCGGCCCCCGCTTCGCGGGAGCCGCTCGCAGGCCAGGTCAATTTGCAGTCTTGCGTAGCTGGACCAACACCCTAGTGCTTAGAAGCACCAACGCGGCTTTGTCGAGCCAGCATCTCATCAGAGGACGTGAGGCGGGACTGCGAGGACCAGCAGGCAGCGCGGCGCTGATCGGCCGCAGCTGGTCCTCTTCCCGCCCCTTCACCTGTCCCTTCCATATATTCTGCTGTAACAACGCGCACGCGGGACGCGCGCGGGGCGACTACCGGGGCGAAGACCGGGCAAAGAGCGGGCCGTTTAAGGCCGTTCAAGGACGGCAGAGGACGGCCCTGGCCCTGAACTCTTGTGTCTTCACCCTTGAAAACCACAATACCCAAGATGTCGACCATACGCAACAGAACTCGAAGTTGCGCGAAAAAAGCTACGGCGGTAGCTCAGGTGACTGGTCCTATTGATCTCTTTATTTCACGCGTACATGAGACTATTGACCAAAGTATTGTTTTATTGGAAAAAAGAGTCTCTATGGACCTCGCAAACGCTAGGCGCTCATCCCTGGGCCCTTTGGCAAAGGTTAAATCTCCTGTTTTGCAGAATGTGAATAATTGTTCTTTACCCATAACCATGCCTACCAATAATGTTTCGACTGTACTGAATACTGTAGATCTATCGGTTGCCCCACCAGACTCGGACCCGTCTTTTGAAGACCTGGAGGTTACACCAGATCTTGAAATCTGTCAGTCACCTGACAAAGAGGAGCCGAGTCTGAGTGGGTATAAGGATGCGGAAACAGTTTCTGTACCCATTGCTCCCCGGGGAAGGGCTCCTAACCCTCATAAGGCCATATTGAAGGGCAAAAGTAAAGTAAAAGCCCCAGCTAGGAATCATAATTTGATCTCCCCTACCCCACAATTGACATCAGGTATCCCGTGCTGGGTGCAAAACATGGTAATAGACTTAAAACTAGACCTCGAAGCCACTTTAGCAGCTCAAATTAAGCCTTTAATTTCTAAAGTGGATAGGCTTACTTCTCTAATACACTCCAAATGGCCACAAAAAAAGCAGGGACAAGGGTTTGTCCAGTTACAAGGGACCATAGAATCAACCCCTGAATGTCCAACGAGCATTCAGCCCCCCAAAGGTGTATCAAATAAGGTTCAAGGTACTGCAGTCCCTGGGAACCCAGTTATACCCCCTACGTCGCAAACAGGGAACACCTCCGTTCAACCAATAACTGTTCAGATTTCAAAGGGGAATACTCCTGTCCAGGCGAATCAACATCCTGTTGTTGCTAATACTGCCACCTCCACTATCCAAGCTAAAGAAGTAGCAGGGAAACCCAATTCAACCTCTGCACCTCCCATTATAAACAAATCAGAAGGGCCCAAACCAAAGCAGACACGTTTTAGGTCCATAAACCTACCACCAGAGGTTTCCCCTTTTGTTGTCGTGTTGACGGCGGTTCCCCCATTGAAGGAGGGAGTAAAAGAAACGTTTACCGAGCTTAGGAATAAATGTGCTCAATGGCTCCATCTACATAAACCCCTACCTAACAACATGAACGGTGAAATCCTTACCGTGCGTAGAGGGGACTGGGTGGGCAGAAGCAAGAAATCAATAGTAGGGGATGTAATAACTGTTAATTTTAGGGATGTAGGGGCAGCAAGCTACGTATGTAATGCACCCAATAGTGGTCCTGCGACCCAAATTAACCCACTTCCCCTGTCTTATTTTCTATCAAAGCCCGCACGACCTAACCCTCCCTGTCCCACTTTTCAAAGCAATAGTGGACCTGGGTACTTTCCACAGCAACCTGCTAAATCTTGGTTGCAACCACCTTATCCGCCCCCTTTTTTTCCACATCATGTTAATTTACAGCAGCAGCTCCCAAATGCCCCACTTTTTCCTATGCATCAAGCTAAAGCCCACTGGCAACACCCTTTTCATTTTCCGCCACCTTTACCCCAGTCTGCTTACCAATGGCCGCAATCTTTTCAGCCACCTCAATTAGATAAATATCCTTGGCAACAAACGTGGCAGGACCCGCCCCACTCTCAAGACCCCATGTCCTCACAATTCGCCCACCCAAATAGATATGCCGTGCTAGATGAGGTAGACTGACTCAGCTCACCAGAAGCATTGGATCTAAACAACCCTAATTCTGAGCTGGAGTGTTCTTCTTTTTCCTCTGTCAAGCCCCCAGTCGTACCCCATGAATCTATTGAATTGTCATCATTAAGACCTTCCCAGCACATAGGCAATCGGGGTAGCCTGGATATATGTACAACTACTGCTAGCCCCAGCCTAAGTCCGGTTACCATCTTTCGGGAAGAGGGTCCTGCTTTATTACCACCAGTAAACCAGCAGGAGTTACCTGTTGCTGGTAATGCTGGGAAACCAGCAGGAATCTCTCTTATTTCCTGGAATATTGCTGGTCTTACTAGTAAATTGGGTACACCCTTTTGGACCAGCCTTTTGGGTGAGGGTTTTGATTTAATTTTATTACAGGAAACTTGGTGTCCAGACCCTATTAATATTGAAGGGTATGCATCTTTCTGTCTCAGAGCAACCAAATCCAGCTCGGGTAGGGCTAAGGGAGGCCTTTTATTGTTAGTGTCAACCAAGCTGTGTGACTGTACGGTCAAATATAGTACAACCGTGGGGACACACAGCCAAGTTATAAGGGTGGAATGCAGAAAGAACATTGATTTAGTTATTGTTAACTTCTATAACAACATTTTTGACGCCACTAGGGGGGATATTTTACTGCCTCTAGAAAAGGAAATCATTAAAGCTCTAGATATCTCGAAAAGAAAGGCTGAGGTGGTATGGGCTGGGGATTTTAATTTGCAGCCTTGCCATCTATCTAACGGGAATATCTGTGGCTTTGATGCAGCATTAAATAGCCATTGGAGAGACCAGGGGGGGAAGGAGGATTCTCCCCACTTCCAACACTGCAGTTATGGTTCCACCCTAAATAATATGCTAGCCATGCTAGATATGACCCTGTTAAACTGCAATGTTAACAATCGGGCAATAACATGCCCTACATTCACGGGCAGAGATGCAGGTTCATTCATTGATCATATTTTGTTGTCTAGCAGTGGAGACTACACTGATTTATATGTGAATGAAGAAAGTCTCAGCGACCATAATAGCCTACGTGTTACCCTCTTGGGGCATGGCACCTCATCAGTTCCAGGTGGTAAATGTACAACCGATATAGTGCCTACTAGACCAAAGGGCCTTAGGGTTAAATGGACTGGTTTAAATTCTAAAGTCAAGCAGAAGGAGGTTGTCACCCAATGCAAGAATCAAATTAGTTATTGTTTGGATGATGACAGTGACTCTGGCTGTTTAATAGAATGTTTTGTATCTTTGAACAACATTATTGAGGGTATCTTCACCAAGACCCCGTCAGCCAACAGTGGTCAAAAGCAGGGGTGGTTTGATAAGACATGTATCGTCGCCCTCCGCAACTTAAAGAATGCGCTAGGCACCAAACCACGTGTTAAGACTGTGATACAACACCTCAGGGCTAGTTACAAATCAGCTATTAATAAAAGGAAAAGGGTATTACAGTCTGAGGCGTGGGACAAGCTGAGGGAGGCTGCCGAGACTAAAAACAGTAAACTCTATTGGGAAACGATTAATAGTCCGTTTCTCAGTAGAGAAAATGTTCCAGAACTGACCTCATATGTGGCATGTAGCGACTGGGTTAATCATTTTTCTAAAATATTTAACCCTGAAGGGCCAACTTCTGAGTCACCATCACCAGATATAAACCCATGGTTGCCCCTTTCGTTGGCTATAACATTGGAAGAATGTCAGGAAGCAATTTCTTTAAGTAAAGGAGGCAAGGCACCTGGCCCCGATGGGGTCCCGCTGGATTTATACAAAGATGAAACAGCGTTATGGGCTCCCATTTTGACGAGGATTTTTAATTGTGCGGCTGAAAATGAATTCCCTTCTACCTGGGGTCAATCGATCATCATTCCTTTACATAAGAAGGGCGATAAGTCAGAGGCCGCTAATTATCGCCCAATTTCATTACTGGATGCCTCTGTAAAGGTGATGAGTAGGATTTTGCTGAAGAGGCTAGAAGACTGGGCAACTGATTTTAACATCTTAACTAGAGTCCAATACGGTTTCCGCAAAGGTCTGGGTACACTGGACCAATGCGTAAATCTGGACCTTTTAATCAGTAAATATACTGTGGCCAAAAGTGGCAACCTCTTTTTATGTTTTGCTGATTTGAGCAGCGCTTTCGATTTGGTTAACCATGGTATTCTTTGGGAGGTTCTGCTTGACGCAGGGGCACCAAGGGAAATAGTGTATTTTTTAGCTAGACTATACGAAAAACTTTCATGTAAAGTCCGCTATGGCACCCTTGGCGAATGTACCCCGTTCTTTAGAGTGTCTCGGGGCATACGTCAGGGTTGTGTTTTAGCCCCGCTTTTATTTTCCCTTTTTATTAATGGTGTAGATCGATCCCTGACCGACATCTTAGCAGATGCCCCCCTGATTGGTGGTAAACCTGTTCCACTGTTACTTTATGCGGATGACGCTGTTCTTTTATCTCGAACACAGTTGGGCCTACAGCGCCTAATTGATAATTTCACGCAGTTTATACAAGCTAGGCAGCTTCGTGTGAATAAAACTAAGACATATGTAATGTCATGTGGTCAGGCAGCTAAGCAGGTAAAGCATACTTTCTTCCTAGATAAGGAAAAGCTGACCTCTGTTAAATCTTTTTGTTATTTGGGAATAACATATAGCAACAGTGGGTCCTGGAATGCGGAATTTGATGCCGTAAAAACAAAAATGTTACGGTCCACTAGTAGCATTTTTCGTTTTGCCTCTAAACTTGGCTCACGAAGTATCTATGATATGACGAACATATACAATGTATGTTGTGTTTCCTCTGCCCTGTATGGGGCAGGGGTGTGGGGTCACTGTGAGGGTATTCTCCTGCAGAAGGAGGAAAACAAGTTCTTAAGGAGGCTATTATGTGTTCCCCCTTCCGCCTCCATACAGTTGATCCATGAAGAAGTTGGGATCGAGTACATCTCTGACTTAGCAGCAGTTCGGCCACTTTTATTGTGGCGTTCTATTTGGGCTAAGCCAGAGACCCGATTCACTCAGGATATTATCCTTGACTGTATAGGTTTGGATCATTCCTCACGGGTATTATGGTTAAGATACATCCATCATTGGTATCTACTTCTGTTCAACATTAATGTGTTCCGTGAGCCGGAAAAGGTTGTCTTCATTTCAAAAAAAGAAATTAAGATAACGTTCCTTAAATTTCGTAAGGCTGAGCGAGACAAAGCTGTTGGAAATCTTGCTACTATGAAATTTTACAAAGATTTAAATTTAGCTTCTGGACTACAATCCTATCTTGTATCTGTGACCCGCCCTTCCCACCAGTATGTTTTAACACGGGTCAGATTGGGTATTGTACACCACTTGGTTGCTTTTCCAAACACAAAAACTAGTTCAAACACACCATGTCCGTGTGACGGTACCTCTCGTCAGAGTAGTTGCCATTTTCTACTTTTTTGTAAATTTTATCAGTATTTCAGGCTAAAATACCTTAAACCAATTTTTATCAAATACAACATCTGTACCACACAAACAGCATTGATATTTTTATCTTTACTAGTGAACGAGGAGATTTGTTTCTTCTTGGCTACCTTTATTTTAAAATGTACAGCTGCCAGGAAAAGTATTGTACTATAATGTTGTCTACTGACCTGTCTGTACTTGTGCTATACAGCTGCCAGGGTTTATTCATGATGAAATTAATGTTAACATTCCTGTCTGTATACATATGTTTTTATTTCTCTTTGAATTTTATATCAATTTCTGTAATTAAGGTATTTATGCAGTGATCCACAGTATTGAATGATTATTTAACAATTTTAATATACAGTTCCCAGGAAAGGCCTAGTAAGTAATTCCTACTGATTCCCAGTTAGTCCATGTAAGAACGTCGTGTATTTTAAAAGAACATGTTGACCTATAGAGGCATGATTACTTTCCACTTGCTGCACTTTAGCTTTTTTCCCTTTTTTAGGAAAGATTATATGGTGATTTTAATATTTCAATTATGTATTTTGCTTGTATGATTTGTATGTACAAATCGAATAAAAGCTTTTGAACTGATATACTCATGATTACTTAACAGCTAGGTTGCTTCTGCATGGTAATGTTAATGTGGGACAGAAGGAGTAGTGATGACTACCAAGTCTTGCAACCGGGCATATATCAGGGTGGTCCGGAGAGGCACAGTCGCCCCACATGATCCGCCCGTTAATGGATACTGCGTGACTAACTGGCTGAAGTGCCGTCGGGTGTGTTAGTGTAAAAACACCGGAAAGTCACTACACGGGGGCCGTTTGTAGAGGTAGGTGTCAAGCAAGCTAACAGGCGAGCCCCAGCATACATGGTCTACCGGAGTGGCGCAGGGTTTAGGGAAAAAAGGGTTACGAGCGTTTCTATTAAAAACGGGGATAAAGAATCACCCGTGTTAAGCACGAAGTTACAGAGAGTAGTTCAACGCATTATACAAGACGGCGAATCCGACTTACTATTCAGGCTAATGCCTCCGTTCCTAAAATCCTCCCGGCATGGCAATCCCTGAGTCAGGTCCTTCCGCATCTCGCAAATCGCGGGATCCGGTAGTTAAAGGGAGCGACCCGGAAGTAGAGGTGTTCACTACGCGAGTTAATCTTTTGTAATAGGCTTGATTGGGAGTGTTTGTTGTTAATTGTGATTTCATATGGGCATAGACGAGGTGTACGTATTGGTTTTTACCAATTATGAAATAAAAAGCATTTTAAATGCAGCGGAAGTTTTTTTAAACTGGAGCAAGAGGTCATAAAGGTGTGTTAATCTGCACTGTAAAGCGGACGCCATTTGTAAGTGGTGAACAAACCGACCAAACAGCATTCTAAGTTAGGGCAGTTTTTCGATCGATTTCATTTAGGATAATTTTTGTTAGTTTATTAGCGTGTTAGGGCATCCAAGCGTTCTCCGTAGTATTTAAATGAAAAGTGGAGCGAGAGCATATCATTGCAAACAAAACTGTTTGAACTGGAAAAATTGGGCATGAGAAGTATATTAATCGGCTCGATAGAGCGAGCGCCGTTTATGAGTGGTAAAAGGAAGGCCGGTCAGACATGATGTAAGGTTGGTATCAAAGAATTAATCTAATCACTTCCACACACTTGGTGTTTTTCTGGTTTCTCATGGGGTCAACTGCTTTTAGACCACACCATTTTAAAACTTTCTCTTATTCCTCTTCAACAGCCTTGAGAAATACCCGGCGCAAATCGCCAAGAGGGGGCGAAACACGTGTCGGCTGTCCTTGTCGTATGAATAAAAATAAAGAAACCTTGCTGCAAACAGAAATGTCTCTGTCCCTCATATTACGAGCTGAAAAAAACGGATATTAATCCTGGCAAATTAAACCAATCCTATGTGGAGATCACACTTACAACTTCTCGAAACTGTTTCCCTAACCCTGAAGCCCAAGAGGTCCAGAGCTTCGAGTGTGTCTCCATCCACCAACTAACCACACTTATTTAAGTGTTGTCTAAAGCCTTGAAATCCTTGGGCCTTTGCTACCTCATCCACAGATGACTTCAGAGGCTTCTTCTTTCTTAGTTTCTTTTATTTTGTAAGTATTGTTTTTCTTTTATGAGGGCTGGGCATATTAATGTCTTGCAAAGTCTATTGAAATACGTTTAAAAAAGTGTATCCTTGTTTGGGACAATTTTTTTAAATTATTTATTCACTGAAGTGTGTGGGAGTTTATGTTTTTGATCTTGAAAACAACTATTTTTAAATTCCAAATAAATAATTTTCGCGCAGTCAATTTATTCCATTTAAACCCTACACTGCTGTTAAAAATATTCACGCCAAGTCTGATGTACAAGCTTGTTTGGCGAAGACAATAAAATGTCTCATTGTTGAAAAAATCCACAGTAAGTAAAAATGCCTAATTTCCTTAACTGGAAATAAAGGATCCAGTTGACATAAATAATTAATGCATTAACGGTGTGGTTTTTCCACCGATTATTTTAATCGAGCATATACCGTTCTTGAAGTATCAGAAGCTCAAATATCCATGTAACATCCTAGACCACTAAAACCAAATTGTTATTATATTTATAGTTTAGTGGGTTCAAAGTTACCTTTTGATAAATCTATCATTTCAATGGGACAATACTTGATGCTGGAATTGTCTTGTGTGTATGAAGATAAATCTGTTTATGCATCCTTAACACATTATGCTAAATCTTATATTCTGGAATCTTATAAAGCAATTTCATTAAGTTTACATTTGAATATTCACTTATTTGATCCATACTAATCTAGAACTCACATTGATTTACTTACTCTCCACTGGTGTTATCAGTGATTAGACACGTTTAGCCTTATGTCTCACTCTGGGTGCAACTAAGTGTGTGCATACATAGATTATGAATGCATCCCTGCGATTAGGGCACTCCTTGGGTTCTATATGTAAGACTCCAAAGCAAATTCTTTCTGTACTTGTCTTTTTATTTTTCAATAACGTTCATTAGATATTATGAGTCATATCAACCAGGGTTCATAGTTCATAACGCACTATATTTATACAATGAAATCCATCAACATTTTATGTATGCTCCAATGCATTTCGGGCTACCCAGCCCTTTATCCAGGAGCTCTACGAAATCAAAAAGATAAGATATAGCCAATCACTAACATGTACAAAAGCGCAGTACAAACACACATAAGCGTGCGGGCCGCGTGAATTCATGCATACACGGGTGTGAAAAACCAGGGTGATCGAAAAGTGAACGAACAGTGGATCGTGAATGAAACACCATGCAGGTGCATGAACATACTTAGATGACTTTTTTTTAAAACCGTTTTTATTTGCATTTTCTCCAAAACTGAACATTGCAGTCATCTCTATAATAAAGTGCACATTTTTCCCCCCCACTCCCGCCGTCCCCCCCTTCATTACCCATTTTGAAGCATACAGTTCACACAAGGTGAACTCTCCACATTATCATCAACAGGACCATTATCGTTGAATTTCTCTGTCTCCCAATATGCACCTCTCGTAGTGTCCCATCACAGTCCAGCATCCAATCCGTGGTAGCTACTCCATTTCCCCCATACTTTGCGAAATTTCCTAGGACACCCCCTTGCTTTGTATGTGACTCTCTCAGCCGTCATATACATATCTAGGCCTCTCCTCCATTCTTCCAGAAGTGGTATCTCTGGTGCCCCCCAGTATTTCGCTATGTCTCTCTTGGCCACTACTAAGGCCAGCACCAGGAAGGTCAGCAGAGGGCGTGGGAGATCTACATCAATTGTCATGCCCAATAGAGCCAGCTTGGGGTCTACCAGTAATTGACTCTCCAGGACTGCCGACAGTTCCGTGAAAACATCTGACCAGTATCCCTGTATTTTAGAGCAGGACCAAAAAACATGAAAGAAGTCCCCCCTGGGGTCCTGACATCGTAAGCACTTAGCATCATCTGTCTTCCCCATTTTCTGGAGCCTCACTCTGTCAAAGTAGGTTCTATGTAATACGTTAAATTGGATAAGGTGGAGCCGAGATTTAACTGCCACCTCTCTGGGATGTGCTAAGATCAATTCCCAATCAATGTCCTCCATGCCACCCACGTCTGCCTCCCATTGTTGTCGAAGCTTGGCCAGGTCACCTAACATGTTATTCGTAAGGGTCTTATAAGTTAGAGATACCGCCTTCTGCTGGATGTGTTACTGTAGGAGCCTGCCTTTGAATGGGGCGTATTCTGCCAGGTCTGCGGTGTCGATATTCTGAGCCCCCCATGCATGTTTCAATCTAGTGTATTTGTATCTCTGTATGGGGTGTAGACCGAATTCCGCGGTCAAAACCGCAAACGATTTCAGTTGCCCTTTGGCAATATATCTCCTAGTGTAGAGATCCCTATGTCATCCCACCCCCTATAGCCCGTTAGTTTGTGGAGCTCCGTCAGCCATGTGCAGTGCCAGATTGGTGTTTGTCTCGATGGCTTCCTGTCCCACCCCATACGTTTCGTGGATGCCCTCCAGGCGAGGAGGGTCATTTCAGTTGCCGGTAAAAGACGTCTCCGGTCATTCCCCCCATATAAATAGGAAAGAATATGTCTGGGTGCTAGTTTGTGGCGCTCTAGTGCATATGAGGGATGGTCCGCCTGTGCGTGAATCCATTCGTTGATCGGGACCAAGTGTTCCGCCCAGTAATATGCCTCCAGATTCGGGAGTGAAATCCCCCACTATATTGGTGCCTCTGTAGGGTAGTCAAAGTCACCCTAGGTTGCTTACCCAGCCATATAAAGGCCCGTAGGTCTGCGTGTATCTTGGGGAAGACTTTGGGGGGGAGGGGATAATACTCATTTTGAAGGGCGTACAAGTACTTGGGGAGAATAATCATCTTGTACATAGCCGCTCGGCCTAGGAGAGTGAGTGGGAGAAGTGTCCAGCGGTCCATATCTGCAATGGAGTTCACCATAATGCGCTCAATGTTACGGGTGTACGAAATTTGTCTATCCAGGGTGAGATACACCCCTAAATATTGAAAGCCCTCAGTTGTAGTGAGCAGCCGTCCTGGAAGGTCCGGCCACGCGTCCCTTCCTGCGGGGTTGTATAAGACCTACTTATGCCAATTTATTCGGTATCCGGCATGGTCACCATATAGCTCCAGTTCATGAAATAGCTGCGGGATCGACGTCTCCGGTGAGGTTACATACAGAAGTACGTCATCCGCATAGAGCGAGATTTTTTCCTCGCGCACATCTCCTTCGGTCCGTTGAAATCCCCTGATATCTGGGTTTTGGCGAATCCTAGCCGCTAGGACCTCTATCGTTAGGGCGAACAGGAGTGGGGAGAGAGGGCACCCTTGTCTGGTCCCTCTCCGTACCTGAAATTCTCGCGACAGGACCCCGTTTACTCTCACCCTGGCCCTCGGCTCGGTATATAGCAGTTGTACCCACTTCTGGAATTTCGGTCCAAAGCCGAATTTCTGTAGGACGCCCTCCAAAAACGACCAATGTATCGAAGGCCTTTTCCGCATCGAGGGACAGGAACCAATGTGGTTCTTCGCTGTCCCGGACCTCTTGCAGCCAGGTGTGGATGCGTCTGAGGTTCAGTCTGGTGGCCCTATCTGGTATAAATCCAGTCTGATCAAGGTGTTTTAGCTGCGAGACCACCGAGCGCAATCTCATCGCCAGGATAGTGGCCAGTAGCTTTGTTTCCGTGTTTAATAATGAGATGGGACGATAGGACTCACAACACTCTTTTGATTTGCCATCCTTGTGGATAGGGACAATGGTAGCCAGGGTCAGGTCAGGGGGAAGCCTCCCTTCCTGCAGGGCATCCTCATATAGGCCCTTCAAGTGTTTCGTTACGAGGTCAGCCGTACGTTTAAAGAATTCGGCTGGGAAGCCATTGGGACCTGGTGTTTTCCCCGGGTGCAGTTTGGCCAGGGCCTCAGAGATGTCGTCGAGGGTAATATCGGAGTCCATCATTTTTGTGTCCTCAATGGACAAAGTCGGGAGGTCGGTGTGGTCCATATATAGCATTGCCTCTTCACGTGTCCCTAAATTTCTAGCCTCGTAGAAGTGTTCATAGTGGTCTGCAAACGCCTCCGCGATATGTGTGTCTGAACGGAGTATCGTTCCCTGAGGGTCTGTGATCTGCTCCACCCATCTCTCCACGCGTTCTCTTTTGCTAAGCCACGCCAGGAGCTTACCAGACTTGTCCCCTACATCGTATAGGCGATGCAGGGTAGCTAGTGCTTGTGTTTTTGCCTCTCCTGTCACAAAAGTTCTCTATACTGTGATTGTCTATCTGTGAGTCTCCTAAGTGCCACTTGGTCTCTCGAGTGTTGGCATTCCCTTTCCAAAGTTAGTATGTCCTGTTCTATGATTTCGGCCTCAGAGTGGAGCTTTCTTCGTTCCTCTGCTAACCTACTCTTCGCCCTATCTCTCATGACTGTCTTTAGAGCCTCCCATAAGATCACTTTCGAGGTCACCGAGTCCTCATTTTCAGCAATATATATTTTGATGTCCGCTCTGAGTCCCCATATGACATTTGGGTACTGCAGATCCCATGATGTCAGGTGCAGTTGTCGCATATCCCCCTGGCGTTTCGTCCCTTGTCTGATTAGCAGTGGTGAGTGATCAGATACTCCTCTAGCTTTATATTCTGCTACGTCATGCATTGTCAAGTGCTGTCGGGCCATAAAGACATAGTCGAGTCTCGAGAAGGCTTTATGGGCGCCCGAGAAATACGAGTAAACCCTCGCCTCAGGGTGTAGCCACCTCCAGGCGTCAGTGAGACCTAGATTGGTCGACCATTGGGACAAGGGGGTCTGAGTCCCCACCCTCTGTGTTGTGCCTGTTCTATCCTGCGTGACATCCAGTACATCATTAAAATCTCCCCCTACAATCTGTATGGTATCCACTGTTTCCAGTAGTATATCTGCTACCTTCTTCAGTATGGGTGCTTGGAGTTTCGGCGAAGCATAGACTGAAACTATAGTGTAAGCACATCTATTCCACGTCCCCTTGATAGCCACGTATGTTCCCTGGGGGTCTGTCCATGTCTGAGTTATGGTAAATGGAGTGGTCTTTTTCAAAATAATAGCTACTCCTCTAGAGTCAGATGTGTATCCTGCATGCGCTAGTAGCTTAAAACAACCTCTGGTTAAGAAGCCGCACTTAGTATCTTTGAGATGGGTTTCTTGTAGGAGCGTGATGTCCGGGCCTATACGTTTCAGATACGAATTGACCAGGCCCCTCTTAATCTTACTTCCCAAGCTATTACATTCCAGGACAAGATGCTAATCCCTCTCTGGCTCTCCCCGTGTGTTTCATGGTCACCTAACATGGTTTGGGCTTTGTGTAGTCAGGTTGGCAGCCGCCGTGTGGTAGGCGGCCCAGGAATTTGTGTATTGTGTTGTGACTTGTTCATGGGCATTCCTAGTGTTATGGGAATGACGTTCAATGCAGAGGCGCGGCATAGGGCACCAAAATACTTTACTGCAGTTAATCAACTTTTCCCCCCTCCCCCCCAACCAAGATCCCCCCAACAGAACTGTTCCAACTTTCCCCCCCTTCCTCCCCCCTCCCCACCTTTCCCCCCCGTCCAGCCCATCTATGTAACCATTAACCAATAGGACTTTCAGGCGGTAAAGGTCTGTCGCCCACCCGCAGGATCCCAAATCAAACTATACCCAGGGTGCGAACGTGAGTTCCAACAGGACTATTGTCTTTGTGAGTGCCTCGTCTTGCCGGAAGTGAACAAGCCCACAAGACTATCAGCATTACCCTGTGAACAGTGGTCTGAGTCAATAAAAAAGAAAAAGAAATAAAAGTGCTTGTAACTTGCGTGGCACCAGCAACGGCGTGCTGCTGCTACGGATGTAAGGTCCAAACTTCCTCAGGATTGCGAATCTTGCGTTTCAATGTCCTGTTCAACTGTTCCGCCAGTAGCTCCCTGCTCCATCTCACGGATTACCTCAACCAGCAGGTGTGTTGAGCGGTCTGTTGATTCCTCCACATCTGACAAATGTTCATCGTCCAGTCCTCCCAGTTCGGTATTGCGTAGATGAGCTAGGCTTCCGAATCTAGAACCCTGATTCCTGGGGTCGGCAGGAGGTGCATCGCGGCCTTCTCTCCCTCGGCCTGCCGCATGAGGGTCCGGATATGGCGATGGGTGTGAGCCCCCCTGCATTCTCTGAATTTGGGACATTTGAGTCTTAGGCGAGTTCCTCCGAAGGTTTGCCGCCGCCAGTTCTGTTCGGATTCTGCGGCCTTCCTCCTCAGCTTCTCGAAGTAGGGGTCTCTCCTCTAGCCATTGCCAGGCCTCCTCCGGGCGATTAAAGAAGTGCGACTTGCCTTTGAACAATACTTTCAGTTTCGCCGGGAAGAGCAGCATGTACGAGATATGGAGATCTCGAAGTTTCGCCTTGACCGAGTCATATGATCGTCTCTGTTTTTGAACATCCTGGCTGTAATCAGGGAAAATCATGATGTTCGTGTTCTCGATTTTGAGTTCACCTTTCCTTCTGGCTTCTCGGAGGATAAGGTCTCTATCGGCATAGTTCAAAAAGCGCGCAATTATCGGCCGTGGCCTTGCCCCCTCCAGCGGTTTCGCTAACCGCGCCCTATGCGCTCTTTCAATTATGAAACAGTTGGAGAACTGGGCCTGCGGGAATGTGGTTCGTAGCCAATCCTGCAGGAAGGTCGCTACATCCGTCTTCTCAATGCCTACGAATCGTTGGTTGTTTCGCCTCGCCCTGTTTTCGGCGTCGTCCACCCTCCATAGCAGTTGCCTGTGGGACGCCTGAAACTCCGCCATTTCCTTACGGAGGGTTGAGATAGAGTCTTCTGTTTCACTAATTCTGGATTCCGCCGTGGTCACCCTCTCGGTGAGATTCCGGAAGTCTTGGCGTAGTAACAGAACCTCGGAGCCCACCTCGCCTATTTTGGTCTCGAGTGCTGCTCTAGAGTCCTTGATATATGTCCTGGAGGCCTGGATTGCCTCCAGAAGCATGGCCGTGTCCGTGTGTGTTTCCGGGAGGCACTGGGGCATCTCTTTTTGCGCCCTCGCCGAGGTGTAGCTCTCGATGGTTTCCTGCCTAGCTGGCCTTGCGGACGGATCTCTCTTCCCCATGTTGCTCCTCTGGTATGGTTAGGTATTCTTGAGGATATGTAGAGCGCCTGAGCTATATCAGGCCGTGTGTCCCCCGTGAGGTGTGTCTGTTTTCAACCGATCAATGGCGACAGAGTGCCTCCGTAAGACTCAGCAGGGTGGGTTCAGGGATCAAGGCCCGTGCAGCCGAAGTGGGTCTCCTGCGGTCGGTCTCACTCTCAGGCCGTATGTCAATTCCCAGAGACAGGGGGCAGCCACGCGGTCAGGCCGGTCTCTCAGCCCCTTGATGGATATTCCTCTGCGTCCCCCCAGGCCGGTTTGCTGTTGTCTTCCCCGGGGTCGGGGATTGTCTCGCCCTTCGTCTCCGCGACACCTCCAACCGGTTTCGCTCGATCGGCTCGAGCTCCTCTCCGGGGGCAAGGGCCTCCGGGGTCCCCTCCGGCCGACTCTATCGCCGGTCTCTGCCGCACGCCAGACGGGCTCTGGCCGGATGTAGGGGTTCGGTGTGAACGCCCGATTCCTCCTTAGCCGGACTCGCCTTCCCTCTGGCACCGATGTCTGGGGAGCCCCCCGGCAGGAGTCTCCGATACCTGGGTGGAGTCAGAGCCGGGCCGTTGGTTTTCGCCCGGTCGCCATCTTGCTGCGGCAGCACCGCCTTGGTGTTCTCCTCTCCCCGGTCGATTACCGGTCGCAGTACAGCAAGATACTCGGATTTGCTGTAGTAGAGGTATCAGGGCTAGCCTAGGCTACAGTTTGAGGCTGTTTTAGGAAGTTTTGGAAGGAAATAAACGTCGGATCAACGCAGCATACTGGGAGCCGAGCCGAGGCACGTCTTACTCCTCCATGCTGCTGGCCACGCCCCCCTACTTAGATGACTTTTAGGAACTTCAATGCGAAATGTGGCTGAAACGGAAAAGGTGAGACATCGTAAATAAAGGAAGCGTTCATGTGGCATAACGTGTCTCACGCAAGGGAGAAAGCGAAATTAACTTGGCGGTGTAACACCGACTTACTTGATAGATGACGGCTTCTGTGCTTCTTAACGACGATGTGTTCAGCAACGGAGGTCCTGAGTGAAATGTAAAATAACAAACGTGAGTGAGGTGGATTGGCCCATGACGGGTCACGTGATTACACAAGCTAAAAAACAGACTAAAAGTGGACGGCTACGGTGGCGGCCATATTGCAATCAGGATCATAGTGGATGTGAGGTGTGTGAATACATTAACACGTGCGGAATTAACAACAGTACATGTAAAATGGCTTCACAAAAGATGTATAGCATCAAAAATCACCAAGTGGTGATTTAAATGAAACAGCTAAATTCGATCCTGTCATTAAGCCCAAATGGCTGCATAGCTTGAAGACGATAGATCCATGCCAGTTCTCATTGCAGCAAGCATTTGTTATTGTCTTTGCCCTATTTTGTGAAGCCATTTTACATGTACTGTTGTTAATTCCACACGTTTTAATGTTTTCACACACCTCACATCCACTATGATCCTGATTGCAATATGGCCGCCACCGTAGCCGTCCACTTTTAGTCTGTTTTTTAGCTCGTGTAATCACGTGACCCATCATGGGCCAATCCACCTCACTCACGTTTGTTATTTTACATGTCACTCGGGACCCCCGTTGCTGAACACATTGTCGTTAAGAAGCACAGAAGCCGTCATCTATCAAGTATGTCGGTGTTACACGCCAAGTTAATTTCGCTGTCTCCCTTGCGTGAGACACGTATGCAACACGTACGCTTCATTTATTTACGATGTCTCACCTTTTCCGTTTCAGCCACATTTCGCATTGAACTTCCTAAAAGTCATCTAAGTAAGTTCATGCACCTGCATGGTGTTTCATTCACGATCCACTGTTCGTTCACTTTTCGATCACCCTGGTTTTTTACACATGTGTATGCATGAATTCACGCAGCCCGCGTGCTTATGTGTGTTTATACTGCGCATTTGTACATGTTAGTGGTTGGCTATATCTTATCTTTTTGATTTCGTAGAGCTCCTGGATTAAGGGCTGGGTAGCCCGAAATGCATTGGAGCATACATAAAACGTTGATGGATTTTATTGTATGAATATATTGCGTTATGAACTATGAACCCTGGTCGATATGACTCATAATATCTAATGAACGTTATTTAAAAATAAAAAGACAAGTACAGAAAGAATTTGCTTTGGAGTCTTACATATAGAACCCAAGGAGTGCCCTAATCGCAGGGATGCATTCATAATCTATGTATGCACACACTTAGCAGCAATTCTTTAAACGTGACGGACGGACACGTGACCTGCAGGAGCACCCAACCTCACACAACAAACACAAGTTGGAGAAAGCTTCCAATTAAATTGCTGTGCACCTCGCCTACCCTTTTGAATTCATTACTACGTCACACCGCCCTGAAGGCAGGTAGCACGCTAACAAAATGAATTATGATGAAATCTCAAGAAGTACTGAAGCAAGAGCAAGTACCCTCGCATTTGGCAATGAAGAAACTGAGCGTATTTACGCACTCATCAATGAAGATATAGGTCAAGAAACTTCTGGCCGCACAAAAGAACAATGCATCAGGCAACTTTTATATCTGTCAAAGCACCAAATCAATCAGAAATTACATGCCAATACCCTCATCAAATACCATAGGGCATTAGGAATTCCCCGGGGACTACGGATAGCGCTAAAACCCTCCCTGTGCAAGAACTCTAAGATCTTCCAGGAAAAGTGGAACGCCATCTTAAATAAATATAGTCTGGATCTTATTCTACTCATCGTAGAAGAACTGTCCAACATTCTTGTGGATCTAAACAATGAAATCAAAGACATCGAAAGAGAACTAGAGGACTCGGTTTCATCTGAGGATTGGTCTAAAATTCTAGAAGACATTAAGGTACAATTAGACAAACACACCAGAGAAATAAACAAAAGGAAAATAAGAAAGTTCAGGAGGGACACCCTGGACTACAAGATGGGAGAGGTTTACACATGGGCTGAGGTGTATGCCCAATGACGCAGGAACAAACCGTATAGTCAGCAAACCGACACCTCTTCCTCTGGAAGTGAAACATCAAATCGACCAACCGTCAAGAAAACCACAACATCCAACATAGGGCAGCAACCATCCAAAGACAGCACTGAAAGAGACAGCAGTCCAACCACTTTGGAGCCTTTTTTAGAGGAAGGCCAGAACGACAGAGGAGACCCCGTAGGAGTAAAAGAAAAAGAAAAGAGCCATCCCAACACCAGAAGTACAATTGTGCAAAAGGACAACAAAAAGAAGAACACTTAGTGATCAACATCTCAGATATCACCCTAACAGCACATGAAATGAAACTGTTACAAAAAGGAACATCATTCATTCCAACCTCTAAAACCAACCAATTGGAATTGGAAGTGAGCATTTTCAAATTTACACGAAAATTGCGACTACGTCATTTTTTTGACAACGTTCTACCACCCAACACAGACAAAAAAACGGACTTATTGTTGGGCCTACGCCCCTCCAGCACATACCAAGCGCCTTGCAGCCACAAATGTATGGATCTTTCCGAAACTTTAGTTAAACAAGACTTAACTAAAATCAACTTCAACAAAAGAATTTCCAAAAATATCACCCAAAAAGACCAGGATACACTCAAAAGAATAGCAAACAATAGAGACATCAAATGCTTGAAAGCTGACAAATGTGGAGCATTGGTGGTGGTAAACACCACGATGTATGTACAGAAAATGCATGAACACATCTCTGACACAGAAACTTACATGAAATTAGACGCAAATCCCACGATTCAGTTCAAGAACACTTTGAATGAGATACTCAAAAAAGCTTTGGAATTAGGAACGATCGATGAAAAGACAAGGAAATTTGTACTGTTAGATTATCCTAAGAGCCCATCAATTCATATGATCCCCAAAATTCACAAAAGCATCAATGACCCTCCATTCAGACCAATAGTGTCTACCCGGGAATCACTTCATGAACCCGTGGGAAAGTTTCTCGACAAGTACCTTCAACCATCAGTCAAACTAATGAAAAGTTATGTGAGGGACACCACTGAATTCCTCAATAAGCTCGCAAAAGTGACACACGAAGAAGGTGAAAACGTAATCTTATACACAGCAGACGTTAAGTCTCTATACACATCGATTCCCCATAAAGGAGGCATTGAAGCCATTGAAAAAACATTTTGAACAGTAAAATAGAGACTTCTATGCCACAAGTCTTGATAGAGCTCATGATGTTCACTCTATATCACAGTTACTTTCAGTATGAAAAGGAGTGGTACATGCAGCTGTCCGGCATGTCCATGGGCAATTGTGCAGCCCCGACATACGCCAATGTCTACATGAAAGCCTTCGAGGAAACTCATATTTATGAGAACCTCAATTGGTCCAACAACCTTAAATTATTCGTCAGATATATAGACAATTTATTTTTCATATGGAAGGACACCAGAGAACACTTTGAACTTTTGCTGGCAGACCTCAACACTAAGGATGATAGAATCCAATTGACTTGGGAGATCAATGAAAAATCGATCACGTTTTTAGACGTACATATTTCCAAAACCACCACTGGTTTTGAAACAGACTTGTTCCGCAAAAAAACAGATCGCAATAACACTTTGCATTGTTCCAGTTTCCACCAGGGTTCCCTAAAACGACACTTACCTTACTCACAAATGTTACGGGCCAAGCGCATCACGTCAAACCCTGAACTCAGCAACAAAAGAATAACTGAAATGGGTAACAGATTCCTTGAAAGAGGCTATCCTAAGGAAATAATCAAACAAGCTGAAGACCGTGTAGCCAAGATATCAAGAGAAACGGCACTTACTAAATCATCAAATCCTAAAGACACCAGGATGGTTCTTGTTTCCAAATTCTCCACATTGAGTGCAACATACAAAAAGATCATCTTAAGACATTGGCCCATTTTGACATTGGAACCTGATTTTAAAGATTTGTTTAAATCTCCGCCAATCTTTGCATACACTCGCAATCAAAACATTAAAGAAATATTGTCAAAAGAACCACACAAACGGAAAGAATCAAAAGGAACATGTCCATGTATGAACTGCAACAGTTGTATCAACATCATTAGAGGCAACATCATCACCCACCCCATGAAGGGTTCCAATATCAAACTTAATGTTGACGCTACATGCGACTCGTCCAACTTGATATATCTACTCAAGTGTCCATGTGGAATATCTACTTCGGCAAAACTGAAAGAAAAATAAAGGTTCGTCTCAACGAACATAAATCCAACCTTCGGACCAAGAATGAAAAGTCAAACATCGCTGTACATTTCAGTGAACAATCCAATAATGTGGCACAACTAAAATATATGGTTCTGGAAATAATAAACAAAAAAGAGGGCAAAGACCATAACAAATGCTTGCTGCAACGAGAACTGGCATGGATCTATCGTCTTCAAGCTATGCAGCCATTTGGGCTTAATGACAGGATTGAATTTAGCTGTTTCATTTAAATCACCACTTGGTGACTTTTGATGCTATACATCTTTTGTGAAGCCATTTTACATGTACTGTTGTTAATTCCGCACGTTTTAATGTTTTCACACACCTCACATCCACTATGATCCTGATTGCAATATGGCCCCCACCGTAGCCGTCCACTTTTAGTCCGTTTTTTAGCTCGTGTAATCACGTGACCCGTCATGGGCCAATCCACCTCACTCACGTTTGTTATTTTACATTTCACTCGGGACCCCCGTTGCTGAACACATCGTCGTTAAGAAGCACAGAAGCCGTCATCTATCAAGTAAGTCGGTGTTACACCGCCAAGTTAGTTTCGCTGTCTCCCTTGCGTGAGACACGTATGCCACACGAACGCTTCGTTTATTTACGATGTCTCACCTTTTCCGTCTCAGCCACATTTCGCATTGAACTTCCTAAAAGTCATCTAAGTAAGTTCATGCACCTGCATGGTGTTTCATTCACAATCCACTGTTCGTTCACTTTTCGATCACCTTGGTTTTTCACACCCGTGTATGCATGAATTCACGCGGCCCGCGCGCTTATGTGTGTTTATACTGCGCTTTTGTACATGTTAGTGATTGGCTATATCTTATCTTTTTGATTTCGTAGAGCTCCTGGATAAAGGGCTGGGTAGACCGAAATGCATTGGAGCATACATAAAATGTTGATGGTTTTCATTGTATGAATATATTGCGTTATGAACTATGAACTCTGGTTGATATGACGCATAATATCTAATGAACGTTATTGAAAAATAAAAAGACAAGTAGAGAAAGAATTCGTTTTGGAGTCTCACATATAGAACCCAAGGAGTGCCCTAATCGCAGGGATGCATTCATAATCTATGTATGCACACACTTAGCAGCAATTCTTTAAACGTGACAGACGGACACATGACCTGTAGGAGCACCCAACCTCACACAACAAACACAAGTTGGAGAAAGTTTCCAATTAAATTGCTATGCACCTCGCCTACCCTTTTGAATTCATCACTCTGGGTGCAAGACTGCATCTATTTTACCCTGTGTTTTCAATGATTTAAATATAATAGTGAAAATGTATCTGGAAAAGTGAAACATTCTATGGACATGATGTTCGTTAGCAGACTTCACAGTTTTCTAAAAGCATAGGGCCTCATTTATGAGTTTCTTACCGTAGGGCAGCGCAGCAGGCCATGCTGCTGTGCTGCCTTACAGCAAAGGAAAAGGGCGGAAATGCACAGTATCTATTAGATACAGGCATTGCTGTCTTTTCCTCCTGCGCCGGCGCAAAATGGGCTGTCGTGCGCCAACACAGGCACCTTTGCACCATGGAACAAGTGTGCCTGCGTTGCTTGGAAGATTATTTTTGTGCAGGATGGTGCACATTCCTGTAGAAAAACAATCACAAGAGGCTTTTTCCTCTTTCTATGTGTGCTTCAGAATGCAGTACACATAGAAAAAATAATTATATTTCTTCTTGTTGTGCCTTCCTGCCTCCCGTGGAGAGGCGTACATTTTTGGTGCTACTTCAGACTTACGATTTCTTGTAAATCTGGGACAGTGTCAAAAAACCATGGATGTTACTGGGAACGCCCCAATCAACACCCATGGAACGCCCCTTTCACGCAGTTTTCTGCTTGAAAGGGACACATATTTATAAGGCCATGAAAAGCCACGTAATGTGCCTTTATATGGCCTTATAAATATGCCAGTGGCACATTGCGCCACCAGAACATCAAAAAAGTGACGTACCAGCGGCACAATAGTGCCGGTAGGCCCAAATTTCTCTGATTAGTAATGATGAAAAGAAAAACACACAGGGCCACTAGAACTCGGTGTGTGACTGGTGCAGCAGCCCCTCAGACCTGAAGGCAGAATTTAAATATAATGGAAAACTATTAAGCCTTCAGTCAATTTTCGTTTCATGCACCATCAACCGTTTGCTCAATGCTGTGAACAGAGGCGTAGCTTCAAGGGGGTGTTACACCCCCCCCCCCCCCGAATAAAAGTATTCTGTAGTAAGTAGCTGGAAACAGTAGCTTTCATTCGGGTATCGTGAAGTGTCTGTTGGATTCACTTAGGATTATATATGAACACACAGACTAAAACTCTCTCTATCTCTAGCTCTCTCTGTTTCTCTCCTCTCTGTTTTGAAGTTCTTAACGTGTTTGAGATGTTTTCCAAAATACTTTGTTTTAAGTACAACGTACCATTAACAAGCCTCTCTGCTCTCCCTTCCCACTGCCCATTAAGCCCCCCTGATATCCTTCTTCTCAAATAATGTATGTTAACAAGATATGCCAGCGTGATTGTTGGGAAATCTGAAGAGCACCCCCTCTCCTCCAATCTTACTGACCAAGCTACTTCCCTAGCTGTGAAATGTCAATAGTAATTAAGGAGAGCACCTATAATAACTTTTAACAAACTTCTGCATATTTGCAAGTCATGTATATTGAAGTTTACATTATATGCTTTCAGAGCGATGGCATTTGCTAACAAACATTTGTCACTCTTTTGATTGGGTTCTATGGAGAATGAAATAATGAGATACACAAAAGGCACCAATGTGAAAAAAGTGTCTTTTTTTTTAAAGAGCTTTTTATCATTTTGGGCTTTTAATAGTTGACTGTGGTGCAGGCAGATTTGAAGTATGGTGAGACAACAAACAAATACATATTTATTTTACTCTTGCGTGCACGCATTGTTAAAATCAGTCGAATTGATTAATGGTTGAAAGCTTTGCTGATTTGCTGCACTTGTAGGCTCAGTGACAGGATTTTTAGTACACTAATAATTTAGTGAGCCTATACTTCTGGCCAGCATCCCCTGTCAAAAAATTAGTCCAGCACAACTGCAAAAAGGTCATCTGTATCTTCCAAAATTTGACATCAGTCTGCGTGAGCTTCAGTAATTAGCAATTGCTTTAAGCAAAATGTATGGTTACTATCAGATGTTGTTAGAAAGATGATATTCCCCAAGGGATATAGCCACCAGTCCCAGTTGTCCACCCTTTCCCAAGAAGATCCTGAACATAGGAGGTGGAAGTATGGTTGTCCGGGTGTGATAGCACCCCAAAAATAACCATGCTGCAGTTCAGTAGGTGAATGAGCAATAAAGATGCCTAAAAAAATGTTTAACTTGTTGCAAAGGTCAAATGTCAGTCTATATCTGCTGACAAATTGCTGCTTGTTCTTTTAACATGGAGATTGGCGTTTACTTTTCTTTCTCTGTCTGCAAAGTGAGATGATTTTGTAAAATTAACTATATGACAATCGTACTGGGGTAAAAGACTGTGAAAGGAAAGGCTGTAGAATGTCCCTTTTTTCTAGCACACAACAAATTTTAAATACCTAAAAGTAGCCTGCACAAATATTTAAAAACATATCAGCAGTTACCAAAGCACAAATTAAGAACTTTCTTTTGTAATTCGGAACTGTGCTGGAAACAAAGATTTGAATTGTATGAAAACAGAGTAAGATACTCAACTTGGTGATGTGCAAATGATAAATATTTGCAGAAACCCTATTTCCGTACATTATTGTTTGTGTGTTCTGTATGGCTGTGCAATTGTTGTGGTAATTTCAATGGAAAATGAGCTGTCTGCAAATGACAGTGCACTTTTTCACCATGCTTTAGTAATATATTTGTGACTGCGTGCTACATAATACACTACTGGTTACATACCACACCCTTACGACTCTCATGCTGAATGGTCGCAGCTCATTTGCTACACTTGTCCTTTGTGTGGTGCTTGCATTTTTCACAGTCCCTAGGACTTCAGTGATAAAACAATGATGGCAGAACAACCACCCTGAAATTGTTCAAGTATCACTGATGCTGAATCATAGTATCCTAATTAAGAGGCATAGTAAAATGGAGGAAAGGTTAGGACATTAGAAACAGCACCAACAGTAGCTGCGGATCATCACACAGCCACTGCTCTGTAATCTTGCCGAATACAAGATGGGGCAAGACTACGCGAACGTCTTGCAATATGAAAATAATGAAATGCACAAAAATTGGATCAATAGCTTTCATCTCGCCTGGCCCAGGAGGACTGTAACTAGCTTTGATCCTACCAGGATACAAGCCTGGAGCTAAAAGTTGCAGAGGAGAGGAGAGCAGCACTGTGGAGATGCTATGGAGGCAGATGCCGTTGGATGAATAAAAACTGAAGATACAATGTGCAGGTAAGGAGAGGCAGTGGATGTGGAGTCTGGAGGAAAAGGAAGCCTCAGTAACAGGGAGGGAGCGAAAGTTCTGATGGTCAAGACGAGCAAAGGGGGATGGGAACTGGTGGGGAGAAAACAGCAGTGTTGGGACTCGCTATCTATTATGCTAGTTTCCATAGTCCCTCCTTTCACAGTCTCCATGACTGACTCCGTCTGCCCTTTTGAGGTCCTAAACCATGGATATCAGTCAAGATGTGCGACATCCGTGTGGCAGAGGACGTGGTGACTGATAACATGTGTGTTTTTCCATTCTGAACTCAGTTGTACGTTATGTTATATAAAAAAGAAGAAAATGTAGACCTGAAACTCCGCCGGTAACATCACAGATTGCTTATTCCTCTATTTATGAATACTACGCCGCCGGACCCCAGGGTTGTCGGCTACAGGGCTGTGTTCAATCGGTTAATATTGACGTGTAAATGCCAATGACGCGCCCGGCCCGAGGGGTTGTAGGCCTTATGCTGTGGTTTTTTTTCGGAAATGTACAATAAAGGTCTTTAAAAAATAAAAAAATGTGCGACATCCTGTGTATTTATTTCACATCGTTCCTTCCTATTTCTGACAGCTTCAATAGAACTTTCCACTTAAGAAAAATATGCAACTGGATGAATTTCAGACAGCGTTGTTCAAATAACAGTTCTCAGTTCACCATTTGTCCCCATCCCATCCATTTCTCCCAAAAGATACTGGCCCAAACTAACCATGCGGACCTTTAGACTGTAGTTTTCAACAATCAACCTTCCCTTGATCCCTCTATAGCAGAAGCTTGAAAACAGTTTGGTTCCTGGTTCACTAACTCCTTGGATTCATTCATTTCTCTTAAAGCTGTAAGTTATCCAAATCATTTACACTCGGCCTCGTGGTTCATGCCAAAGCTTCGAGAGTTTAAACGTCATTGCAAACGGTGACAAAAGCCTGGCAAAGATATTATTTCCTGGTAATCGGGCCCTCTGTTGCTCAAAGTCAAATCTGGTGGACCCGCAATTCTCTTTTTGACTCTCTGATTTCTTTGACCTCTAATCAGCTTAAGAACTCTTCAAAATTGTTACCTCTGCCACCAATCCTTATTCCTGTAGATGCTCAATAGCTCCTTAACAACACCTTTGTGATGCTCTTTCTCAATATTCCCATTTTAATGTACCCGACATTTGTTGCTCTTTACCCACTCAGGAATTGTTTGATCTTAGTTCAACACCTAGTTTGTTTGGTTTCACTCATTCTTCTTGTCTATCTCCTTTCTCCGATCTCTCTTTGGAAAGAACTTGGCACTTCATTTCCACTGTGAAATCGGGTGCCCCTTCTCAGGTGCTGCATTACACAAACTCTAATTCCACAGTATCCCCTGAGTGGAAACAGACTGTTATTGCCCCTTTAAAAAATAAATTTAAAAAAAGCCTTCAATCAGCCTGCCCTTTTTCAGCAATTTCCACCCTGTTTTCATGGTTCTTCTATTTCTCGACATTTTGGTAAAGGAAATCAACAGTCAACTTCACTTTTTCTGGAAGCAAATAACATTTTGGACTTTCACCATTCCGGATTTCGGTTACATCACAGCATTAAATTTGCCCTGGTCGCCATAATAGAAGATCTTATAATAATAATGTATCAGGGATGTACTGCCAACTTGATCCTCCTTGATTTAGCCACTTCTGTGTCACACACTACTCTTTTCTCCCAACTCTCAAAATGTAGGCTTTACAGTCCACACTTTGGCATTGATCGCCTCATATATTATGAATCATACTCAAGATATTCATCATCCACCCCCTTTTCCCGATTCTCCGTTATGCCCGTCACTCATGGTGTTTCCAAAGGCTCTTCTCTTAGTCCTACGCTGGTAAAGTTTTAAGTCACTCCCCTGGGTATGCTTATTCATTCTTTTGGTCTTTCTTTCATGAATTACACAGACAATACCCAAATATTGATCCGCTTTGACTCCTCTTAGCCTTTGCCCCATGCTAACCTGTTTTCTTGTCTTTCATATGTGATTATGGGGACGAAACGTAACTCCTTGAAAGTCAATAATAAAAAATGAGATCTTCAGAGTTGATAAAAACACCAAAATGTGGTCATCTGACAGGTAGCGCCCTGATATGGGCACCACTTCCACTCCAACGTCTTTAGTCAGAAATCTAAGAATCCAAAACAATTGTTCACTCTTCCTGTCCTCCCAGATCAACAGTGTTTATTTGTTCTCCTTCTATTTCCTAAGACTGCTTCGCAAAATTACACCACCCCTTACACAATCTGCATGAAAAATCTTTGTGCTTGCAGTTATTTGATCACAGCTGCATTATTGCAATATTACATACTTGGGCCTTTTAGCATACTCAATCTCTAGGCTGCCTAGAATCAAAACACAGTGGTCTGAGTCATCTTCCATCTCCCCGTTGCTCTCGTGTACCCACTGCTCCAATTCTGTTTCACTACTCTAATTTCTTACTCCGAGTTGAATTAAGTTCAAAAGCTCCTTTCCCGGTTCACTGTCTTTCCATCATTTATGTCCAAGGTTTGTTCAAAAATATTTTGTTCAATACAGCAATTCTCGTCGTCCCCTTTAATCTGCTCCCCAACAGCTCCTAATAGTTTTCCCAGTTCATTACAACCGCTTTGGTGCCTGCATTTGTCTAATTTCATTGTGACAAACCATGGACCGCTCCTCCAATTACCTATCATCTTATTGATAGTAAGCTTACTTTTCATGAGGCACTAAAGGCCTACCTTTTTGCTTCCTCCCACTGAGCTTTTGTGCAATATGAAGGCCAGTTCTCTGTCTAGCAGTCAGGATGTCCTTATCGGATGATAATGCACTCTATAACATTTTCATACTCATAAACATTAATAAACTCCAGAACACTTGGCACGTCCCGTAAATCTTACAAATCAAGGATTTTTTCTCAGCAATAGCGCAAAGAAGAAACATACCCGAAGAAGACCAATCAACTCAGCATGAAAGACCTTTTTTAATTTTATTATCTAAAAACTCACAGCCATTATACTAAAGTAATAATGTACCAGATAGTTCACAAAAAGATAGCGCACAAGGAGGCAAATCAGTATCTCTTTCTCTTAAACACGGTCAACCTGGGTCTTAAATGCAATTTTCATTAATCACTGTCCAGTGTTCTAATTAGAATATAGGGTGCCCTTAAGTCTATTTAAATACTTTCCTTCTTGTTGGAAAACAAATATCGCCTAACTCTTTTGCTAAAAATAGGGACGACAAAGACAGAGGGATTCTCTGATAACAAAATTGTTTTGACCATTTAGGGTCTCATTCTCTGTCTATTCATAATTGTTAAAACTAATTAAATGTCTTTGATAAAAGATATAACAGCCTCTATAGTGATTTAGAAGGTTGACCAAATTATTTTTGCACATTCTCTTCAACATATTCTTTTCAAATATCTCGCTATTGTTAGTTAACGAGTAGACTATGTCATGTATGAGAATTCCTCTAGATATGAAACCAATGGAGCTGTAGAACACTCTACACAATACTAACTTGCTAACTTCAATAGGACCTCAATAGTCCTATGCAATCTGTACTTCTGTGGCTCCTACAGACAGGCACCTTCCTGCTGAATATATAGAAGTCACCTAATACACATTTTCTGTAACTGAAAACACGTATTTATAGATAACACAATAAAAACGAGGAACATCCTGCTTGAGTTCCATTTAGTTGGTGGAATATCTTGGCATCTTAATAAGGCTCACTAGTAGGCTAAAGGAAGTCAAGAAACAGAAAACCTATCAAATGCAGCTACAGAAATGCACATATGTTACAAATGAAAAAAGCAACATTAAGTGTTATCATTTTCATTGTAAATATTAAATACAAAGTAGTTTAGATAATATATAGTGGCATCTGCATATGCCAATTGAGGAAAAGTGTTCTTCTGATCGGCATCATTTGTACCGGGACTCCATTGCTTTTTCATTGCCATCTCGTGTAAAACACTTCCACACGACCCCCCTTGTCGTTTCTGCTGATGCCTGAGGAAAATCTAACTAACACGACAACAACCATCTTGCTGCCTGCATTTCTGCCCAAGAACTGTCGCACACCCAACCCCCCTATTCTTTGCAGTTCACCAGAAAGCCACGAGACACTCACACCCTGTGTAAATGATTTGTTTTCCATCTCCTGCTCCCAGCCTGGTAAACATCCTTGACGCCGTGATCAGGTTATCTGGACAATGGTCTGACTGCTGGGCCTTGATCAAGGTGATTAAACAATAACCTGAAAGACCGGGGTTTGATCAAGCTGAGTGGACAATGACCTGAAAGACAGAGCTTTGATCAAACTGAGTGAACAATGATTTGTGTACCAAGCCTTGACCAGGTCACCATCTACAAACATCGTCTGGATCTGGTTATCAACTGCAAACACTGCCCTGATTGAACAATGAACCAACAGCCAAAAGATCAGAATGAAAAAGTATAAAAGACTTGTAAGCTGCGGAGTAAAGCAGCAGCCTCCTCTGTCTTGTTTCTGACTAGTTTGGGACTCTGTTCCATAGGCCGGGCTATTTGAATAAATCTGGGTTCCTCCTGCAGACGAAGGCTCCTGTGTCTCCTTTTACTACGTATGAAGGGTTTGGAAGACTTGGGCGATTCCCCCGCCGCCAAGACCCATTAAGTGGGTTATTCCGGTTCTTCACAATATATAGCTAGAAAGACATGATAAAAAAGAGAGAATGTCAAGACCTCTAGTGAACACATCCACACATACAACATTCATACAACATCCAATAAACACATTTTAAAAGCAAACACAAAATATCGCTATCTGGAGAGCCAGAACCTATACAATATTCAAGAGATTATAATAGGTGCTTCCAATGATATAATATATATCAGTATCATGGGTAAATATTTTCTTCAATAGATTACTGCATTATTGCAGAAATGTGACTCTATGCTGCGGTCCTATCACAGTGGTCTCCAGATCATGCACCAACACGCTTTTCGGGGATGACCCCGATATTTGGGTCGCTCCTTCTTCAGGGCGCTAAAAACAAGATGGCCTTGGTACCAACAGAAGACCAATGCTGTGTAATCGAAGAGACTAAATGGATCATGAAGCAGATGCAACACAAAGCCCAGGAGATAAATGGAATACCCTTGTAGGGAAGTGTTCCTGCTTAACCTTGGCCATGCTGGCACAGGAGCTTGCGAAGAATTATAAGATGGCATCTAAGAGCTTCACATTTCGTCAATTGGGAGAGGGAGAATGGATCTATCTGTTAGTGAGCACAGGAAACCTCACATAAACGGACTTCTGCTCCCTATCAGATTACTCATGGATATCAATGGTGACCAGCTGAAAAGACCATCTGCATCCCCAAACACATAGTTTTGCTGAAAAGGACTCAGTAGGTACATGAGGAACAGGGTCAAGACTGATTTGCATATGACTGGGTCTGACGTGTGGTGGCAAAGTGAGCTAAAGAACGATGATTGATTCCACCCTGATCTGTGAGTGTGGGTGTCTGAAAAGTTTCAGTGCTCTGTCCATCATCCAATTCTGTTTGCTTTGCTCACCCTAATTAGGCAGGGTATGGCCAGATGTGAGTCCCTTGCTCACTTTGTCACTGGATTCAAGCAAGCGTGTCTGATGAGGGGTGTTACCCTGAAACCGGTCCCAGGATGCTTGTTTCTGGTCCTCGGAAGTCCTGGCTTGGCAATTCAGGCTGAACTGTTCTCATAAGGAACAGAGTCAAGACTGATTTGCATATGGCTGGGTCTGGTGGTGAAGTAAGCTAACTAACGATGATGGATTCAATCCAGATCTGTGACTGGGGGTGCTCCGTCCATCATCTCCTTGTGTTTGCTAACAAAAATATTTTAACAGCGCCCCTTTGACTCAATGTTATTTTTGGAACACACCAATGAGGATCAGGCCTTCAACTTTCTTCTTCTTTCCACTATATTACTTTCCTTAGCTTTGGTCCACAGCTAACTTTTTCTTTCTGCGCCTTGTATCATTTTTGCACTTATTACACTGCAACGTTTCAGCTATTATCCACTTAGGAATAACCTTAGAGGTTACTAAAATCTCAGTTAACTTCTCCCCTTTTCTAAATTTCTAATTCAGATTACCTACTTCTTCCATTGTTTCAATATAGCTGCCATTTGTAGGATGGCTCACAATAATTTCATGGGGTAACCGTCCCCTTATTCGGACCGTTTTCGTGTTTATCACGATTACACACCTGCGGTCACTTTCCACAATACTCCATGATAAACATAAAGACTTGCTGCATTTCAGATGAGCCCACTCTAACCTTTAAACTGTTTTACCTTTCAACAAAGACTTACTTGCAAAGTACTATGGGCCCGATGTAGGTAGGGCGTTACCGATCGGTAACGGCCGAAAATACCGATTTTTTGCCCTTACCGATCGGTAAACAGCCATCGAGATGTAGGGATCGAAAAACATAAAGAATCGGAGTGAAAACCGAATCGGAATGAGTACCGAATGGGAAAGAATCCGATAAGTACATACCGAAAATCGGATATGTAACGATTCGGAAAAACACCGAATCGGATGCAAAGACCGATTCGGTCCATTGACCGAATCGTTAGTGACACCGAATCGGAAAATCACCGATTCGGTCCATGTACCGAATCGTTAGTGACACCGATTCGGAAAATCACCGATTCGGTCCATGTACCGAATCGTTAGTGACACCGATTCGGAAAATCACCGATTCGGTCCATGTACCGAATCGTTAGTGACACCGATTCGGAAAATCACCGATTCGGTCCATGTACCGATTCGGTAGAAAGACCGAATCGGACATGAGCCGAATCGGAAAACATGCCGATTCGTAGGAATCGCCGATCGGGAAATTCCCCGATTCCGACAGTTGGGGAGATGTAGGGAGGCACAGAAACACCGAAATCGGCTCAAAATCGGTAGAATTCACTCGGTATTTACCATGGATTGCAATCAGGTGGTAACCAACTCCAACCCATATAAACAGTCCCAAAATGCATTGCAACTTGCAGGATGGCAGCTTTCTATGTCATTGCGAGGCGGCTACGGCTACAGCAGGAAGGACAGAGGGAATGGCTAAGAAATGAACAGGTCTACAGACAGAGGATAACCCTGTTCATGCTCACAGAGGCAGAGATACTACAGAGATACAGGCTGGACTCTGACACCATACTTGAGCTCATCAGGGATCTCAAGCCATTCTTGGACCACCACACCCCAAGGGCACACGCCATCCCTGCGCACATCCAGGTGCTATGCAGCCTACACCTGCTAGCGTTTGGCAGCTATCAAAGTGGTGTAGCAGCAGCAGGAGGGGTGAGCCAGAGCAGCCTGTCAAGGTTCTTCCACACATTCCTTGACGCCATGATACACAGGATGGACCAATACATCTCTTTCCCTGCAACCCACGCAGAACTGCTACAAACCAAAGCTGACTTCTACCAGATGGCACAATTTCCCCAAATCATCGGTTGCATAGATGGCACGCACATTCCGATTTGCCCACCAGCGGACACCGAATACATATACCGCAATCGCAAGTCTACACACACCATCAACGTGCAGGTGATCTGCAATGCAAAGTGCACCATCACAGACCTGGTAGCAAAATTTCCAGGGAGTACCCATGACTCCTATATTTTCCAACAGAGCGGCATATATGCACGGCTGATGGCTGGCGAATTTGGAGAAGGATACCTCCTAGGTGAGACACATCATCAGACCCCCATAACACATAGTAGGTAGGTGGAATACATGTATGCATGTGTCTAATGTGACCCCTTTCTCTTCCAGGCGACAGTGCATATGCCCTCCGCTCATTCATACTCACCCCCTACCTCAACCCCTCCACACCCAGCCAAAGGAGGTATAACTGGGCCCACATACGCACAAGGAATGTTGTCGAACGGACCTTTGGCATCTGGAAAAGTAGATTCAGATGCCTGCACAAGAGTGGAGGTGCAAGGCAGTATACCCCCATCACCTGCTGCAAGATCATAGCTGTATGTGCAATGTTACACAACCTTGCGGTGAAGAAGGGCACTGAGGTGGAGTTGTCTGACTACGAGGACCATGACGACGACGAAGCTGTGCCACTGACACAGCCAGCTGGGGTGTGTACGCCAAGTGATGGCAGATACAGACGTGAGGAGATCACTGAGAACTATTTCTGACTGAGTACAGATGCAAAGACAGCTAAATGTTGCTTGGAAAAAACACATTTTAATAGTGTTGCACCACAGTTACAGCACTGATGTGCAACAAAAAATGGAGTATGGTAAATAAAATAAAATCCAAGGTACTGGTTGCCTCACCCGCCCTTGCCAGGCTATTTCTTTGCCCGCTTGCCAGACCCACTGGGGTGTCCCTCAGCCCCCTCTGAATGCCCAGCAGCATCAGCGGAGCGCCTGGTGCTCCTCCGTGGCTCAGACGCAGCGCTGGCCGGGCTGCTGCGGCTGCTGCTGTCCCCAGCATCACCCAGGTCCAGGGCCGGATTGGAGGCGGTGTTTGAAATTATCATGGCCTCCATGGCAGTGGTGATCCGGGCCATCCCCCTAGTAAGCTCAGCCGTATGCTGACTAAGGACAGATTCCTGGTTGGCGCTGCGATGGCACAGTTGTGCCGTCGCCGCTGCAAGGCGGCCCATGGCGCGGTTCAAAACCCGGGCATCCCGCCTGCGCACCAGCTCATGCTCCTCCTGTCTGCTTGATGAGTGGGTGATGGCAGTGGTTAGCCTGCCTAACCCTGCTGCCACCTCCTTGTTCGATTCCACCACGGCCTGGAATCCCTTGACCAACTCTCCCATCTGCATGTTGTGCTGCAGGAGCTGGCGTTGGCAGGCCATAGTGGATCTTGCTTGTTGCCTCTGAATTTTCACCATCTGTCCCTCCAGGCCCAGGAATACACTGCCCTCCCGTGCTGGTGCAGCAGTGGTGGTGATGGTACGGCGCCGGGCACTGCTGCTTCCGGCCTGCTGAGTGGGCTGGGGTGCCACTGGTGGGGGTGTGAAGCTGGCCGGTCCCTGAGCCCCTGCTCCCAGGACAGGTTGGACAGGTGGCAAGGCCACGGTTGTGGCAGGAGCTGGTGTAGGCGGAATGGTGTCCCTTGTAGGGGAGTTCTCTGGGGAGAACTGCAAGGGGGGTGTGCTGGCCATTACTGGGGAGTGCAGTGCATCGTAGTCAATGACCAGGACTCCCTCCATACCTAGCCCTGTGGTGTCTCCTTCCTCCTCCTCCTCCTGGCCAGCCTGGCTGGTGCTCGGCCCTGCGACTGCAGTGTCGGACGGTGCTGCTCCCTCTGCTGTCACTGTTGTTCCGCCTGATGGGGCCCCTAGGTACAAAGAAGCATTTGTAAACTGAGTGCCGATGTATTACAGTCAGTACAATTGTAGCATTCCACATGTCCTTGCATCTCCTTACACTGTGTCACACTGTTTCCTGTCTTGTGATTCTGCACTGCCATATTTAGCTAACTTCTGCTGACTACATGTACCATGATGCTTGTCTCTTGTATGTTGGTGACAGTACTGTGCTGGGGTTTGCCTATGCATTGTGTCTAATGGGGAGGTGTCTGGTAGGGTGTGTCATGATGCGCATGCTTCTTACCTGTAGCTGTAGCTCTCGCAGCGCTGTCCAGGGTCCCGATTCCACTGACACTCTCCCTCTCAATGGTGCTGGAGACCAGCTCCTCCAGCTCGGTGAGGGGTGGCGCCGGGTTGTTGCCTCCTCCAGTGAGTCCAGCCTGCCTTTGTATGTCAGCCAGCTTCCTCTTCGTGAGGCTGCGGATGTCATAGAATCTCTTTTTCAGTTCTTCTATGGACCTGGGGGTGACACCCGCAGCATTCACCTTCTGGGCGATGTCGGCCCAGATCCTCCTCTTTGTGCTGTCTGGCACGTTGAGGGACAGCTTGCCAAACAGCTGGCGGTGCACCCTCACCACCTCCTCCACCAGCACCTGAAGTTCGGTGGTGGTGAACTTCGGCTTCCTCTTCTGGGAGGACTTCTGGCTTCCTGACTGCTCTGCCATGTTCTCCAGTTCAGTTGGCAACCTCCTACTCCCACTGCTGCTAACTGTGAGTGTTGAGCTCAGGCTGGCTCGCCAGAAACTTCTTAATTAGCTGCACCTGCCAGGGTTGCCACTCCCTGTTTGGGTGGGGGAGGGGGAGCCACCTCATTGGCTGAATCGGCTTTTGCCGAATCGGCTTTTACCGATTCGGTAATAGCCGAATCGGTAAAATCCGATTCGGTATTATCCGATTCGGTAAAAGCCGATTCGGTTCCTTCAATGCATTCCTATGGGCTTTTTCGCCATGGGTGTGTTTTCATGGCTTCGAATCTATGATTGCCGAATCGGATTTTACCGAATCGGCTTTTACCGAATCGGTATTCGCCGATTCGGGACTATCCGAATCGGTGGTAGCCGAATCGGTAATTTCCGATTCGTTGTTAGCCGATTCGGTACTTTCCGATTCGGACCGTGCCGAATCGGAACGTACCGATTCTCATTACCGATGCCGACCGATTCGGTATTCATTCGCTTTTTTTCCCCTACATCTCGTTTTCCGATTTCAGAATACCGATTCGGCCCGCCTCGGTATTTTGAAATCGGAAAATCGCGTTTACCTACATCGGGCCCTTAATTACTAAACTTTGACTATTATAATATTGAACTTAGTATAAGCCACTGCCTACCAACAGTCGGATGTTTATCATATAACGGTATTTACCTAACATCTAATAAATTCACAACTAGGCGATATGTAGAAGAATTCACAGCTACTTACACAATATAAATAATTTGAATACTTTTTGGTTCTAATAATTCTTTCCATTTCTACCTTTACCTACTTAGAGCACCATTTAACTAATTTCTATTTCATTTTCTTGGCCAGTACAACAAACATATTTTTAGGTGACATCAACAGGAATGAGCATTACCGCCTGGGAAATCAAATCATGCTGGCATGTCATCTTTGCTCCATACACACAATATACAAAACTATGGTATATAAATTAGTCTTATATCCTGCTGCCGAGGACCATTCTGGTGGTTAAAGTCCCTAAACCTGAGTTGCGGCTCGGCCCTGTAATGAGGGAAAGGGCCTTTCACAACCAGTACAGCCTCAGGCGGATGGACTATAAGGTAATTAAAACATTTCACCCAGTGAGCGTAGAATGTTCTAAATTAAAAACGGAGAAACGGAAAGATGAACATTGGAATGTTGGAGCAGAAGGCTTATACCAGCATTATTAGCCCTGAGACACAGATTCGTCTTCAATGGACATTCCAACACTCCAATGTTCTAATAAGTATTTATATACGTAATTATTTTTGGCATTCATAGGTGATAGTGCTTTGGTCACTACATTTCCAACAGTACTGTTCTTCCTCTAATTTTTAGGACATGCACTTTCTAATTGTTGAGCTACACGATTTCTAACTGTTATCATGTGATCTAGGGCTCTGTGTATTCCCATAAAAAAATCACTTTACTCTTGTTGCTTCAAGGTACAGCTTTTGGTACTATGATCCATTTTGAATTCAGACCTGACTTAAATTACAAAATAATGGCTTGTGTGTTACCAGCCTTGACAAAGTCCGGTGACGAAACATGGGTTGGCTGTTTTTCGAGTGACGCTATGTTATTACCTAAAACACGGACTACTTTGTTGTGTACTAAATAATGCTGTCATCTCTATAGCTGTCTTTCCAATGAAACAATAGTGGAAAGTATATGATATCTAGAGTTGAAAGAAACTATGTACCGTACTCTTGCTAAGACTTATATTGTGCTACATGCCAGGAAAAGTATATGCGTGCCCCACCAGACTGCCAATCAGGTGGCACAATACTATGTACTATGGAGCTTCTTCTGCAAGAAACTTCTCCTCTTGGAGAGACTTCTACTATCTTCACTTGGCTAGAGTCAGTTCAGTGACTCCTTTTACAGGGGAGTGTGCAGTCACCCAGATTAAATAATGTATTATAGGTTTAACTCTACTCCAGGTGATCTTTTGGACTATATTTCTTGACTTGTCTTTACTTACTTTAAAATGTATAACAAGCTACTTACCCTCCTTCTATGTTTTGCAGGAAGCACGCAAGAGGATTTGAATTGCAGCACCTGTGGGCAACAAATAGGGTTTCAAACAGCGTCCTGAATCTGGGGAAAGCTCTGCTTAGCTTACAGTCTGACCCTCCATCTTGTGTGTGGCTCCCTGACATTGACGTCAAACTTCTGACCTCGCTCAGCACACTTGTCAAGGTTTTTTTTTCCCAGATGGTAAGCTTGAATCAATGTAGACACCTTTGCAGTCACCTTGGGTTTGCAGGCATTTGTATCTCTGCCACCATTGATTCAGCAATCGACACAGGCGGGGATGCGGATAAGATGCTTGATACACAGCAGTCAGTACACAGCACCAGCCTTTGTCTAAGCCTGATGCAGGGTCACCCATCAGCTTACATTCCACTGTCTCCAACAACCCCTCGATACTCAAGTGTACTGATAAACTGGTTCCAGATCCGAACATATGCAACATCTTTAAATGGCAATTTTTAAGATATGTTTTCTGTCCTCAGAAGAGGAAGCAGGTGGAGCCTGCGTACTCTGGGTTGTGTTACTGCAAATACTGTATTTTACAAAGTGGCAGGCTAGCAAGTACAAAACCCCAAAATTCACTGCACTAAGGTTACATTGAAATTGGGACGTCCGTTTGTGAACTGCAACATTCATTTTGCACATCCTTTTAAAATGTTAAACAAAGGGGGCTGTTGGTGCAACCCACTGGGACATGCAACAATTGCTTGTGGACGTTACTGTGGACGGAAGGCCTGAAATGGGCAGTAGGTTACCGTTTGCTAATTGTAATCTGTCCATGCAGACTACTTCCACTGTGTAAGGGATGTGGGTGCCAAGAGGGGGTGCCGATACCGGCCCCATTCGCCACGAAATACAAGGGCGTAGGGCCCCCTTGGCACTGCACTCTGGCCGGGGAGCTCCTGATTGAGCCCAGAGGGGGGCCGCTCTGCCTACCGTGCAGGGAGGCCCCCTCAGTTTTCGTTACGCCAGTGACGAAATACTCCACCAATGTCTCTTTCAAATTGTGAAAGAAAATGTAGATTTGATGTCTGCTGTCCCTTCCACTTCTTGCGGCGTCGTTGGAGTTTAGAGGTTTATTTTCAAGAGAGATATGCCTTATTTCATTATCTGTAGCATAAACAAGGCAGATGCCACGTGATTTCATAGCATATCATGATTTTTAACCATGGGAAAACTCAAAGATTTGCAGAGGTCAAGTTGTCCAAAGTCTGTGGTTAATTCTGGCGTCTGCTTCTCGCATTTGTTTCCCTATTCTAAATTCAGGACTTCAAGTCCCAGAATGCAAACTAAAACACATTACTGCATGAGCTACTCAAAGCTGACTTGTGCCAGCTTGAAGCTTCTGGGTAAGAACAAATCACGTTTATTAAAAAATAAAAAAAAGTCTACAGACAAACCATGATCTTGTACTTATGTCAGTGCTTGTGCACTTCGCCTCCATTCTGTGTGCGCGCTTTCGCCGTCTCTCTGCGGCCCTGCGCCTGTCTCTCTGGAGATTGTAATATCCCCAGCGGTCTAGTGGTTGCACGCACACACGCATTCACACATCCGCAGGCCAGGCGTGGCCTGCGGGGTTAAATAAAAGGATGACGCCCGCTCGAGGACGTCACTTCCAACTGAGGCACAGTGTCGGCGTGGTTCACTTTGCTGCTGCGCGACCTGCCCCCGCGCTGCCTCACATGCCAGAGTGAGGCCTAAGCTATCCCCTAACGCAGCACACAACAGAGATGCGACTCGTGTCTACCCTTCGGAACTTAAAAAAAAATATATACCTGTTAGTTTTACGTTCTCTTTTTCTCTCTCTCTCTCGCTCTCTTTGTCAATACGTTTCTGACACCTTGCACTGCCCGCCTTTTTCTGTTTTCCCTTCAATTGTTCCCCTCACAGACTCCGAAAAGCAGAACTGACCCACTGCTTTGCCATCTCTCTTGCAATGCTCTTTCTTCCCCCTTTCTCCCCACGAATTCCTTCCTAAATGTCTGCCTCTATCAATTTTTCTGACAACACTTTCATATAAATCGCTCTCTTTAAAGATGTCTCTTCCTGCTCCTCTGGCAGTCTCGGGTCGCTCGATATTCTCATCAGACCCACTTTCTCCGGTTTCCCCGTCAGTCTCCTGGTTATCTTTGTCTTTCTTGGCGTTCACTCTCTTCTTTCCCCGTCGTCTGTTCCCTCCACGCCTTCCCCTTCTCTATTGTGGATGTCTGGTCACCGTCCAGCGACAGAAACATCTGGAGTCTACCAGGTGTTGGATGTCTTCCAGTCCGGACTTTGCCGGGGCTCTCCGGGGCCTACGCGCCTCTCTGGTAGATGGCTCTTATATTTGACGTCAGCGTTTCTCGCTCGCCAGAGGCTGGCCTCGCGGCACGGCGGCGTCCTGCAGCCGCCATCATGGCTGACTGGGCGCGTACGCAGCTTCCCGCAGCCTCCACAGTTGATGCGGCTGGTTTCTCTGACTCCGCCTCAATCACACTCAGGGGCTGGCACACTGACAAAGCTTCTTGCAGCTCCCCAGGGTTCACCCTGCTGCAGCAGGGCCCACACCTGGTGACTGGCCCCATTGACGCAGCGTCCAACAACATTAGTGGCCAGTCTTAATGGCTTCAAGCATCCTTCACCGGCAGTGACTGACCAGAATCACACATGTAGAAAGACGCGTCAGGGCTAGTGAGCACTATATTGCAATTCCAACAAAAGCTTCCATGCAGCCTCCAATATGAATGGCTGCCCCCACAGGCTAGACTTGTTGCAGCCTCCATGGTCAGTGGCTGGTCTCTCTGATGCCACTTTCGTCACCTCCCAGAGTCAGTGGGTGGCCTCTCTTATATGGGTTCGTGTTGGACTGTGTATTTTTTGCTGGACAGGGCCTCGTTCTTCCACCACAAGATCGCCAACATACACAACAGCTTCGGCGCCCAGACCACGCACCCAACCACTGAACCAACGCCCCGCACCACCACCCTCTGCGCCTGGACCCCCGTCAGCACTGAAGACACCACTCACGTGATGAACACCATCCACTCCGGCTCCCCTGCCGACCCCTGTCCACACCACATATTTAACAAAGCCGACTCCATCATCGCACCCCAACTCCGGAACATCATTAACAACTCTTTCGCATCTGCCACCTTTCCGGAGAGCTGGATGCATGCAAAGATCAGCGCCCCCCTGAAGAAATCCACTGCGGACCCCACGGACCTCGAGAACTTCCGCCCCATCTCGCTCCTCCCGTTCCCCGCTAAAGTCATCGAGAAGACCGTTAACAAACAGCTAACCCCCTTCCTCGAGACCAACGGCTCTCTCGACCCATCGCTGTCCGGATTCCGAGCAAACCACAGCACCGAGACCACCCCCATCGCAGCAACCAACGACATCAGGTCCCTGCTCGACAACGGGGAAACTGCTGCCCTCATCCTCCTCGACCTATCGGCCGCATTCGACACAGTCTGCCACCGCACCCTAACAAACCGCCTCCACCACTCCGGGATCCAAGGAATGGCCCTGGAATGGATCACCTCCTTCCTCTCCGACAGAATTCAGAGAGTCCGCCTCCCTCCCTTCCGCTCAGTGGCCACCAAGATCATCTGCGGCGTACCTCAAGGCTCCTCGCTCAGCCCCACCCTCTTCAACATCTACATGACCCCCCTCGCAGCCATCGCATGCCAACACAACCTAAACATCATCTCCTACGCTGACGACACCCAGCTGATCCTCTCCCTCTCCCTCACCCACGACCCCGCCACCGCCAGAGCCAGCCTCCAGGAAGGAATGAAAGACGTCGCGGAATGGATGAAGCTCAGCCGCCTGAAACTGAACTCAGACAAGATGGAAATCCTCATCCTGGGACCATCCCCCTCTGCCTGGGACGACTCCTGGTGGCCTCCTGCATTGGGAACCGCCCACGAACCACGCACGCAACCTACGTTTCATCCTGGACTCCTCCCTCATGATGACCAAGCAAGTAAACGCCGTCTCCTCATCTTGTTTCAACACCCTGCGCATGTTCCGAAAGATCTTCCGGTGGATCCCCACCGAAACCAGAAAGACGGTCACCCAGGCATTCGTCACCAGCCGACTGGACTACGGGAACGCCCTCTACGCCGGAACCACAGCCAAACTACAGAAAAGACTCCAATGCATACAGAACGCTTCTGCACGACTCATCCTGGACATCCCCCGACACAGCCACATCTCTGTCCACCTGAGAGACCTGCACTGGCTCCCCGTCAGCAAAAGGATCACATTCAGGCTCCTCACCCACGCTCACAAAGCTCTCCATGACATGGGCCCCGAATACCTTAACAACCGCCTTACGTTCTACACACCCACCCGTCAGCTCCGATCCACCAGCCTCACCCTCGCCACCGTCCCACGGATTCGCAGAACCACCACCCGAGAGAGATCCTTCTCTTACCTGGCTGCCAAGACGTGGAACTCCCTCCCCACCCACCTACGACTGACCCAGGACCATCTCTCCTTCAGGAAGCAACTCAAGACCTGGCTCTTCGAGCAGTAGCAGGACCCCCCCCCCCCCCCACCCCCCTCCTCCCAGCGCCTTGAGACCCTTGCGGGCGAGTAGAGCGCTCTATAAACGTGCCTGATTGAGTGACATCCTCTCCTGGGCTGTTCCAGGTGCTACACTGTCCTACATGCAGTTTACTATCTAGCTCTTCCTCATCTGAAAACATTCAGCAGTCCCATACCCAGTTGACCCTTTCTGTCTATCAGGAGCTATGTGTGGCTACTAGGGGGTTCCACTCTTCTGGTGCCCTACAGAATTCCATTCCTCTAATGTGAGAAACTTCCTAAAAGTGTTATAAAATTATTTTATGTTTTGGCTAGACAGCTGTTTCTTCAAGACATGTTGTTGACAATCAGTGAGCTACAGCCCACCCATAGGCTTACGATTTGTTCACTTCAACGTTGCTCTCATATCCTTCGCACTCGTTTATCCATGCCATGCATGGGCCATGCCTCTTTTTTGTGTTTGACCCTCCCCTTAAGCATGAACCAGGTAATTGTGTCCATCCACTGCTCCCATTTTTGGAACAACTTTTTTCTTTGTGTGTAAGCACTCCATATGGGTGCTTGTGTTTTACATGCTTAGTCCTCTACTACCCGCACTCCATTTTGTATTGCTTCTTTCTCCCTCCCACCCATCCCTGTTGCTTCTTTCCTTCTCCCACCCACCCACATCCCTGTTGCTACTTTCCTCGCTTGATTCCTATAGCATAAAAGCAGAGGGTGTGGTGTAACAGCCACAGCAACCAACTTTAGAGCTGGAGAACCAGATGTGCGGCGTCGGATCAACATCCTGTGATTCTGGGCAAATCACCTAATATCACCGTACCTACCAAAAATGAATGTGCCCTTGTGTAAAGTGATTGCTAGTTAAAGAGCTCCAAAACCTTCAAATTGAGTTTGCGCTTTATAAAACTGCAAAAAACTATTTACTTACACTAGGACGCATTAAGTTTTAGGTTTCGGCCAGACAGAGCTATCTGTTCTCCTCCCGTGTTGAGTTCACTGTCCTGCTCCTCCTATTTATTATTTATTTGATTTGTTTATGGTATTTGTAGAATGCAACATTTATCCCGGGGGGGGGGGGGGGGGATAAGACAGTGCTAAATCTCTACCTGTCCTTCTAATTAAGACACTGTGGCATTTAGCGATGATTGAAGCATTAAAATTAATCTTCAAATACATAGGTTTTTAGCTATTTTCTGTTTTTTTGAGGTTTTGAGCTATCTATTAGCCTCCCCTGTTGAGTTCATTGTCCTGTCCAACCTATTTATTATTTATTTGATTTATTTATGGTATTTGTAGATTGCAACATTTATCCCCGGGGCATAACATGCTGCTAAATTGCTACCCGTCCTTCTAACTGAGACACTGTGGCATTTAGTGATGATTGAAGCATTAAAATGAATCTTTAAAAACACAGGTTTTTAGCTTTTTTTCTGAACCTGAAGTAGTTGTTGGTGAGGGGAAGATCCAAGGGCAGTAGATTCCATTAGGCCACTGCCAAGTGGGAAAATGAGCGACCGCCAGATCAGACTTTTTTCTTTCATTTGGATATGGCTAGTGCTAAGTTTAGTGATCTCAGGTTTCCTTTGGTTTATAGTATTCCCCTTTTGCTTATAGAATTGCAGGGTCCAAATTACATGGTGCCTTGTGGGTGTGGCAGAGGAGTTTAAATTTGGCTCTTTTATGCATTGGCATCTAGTGAAGGGTTTCTAGGCAAGCCAATGCCGAGCTACATCTGTCTTTGTTACAGATAAGCTTTGCGGCAGTGTTTTGTATTACCTGGAGTCGTGTGAATAGGTAGTCTGCCATTTCCACAGAAAGTGCATTTCTGTAGTCCAGTCTACTAGATATTAGAGCTTGGAGTATGGTTAACCAGGATCCAGTGGAACGACTTCTTAGGAGCTTAATTATGCCAAAGCATTTGCCACAAGTGGCGTTGACTTGCTCCTGCATGGACAGTGACTCATTGATTAGAACACCAAGAGTTTTTGGCACTTTCTTGGGTTCGGGTGTGGATCCCAAAGAGGCACGCCACCAGGAATCTGGTGGACACTGCAGAAGAGTAAGATCTATGTTTTGTCGGCGTTCGAATTCAAATAGTGAGCTGTCATCAGCTTGCTACTTCAGAGAGACACCTGGTCAGTTTATCTCTGGTTTCGTGATGTCTCTCCCCTATCGAAATGACAAGCTGGGTGTCAACCGAGTAATAGTAGATCTTAAAGCCCCAGTTTCTTACAACTTTCGCGAGGAACGAGAAATGTACATTAAAAAGTGTTGGGCTAAGTGAGGAGGCCAGAAGTACTCCGAATTTGGATGTATAGGGGTGTGATCTGAAGGCTCTTAACTGGATAGACTATGTTCTTTCACTCAAAAAGGAGCCAAACCATTGTTAGGCTTTGGAGTTTAAGTTCAATCTCATGAAGATTGTTTTATCATTACACTTTGGGAAAAGCTATCAAATGCCCGAGAGAGAATGAGTAGTGTCCAGACTGCGGCCTTGTCCTGATCCACTTCCAATCTGATATTATCCAGCACAGCCAGGAGGGTGGATTCTGTGCTGTTTTAGGTTCTTAAGCTCGTCTGTGATGGATCTAGCAGGTTGTTGTTCTCCAGAAATACAGGTAGCTGGCCATTGTCTAATCTTTCCAAACTCTGGGCATAAAGGGGAGTAATGAAATGGGTCGATAATTGGAAACAATGGAGAAATCTATATCCGATTTTTTGACCAATGGTAGTATTAATGCTTGTTTCCAGATGCCCGGGTAATCTGCCTCTGATAAGGAGAGATTGAAGATTTGGGTTATATAAACAAATTAGTATGGGTGTTAGACTAGAGTAAATGAAGTGGGGACAGGGGTCGATTGAGGACCCAGATTAGAGTGCCTGCTTTCGGATTGGGATCCATTTGTTTCCAAGGGAGATCATCTATTGGAGGTTGAGTAAAATGTTGAGTAGATGTTGTCAATTTTATCATTAAGAGAAGTTGCCTATTTCTTCGCAATGGGTTGGTGAGGGAGTAATGGCCTGTAGTGGACAGGGAGGTTGGGCTAGTTCCTTAACTAACTTAAATAGTTCTCTGAAACAGCTGCTGTTTTCTTCTAGTCTTTTAATGAAACAGTACTTATTTGCTCTATTGAGTGCCCTGTGGTAGTTATTTGGTTTGCGTTTATAGATCTTATGGTCTGCCTTACTATTTCAATTCGATAATTACATTACTCCCTTTTTGCGTATCCCAAGATAGCAATAGCAAGCAGAAAGGCCTACCCCAAGGTACGGTAGATGGATTGCAATTCAGATACCGAATAACACAGTATTGTCAAATCTATGACTCTTTTAGACACTCAGCACTTAATTAAAAGGGCAGTATAGAAATAAACCCTCAAAATAACTCTATGACTCACTGACCACACTATGTATGTGATTTGCTTCCTCCGTTGCCCACCTTAACCCCCCAAACAAAGCCCGACTCCCCACGTGCTGCCATTATTGAGGTCCTCTGGCGCACCACACACCATCTTTTGTGGCCCCTGGGGAAATGTTTGAGTACCCATGCTCTAGATGATTTGTTAGTTTGTCAAAAGGGCGCAGTTATCAGGGGAGTTAGAAATGGCATATTTGAGGTTCTCTACATAAGTGGCAAGGGGTGTCCATTGGTCGAGCACTGGTGAGGTGAAGTAATTTGAATGCAAGTCGATGTTTATTTTACTCCAGGGTCTTTTAGCAGTGAAGGATTGGCCGAAAGGGAATTATTTGAGCAAAAAGTAGTTCGAGAGGAGAGAGAAAGTAACTAGAGAATGATCCGTCCATGGTAATGGATTGATTCAAGGATTTTGGTGGTTTTGAGATTTGAGAATAGTAGGTTGAGCAGAACCAGTGATCCATTGTTCGAGGAGGTGAATTTGCATATCGTTCTCCAGTTGTTTACAAAGAGGGTCTTCCATATTTTCGAAGTATAGATTGAAGCCTCAATAACTAAACACCAATCGTGTTTTAGGTGTAGTGGTGATAGCCATTAGAGGAGATTGGCAGGCAGTTTGGGGTTATATCCTGCCATACGAAATAGCGCTATGATGTGGCCTCAGCTGGCTGTGTCATAGCGTTTTTATCCATGACATTCGGCCATGCTGAAAGCAAATATGCTGCTATACAGCATGGCTAAAATACATTCACATTGACAATAGCTGAGGCCTTGCTGAGACCAATTGGCTTTGCCAATTCTTGTTTTAGTGGGAGGTTATGTAGGTGAGTCCCCAATTACTTAACCAAACTAAATATTAACTAGTATGTGTCAGGCTGCATGCTGTGACACTTTACATGGCCATCTATGTTATGTTATGTTATATTTTATTTCTATAGCGCACGGCTACTCAGTAAGAGTGTCCCGGCGCTTTATTTAGGCAGCTCAGTGTGAAAAACATAACACCATAAGACAGAGACAGATAAGGGAAAGAAAGACGTACTAAAGGTTAAAAAGCCAGGTCTTGAGGCTCTTCCTAAACAGGAGCAGATTAGGTGTGCGCCGCAAGGCCAGAGGAAAGGTGTTCCACAACTGAGGGGCCCAAAACCAAAGGAGCGACCCCCGGTACGGGCCTTCCTCACTCGGGGGACCACGGCCAAGAACAGAGATTCCGACGAAGAGATCGAACCGGGCGATAAAAGACGAGCCTGCGCTGTAAGTACCTTGCTCCCGAGCCAGAAAGCGCTTTGTGAGCCAGGGTCAACGCTTTAAACATAATCCGCTTCCGGATGGACAGCCAGTGAAGCGACTGCACCAACCCGGATACTTTCGCTCGCCTATGGAGGCTGAAGATGGCGCGAGCCGCAGAGTTCTGCACAACCTGCAGCCGCTGAACAAGATAGTCCGGAAGCCCTAAATATAGGACGTTGGCATAGTCCAGTCTGGAGCCTATTAAGGCTTGCACAGTATTCTTTCTATGCTCTTCTGTAAGCAAAGGTAAGAACTTCCGGAGCATCTATGGCTTGGGTCCCTGCATCGTTCATGTAAAACCTTAAAGATACTTACAGAGAAGGACCCTGGGCTTAATTTGTAAAATAAGCCAATAATTAAATAAACAAGTTTACTGGCCCACAGCTTTTCTGAGAAGCCCATTGAGGCACTAATTAAATGCTGAAAAGCAGTTTTGCCAAACACCTCCTTCCTTCTCCTTTTTCTGCCTCTCTCTCACTTGCTCTGGGTCAAAGTCTGATGATGTAAAATAAGTCATGTCCCTAAAAATGCATGACGGTGCTCACCACTTGCAAGCACTGGAGCAAATTAATAACTGTTCTTTGCTCTAAACTGTAACTCTAGCAGACCGTGTCACCTTGTAAGACGCCATGCATAAGTGGATCCCCCTTCTCTGTACATGCAGCCAAATTATGGAACTCTCTTAGGGCGAAGATAAGAAACATACAAACCTGGAACTCAGGACTACACAAAAGATCTGGCACTTCCAACCAATCTCCTCCTCAAGGAGGATATGTATGGCACAGGGTTCAATATCATACCGACCCAAGACCAGAACTCCATCTTCCACACAAGAATGGCATACACAGCCACATGTGTAGCTGTCTCTCACTCCTCTTCGCTACATTCCATGGATAAAAACATCAACAGGCTCACAACAAGAGGAGAGAAAGCTGCTGCTCATAACGCACAACCTTAAAAGGCGTCTTATCAAGACACACATGAAACTCTCAACTTTCCAGGCTTGTATTTTCCATTTGCTTTTTGTAGCCTGGGCAAGACCGAGGCTTGTTTCTCCGGTCCGGCCGTTGGTAGACTCTGCCTCCTGTTGACTCTTCAGTAGACTGGGCCTGAGTTAAGGGATTGGGCCTCCAGTGAAGCCTTTGATACACTGGGTCCAAGTTAAGATCTTTTCTCTTCTTTTGAACCTTCAGTAGACTGGGTCCAAGGTAAGGGCTTATGTCTCCAGTCTTCGGTAGACTGGGTCCAAGTTAAGGGCTTGTGTCTCCAGTCTTCAGTAGACTGGGACCAAGTTAAGGGCTAGTGTCTCCAGTCTTCAGTAAACTGGAACCAAGTTAAGGGCTTGTGTCTCCAGTCTTCGGTAGACTGGGACCAAGTTAAGGGCTTGTGTCTCCAGTCTTCGGTAGACTGGGTCCAAGTTAAGGGCTTGTGTCTCCAGTCTTCGGTAGACTGGGACCAAGTTAAGGGCTTGTGTCTCCAGTCTTCGGTAGACTGGGACCAAGTTAAGGGCTTGTGTCTCCAGTCTTCTGTAGACTGGGTCCAAGTTAAGGGCTTGTGTCTCCAGTCTTCGGTAGACCGGGACCAAGTTACATTATAGTCAAAGTCCATGACTCTTGGCCATTGTTTAACACTTCTATTTTTAGCTTTGGTCTCTGCCATAAACCCTCTCTCCCTTGAAAGGGGTCTCTTGATATATTTATGTAGCCTCTACCTCATTCCCTCTCTCGGGCTGTACAGATGTCTCCAGAAATCTCTCAGTATTCCCTCTTCCCCTTAGCACACATTTCTTAAACTCTCTTCACGCTTATATCATTGTCTGCAGTCTGTGCCCTGCCCCTGAATCTTTACAGCTAGTCCAAGTTAACTCTGCCCCTCCTCACATTCACCTGTTGCCTCGTCGCCCTACACACCTCCATTTTTGTCAGCAGTCTCTTCTTCATCTTCTTTCTCAGTCTCATTTTGGCTTTAAGCAACCTTTGACTCCACCTCAAGTTCCTTGTTTCCGCCACTCGGCCTTGTCTCGTCAGGCTCTTTTTGCACAGCCACATTTCTATCTGCAGTATCTGTTCTACCCCGTCTCTACAGATGTCTTTCGATGTCTGGTCCCCCTTTACCCATCAGCTGGGCTATAAAACTGATCCATCAGGGGGACCCCATTCAGCCCAAGACCAATATTTAGCTGTGAGATATGGGATACTCAGGGGCTCTTCGTCATATACTGCAGGGGGCATCCTTTTACTTTACACCACTGCCCCCCCTCCAACTTGTCTCCAATCGCTGCTGTTATGTTGGGAGCTGGATGGTCCCAACATGTGTGTGACAGGAGGGGTGTTTTCAGTAAACCCCTTGCACGGACACAGTCATGATTTCGGCTGTCATGACCAGGGGGTCTTGTAATAAAAGGGGCGAGGCCCGGACCTCGTGGTCTCTTTAGCACTACGCTGGTGTCCAGTGTGTGCATTAATTACTGATGGGGCCCTGGGAACACGCTATGATATAAGGCCTTGAGATTGGCCTGCGGTATTCATTCGCAATACAACAATTGGCGATGAGGGGAGTGCCCAGAACCCCTGTGGTCGCTATGCCTGCTGCTCAGCTTACACCTATCACTTGCCAGGTCTCATTTAGCTGCTGTCTCGCCGGTCTGGCTGCGCTGCCTACAGGAGCACTGTGTGGCTCCCCGCTGTCTCCTAGAGGCTTTTTTCTCCATCGAAGAGCCTCCGTGTTTGCTGTGGGTCCCTGTCTGGCCGAACTCCATGGTGGCAGTGGCCTTGACCTCCAGTGCCTGGCCCTGGAGGTGCTGAGATCATGTTTGCTGGTAGAGAGGCCGTGCATGGGGCATTTCCATATTGTTTACAGCCCCGTCTTTGTGCTCCCGGCTGCCTCGAGACTGCTGCGCCTGTGGGATGAGGCCAAGAAACTTCCGCCTGGCCCAGTCACACGCAGCTGGTGGCCCGCCCTGTTCAGCCAGCCCTAGGGGAGCTGTTATTGCACCAGCTTCTGTAGGCTGTGGGCACTCTGGAGGATATTTGCTGTGTTTTGAGGTCTGTGATAAGGCCTACACACAGAAGTATGCCCAGTGTTGCTTCTGCTTCAGCCTGCGCATAATTTGGTTGCACTGCCCTACGTCCAGGCCCTGGAACAGCATGACCGTCTGGCGTTGATCTGGACTTTATTTACGCCAGCCCTCACACACTGCAGTCTGCTCTACACTGGAAGGAGTGGCCCTGTGTGCTCTGCCCCTGTTTCCTTTGTAGCCCAAGTCGCCAGTCTCCCCTGCCTGTAGGACTTGTTCCAGTGCTGTGCCTACCTCCCTCCTGGATTTCTATCTCCAGTACAGTCAGTGAGTGGCACGAGGGTCTCCATGGCGTCTGTCCCGGCCATTGATCTGCTTGTGGTTGACGGACCACCTTTCTCGCAGGCAGTGAAATGGATGGTGTGGCTGGAATATTTGGAAACTTACTTTGCTGCTGTGGTGTAGGACAATGACAAAAGAGACCCCATGCTCCCAGATTTGTGGAACACTGCCATCCACAAGATTGCAAAAGACAGTGGTGGACGCTTTCACGTACAATACCCTGAAACAAGTTCTAACAGCCTACTTTGGGCTCCTTGCAAATCCTGATTATGAGTGGTTTCTCTTATGTCAGTCCAGGCAACAGCTGGAGGAATCTGTTGTTAAGTTTTATGCCTGGTTAAAAGACTTGGTTAACACATACACACTGCTGGATGCTGATGACGAGATCAGGGCTGTGTTGATTCAGGGCTGTTCTTCTGCCAAAGTAAGGGAGAACATCCTCCAAGTTCCCGTAATATCCATGGCTAATATGCTCACCACAGTCAGCTCTAAAGAACTCTCCAAAGCGTGGCTGCGCACATGTAGCCAGCCCTCCAACAACCCATCAAATCTGAACCAGTAAACTTGATTGCAAAAACTGGTGCAGATATGAAGAAGGCTTGTCTCAAGTCAGCTGCAATTCTCAAGGTGTGCCACCGGTGTGTAGGTCACTACCTGCATTAGGGTGACTGTCCAGTGCAAGGAAAAAGGTGTTCCTCATGTAGTAAGCTCAATCATTTTGCCAAGATATGTCGTTCCACCAAATCTCAGAGGGAGCAGAAGACCAAATCAGTGAATGCCAAGGATACCCCAGCGATGCAAGAAGATGAGGGGGACAAGGACGAGCATGGATTAGATGGCGCAGTGCCTGTCCTACATGCCATGCAACCTGAGGAGCGCAATAAACGACACACACCATGATGCGTGGTTACCATTGCTGGTCACCAAATCCCAGCTCTGATCGACATGGGTGCCTCCATCAATAGCCTAGCACAGACAGTACTCCAGATTCTCCCCAAGCAAACTGTTCTACGACCAAGGTCAACTCAGGTATATGCTTTTAGCTCAGCATCGCCCCTCCCACTGGCGGGCATCTTCGAAACGGATGTTACCCATGGGAATCAAAAAACACAAGTCAAAGTGTGTCACAAAAGCAGGAATTGGGATGCTGATCAGTTGCAAGACAGGAAAGTGCCTCCAGCTAGTGTTGTTTGCATTTAGTGTACACTAATTGAATGTTTATACCCTGCTGGCTGAGTTTGGACTGTTGTTTGAAGCCATTGGGTCTCTAAAGGGCCGTATGATACACCTCCACATTGATCATTATATCCAACTAGTAGCCCTGTGGCATCAACGGGTGGAATTTCACCTACACCCTAAGGTTGAAGAAGAACTGCAAAAACTGGAACAAGCTGACATTAACAAGAAAGTCGACAGCCCAACTGCCTGGGTATCCCCCACAGTAGTGGTCGGAAACTCAAGCATCCCAGGGAAGGTTAGAATTTGCGTCAACATGCTCCTGCCCAACATGGTGATTTGGCGCGAGAGACATTTGACACCCACAGTAGATGATAACTTGGCCGAAGTCACGGGCTCGAAGTTATTCTCAAACATGGACTTATAGGTCGAATATCATTAACGGATGCTAGTGCCCAAATCCACAGTAAGCACTACCTTTTCCACTCATGTGGGTTTGAGGAGATACAAGCACCTCAGCTTTGGAGTATCCGGTGCTGCTGAAGTATTTCAGGATACCATCTGGGGGGTGCTGGCAGGACTTCCAGGTGTCATTAATGTCAACAATTAAATGTTGGTACATACCCCTCCCTCGAAGAACACGTTGACAGGTTCAGGACAACGTTTTGCTGACTGTCATATAATTGGCACACCCTCCATCAGGAGAAATGTGTATTCCTTCAGCGAGAGATCTGATTATTTGGAAATCGTTTTCTGAGCATGGAGTCATGCCAGATCCTGCAAAGGTCAAGGTCAAGGACATCCAGTCAGCCCCTGCTCCCACCAGTCTCACAGGGGTATGCAGTTTTCTAGGGATGGTGACATACTGTAGTTGGTTTATTCAGAACGTAACCACCCTCACTAGCCCGCTCCAAGAGTGACAAAGACGAATGCAGTACTAACATGGGAGCCCTATCAGGGTGAGGCATTTCAAGTGACTAAACAGGCCCTCTTGGAACACACCACATTAGTCTATTTCGTCCCTTGCCACAACATGGAGCGCTCTGTCAATGCTAGCTCTACGGGCCTGGGGGCAGCACTGTTGCAAAAGCAGGACAATGATGAATGGGCTCCCATAGCATATGTTAGTCGTGCCTTGACAGACACAGAGGAACAATACTCTCACATTGAGAAGAAAGCCACAGCCATCCATTGGGGATGTAGACATTTTCATATATATCTGTATGGTCACCCATATGCAGTACATACGGACCACAAACCACTTCTTCCTCTTTTTGCTGGCTCCTCCTCCAACCCCCCTCCGAGAATCGAGAAACAGATTCTCAAGTGGCAGGAGTACCGTTTCTCCATGGAATATCGGCCGGGGACACAAAGTCCTGCAGACTATCTCTCTAGATATGTGAGGCCGGCCACAATCTGTGAGGAATCTGAGGCTGTGAAAGTTGTTAAGTTTGTCATAGAAAGGATTCGTCATTCACCAATATCACTGGATGAGATTGTGGATGCCACGAGAGCCGACGCCAACAAAAGTCTCCAGGTGGCTCAGTCGGCTGTGGCCACTGGTAACTGGAAGATGCTGACATAAAACGTGTCCCACCAGACTGCTGAGGCACAACAGACAATATTGTCGCTACACCATGTCTTTCATGAGTTGGTGGTGTCTCCAGAAGGCTGTTTGTTTAAAGGACCCTGGTTGGTGATATATGGGCAGTTGCAACAGCAAGTGGTGGACCAAGCCCAAAGGGCTCTCTAAGGGGTGGTCAAAACGAAAGCCTTACTCATGTGCAAGGTTTGGTTCCCTGGACTTGATGAAAGGTTTGAGTCAACCTGCGCTACTGCCTGATCTCAGGCTACTGGTCTAGCTGATCCACCTGCTCATCTTCTCACTGAAGACATTACCCCTCTTCCATGGCACAGAGCTAGTGTTGATCTTGGAAGCTTGCCTGATGGCTGACACATGCTGGTCATAATTGATGAGTTTCCAGGGTATCCTGGGGTTGAGATCCTTGAATCCACGAATACTAGTCAGACATTACCCCTTTTGGAGAATTTCATTGCTACCCATGGGTTGTTGAGTAAACTCTGAACTTACAATGGGACCCTGTTATCCAGCCAAGAATTTGTGGAGTATCTGAAGTCCAGAGGTATAGTTCACCGAAGGATCACTCCTAGACGACCTCAGGCTAATGGAGAGGCTGAACGCTTCATACGCCTGCTAAACAAAGTCATACAGATTGTGCTAGGTGATGGACAGATTATAGAATGTGCCCTGTATACCTACGAGGTGTACAGGCTTACGCCGCATGCCATGACAAGAGTGAGCCCCAGTACTCTGTGTATGAATAGGATGGTGGGTGACACAATTCCTCACCTTGTGGAGCTGTCGGCGGCCACAGATGGTGTGGCAGAAACCTTGCGCCAGCATAAAGTCCAGAATGACAAGATATCCGTAAAGCAGAGGGTCTGGCCAAAACATATGCATGTTGGTGATCTGATACTTTTCTGGGATTGACATCCGGGAAGCTTTTGGCTCCCGTTTGAGGTTGATCCATGGCGGGTCAGTGCCAGTGCTATTCATGGAGCAATGATCATAGATAAAAATGGCGATGACACTGTCACCAGGAATGTAGGTTTCTTCAAAGAGTACCTGCCACAAGGCTAGATGAGGGACATCGATCATCTGTCTTTCCATGAGGAGGATACTGGAGTTGGCGAACTCACTCTGCTGGGTCCCATGGGAGGTCCTACTGATAAGGGTGGCTCCTCCATGTGGGCGGAGGAGCATTGCCCATTGCTTTCTCGCAGTGGGAGAAGCAGAAACATAAAATGGTATTATAAATACCATTTTATGTTTCTTCTTCTCACACTGCGAGAATGCAGAAAAAGGGTTTGTTTGGGGGCAGGCGGTCCTGCTCGAGGGCAGGGGAGGAGTGGCTAGCCCAATGTTGCGGCCCTGACTGTTTGGTCGGCCCTCTGGAGCCAACCAAACCAGTCATGCGCACTCTCCATTTTCTCCATGTAAGCTGCATGCAGCCTCCATGGAGAAAATGGCCTCCCCATAGACACCTGTGCGGTTGTCGGCCCAGCCAAACACAATGTTGACATTGCAGCATTGTGATTGGCTTAAGGGAAGGAGGCTGCCTGCTTCCTGTTCCTGAGGCAGGAAAGCAGGAACCGGAGCCGGGCCTTGGAAAACGCCGGACCTGGGAAAGGTATGTTTTTTTATTATTATTTAACCCCCCTCCCCGCGCGACCACTTGCCCGTACTCCCCTCCCCCAGCGAACGCCCTTCCACCCACGAACACCCTCCCTCCCGTGAGCCATTTCAGTCGCGACTGCCTACCGAAACTTCCACTGGACGTTCATCCGAGGTAGACGCTTGAGATCTGGTTCCCAGATTTCCAGATCCCATGGAGTTGACACTGTAGGCGACTTAGAGGAAGGTGCCTCTGGAGGAGTCTCTCTGGTGGGAATAGAGGGTCGAGGACAGTCCGATGGCTCGCCATAAGGGGATGGCTAGATATCATCTCAGACCACGTCCAGTTGGCTTCACAAGAGTCAAAGATTTTGTGGTAAATTGATCCTGTCAAGCAAGTGACCAGCACCGAGAGATGACCACGGACCAAAAGACTGCCTGCAGTTATTAACAGGAATTGTGTTTTTGTGTATTGATGATTTTCTATTTTGTTGTATTTTCGTTCCAGGTTTGTTTAGTTGTGTGCACAGTTTTGTTCTCTCAGGGTTAACTAGGAATGTGATGTTGGGAGCTGGGTGGTCTCAATATGTGTGTGCGGGAGGGGTGTTTCAGTAAACCCCTTGCAAAGACACATTCATGGTGACGGCTGTCACGTGCTGGGGGTCTTGCAATAAAGAGGCGAGGCCCTGACCCCTCTGTGCATTCATTCCTGGTGGGGCCCTGGGAACACGCTAGGATATAAGGCCTAAGAATCGGCCTGTGGTTTGCATACGCAATACAACATCTGGAACCCCTGTTTATATTCGATGTTTCTTCCTCGCGTCCCTTCCCTCTATAGATGTCTCGTGCTGTGCCTCTGCCTGCCCCCCAAACCCCCTCTGCAGCCCCCCGCCTCTCCAGTTTCTCTCATCTCTTCGCACCTCTATTTTTGTCTGTAGTCTCGCCCCCTCTCCCAGCCTCTCCTGCTTGTGTGCGAAAACACGTGGCACAGTGTTGACGGAGTAATGCTTTTCTCCTTCCACGAGTCAGTGGTGACTGCGACACTCTGAAACGGCAGGGCGTGGCGAGGAGCCAGGGTTGTGCCAGGATCTAAGAGTGTGCCAGGTCCGAAGAGTCAAGCCCAGGCCGGAGTAGTCGGGGTGGGGCCGAAATGGGGGAGCAAGAGCGGAACGAGGAGCCGTTCGTGTTTTTTACAGCATGTGTCAGGATTGGTGTGAAAGGGCTGTGCCAGAGCGAGGCTGCGACGCTTCCCCGGGCCGTGACGAGGACCGAGGGTCGATGCAGCGCCCGCGAGGTACCAGCTGGGAGCAGGAGGAGGCGCGTGGGCTGAGCGGCAGCCTGGGTCCAAGGGCCGTGCCAGGGCCGAGGGGGCAGTGCTGATATTCTGGGTGCGCGCCAGGGAGGATGAGTCAGGGCTCAGGCTGAGAAGCAGGAGCCAGAGCTGATGCCTCACGCACCCCGCGCCGACATAGCCCAGGGGCTAGGCTTGTCTCGAATAAGGAGCTATGGTTGTGCTAGGTTTGAGGTGCCAGGGCTGAGCGGCGAGGGCCAGTGGCAGATGGATGGCGATGATGAACATTGAAAGTGGTAAGCAGCAATCTGATTTCTGGAATTGCTCCTTAGGGATACATCCCGGCAATTGTCAGTCCGAGGCACTTGTTTTCTCCATTCTTTGCTTTCAGCTGTTTTACTGATGTTATGCTATTAAAGATGGCTACAGCGGTCGACCTCGAAGCTGGAGAACCGGGTTCGAGTCTCGGCAGGGTCGCTCAACATCCTGTGACTCTGGGCAAATCACTTAATCTCCCCTTGCCTAACAAAATGAATGTGTCCTTGTGTAACACAACAGGAGCTCAGGTAAAGCGTTCTGATACCTTCGGGTCGAGTTTGCGCAATATAAAACTACCGAGAAAAAAAAGTATAACTTTTGAAATACATATCAAGGTTGGAGACGGATCTTTAGTCCTTGTGCAAACGATTGTCCACCCCTTAGCCACCTCCTGTGAGTAAGCCTCACTGCTCGACCACAGCTACCACTGCAGAGCCATGGAAACTAGGAGAGTGGTTGCTGAACTTTGGGCCAGTGCCACATGGCCAACACTGGAGACATATGCCTTAGGGTGCCACCACAAATGGCAACAGGAAGGTGCCACATTTCAACACACTGCCTCAAATAAGTCCTTGCTGCTTGAGGACAAGGAGTGCAGACCAGCCTTTGCACTAGAGCTGTCTGCAAGCAATCAACACTAAGGAGCAGATTTATCAAACTTTCATGCAGGACAGCAAGCCACCTTGCTACGCTGCACTCCTCTGCGTGACAGGAAAAGGGAAGGAATGCACTGTACTTAACACTTTATGGTGCATTCATGTCCTTTGCTTTCGCTGGCACTCAAACTACGGCCTAGCACCAATGCAGACACGCTTTTGCCATGTTGCAAGGGTGCCTGCGTTGCAGATTGGATTGTTTTTGTGCAGGAAGGTCTACCTTCCTGCACAAAAACAATCTATCATCAGAGGCATTTTCCTCTTTCTATGCAAACAAAGAATGAGGAAAATATGAGGAGAAATAAAGATATTTCCCAGCGTTATGCCTCCCCTGCAGAGGCTTAGCATTTTGACACATTCCCAGATCTACCAGAAATGGTAAATCTGGGAATGCGCCAAAATCCATGGGTGGATGCGTGGGAACACCCACGCTCCAGCCATGGCCTGCCGCAGAGTACAGAAACACAGTGATTTGCGCAGCTTAGCGTTACTCTAGATTTATCAAGCCGCGCAGGTTCACGCATGGTGGCCTTGCGTGACCTGATAAGTTTTACTTAGTAGTTGTGCTGTCCTTGCACCCCATTGCGTGGTGCACGGACAACGCAACTGAATGGTAAATATGCCCCTAGGTCAGTGAGACAGTGAAGAGAAGATAGACACAGCACTGATAAAATACAGCCTTGTGTTCCTCACCTGCCCCAGCCTCTGGAGTCAAAGACTAATCATGTGAAAGAAATGTGACGGTAAAATGTTACATACATTTTCCAATCATGATACATAGACAGCAGAGCTCTTCCTTAGGATACACAGATTTCACAGTCTCAGACAAGAGAGCTACAGCGCATGTTACAGAAACCTTATGGCTACACCTAAAATATAATGCCTAAAAAATTCTACTGAAAACACAATTCTGAAATATACATACCTAAAAGCAAGATTACTATTATTATGACTGACATTCTGGCAAGTCTTATAAAATAATAATAAATGAGCAAATTCTAAACATAAACTTTATGTTTACCCTATACACTGAAGCCAAGTTTAATGCTAATTTAAGCCTACCACTAGTGCTATAAAAGAACAAATGCTGGGGTTCACATTTTTTCTCAGAAGCCTTCTGGCACTGCTATCAAATGTCGGGGTTGCCGAATAACAAGGCTGTCTGGACTTTATTTAATCTACTGCCTTTTGTAATAAAAACAATACTCTACCTGCCTCTTTATCTCACGCTTGTGTGGTCCTTTTCATCTCTGCTTTTTAGGTCTCGCACCTGCGATACAGTGCGAAAGCCCTGTCATAGCGAGACCTATTGCTGTCGGCTCTGCTTACAAGGAGCCAAAAGGGAGACAAGAGATGGGCACGCGCAGCATGCCGGAATCGGATCAGGTCGCGAGTGTGAACACGCGTTCCGATTCCGGCATGCTGTTCACCTACACACAGACGCACGCACGCACACACACACACACACACAGGCACACACGCACACACACATCCCCCCCTCTCTGCCCCCCTTTTCCCCCCCCACTCACCGGGCTCTTTCCGCGTGTCCCTCTCCCTCCGCAGCGGGTCAGTCTCGGCAGCAGGCTCTAATTCAGACTCGGAGCTCGGCGTGTCTTCTCCGGCGATCCTCAGCTTGCGCCGGGACAGCCGATGTGCACGCTCATGGCGACAGCGTCTCGTGCGCTCCCACCGCGTTTTGAGTTTCGCGCCCGGCGATCCTCAGCTTGCACCGGGGCAGCCGATGTGCACGCTCACGGCGACGGCGTCTCGCGCGCTCCCACCGCGCTTTCAGTTTCGCGTGCTGAGACAATGCCCCTGCTGAACTCCCAACGACTCCGTGGGCATAATATTTTATAGTACCTGGAGGGAAGGGGGCCGCACTGGGTGCCTCGAGCGGTCCTGATAATGTTCCTCTCACAGCCAAGCACACTGGAAACACGAGAGTTTCAGAGGTGTCAGCGATGGGCCATTGCTTGTTTACAAGGCGGCAGGGAGAGAGGGGCTGCAGATCAGAAGGCGTGCTTCCAAAACACATACTTTAATCTTTGGGAAATTCCGACGGAGAATGTAAACACCTGGAGTGACGAGGCACTACGGCAGCAGGGAAATAAGTCCTGGGTGATTAATGGTCAGTCAGCGTCTGCTACCGCCCATTAATACAGCGCGAACTCGAACCGAAGGTATTGGCGCGCACAACATAAGCATCAGTTACGTGGGGGGGCGTGGCTTGGGCGCCGATGGCGATGGTCGCCTGAGAGCTCGGCTCCGGGACTGAGCCCGGGTTTATCCTGTAAATCGGAGGCTGCGGGGCACCCCAGACCCCGCATTCTGCTGAGCGGACCGGCGACGACCTGCCCAGGCCCCTGATGGAGCTCGGATGAGGGTTGCTCCGGAGTAAAACCGAAGTTTGCGGAGTCGCGGAGTGCGACCCAACATGGCGCCCGGAGTTCTTTGTCCCACTGGACGGACCCAACGACTTGGAGGAGCGTCGCAGGCAGTGCCTTGCGCCCGACTTCGCCATCCCCGGCTGCTCTGTGCACTGGCTGTCTATTGGATCGGACTTCCCACAACGAGTTTGCACTCGGTTGGGTGGCCGGGTGGATGCCCACGTTATAGGGGACCCCGGGAGCGGACGCCTTGTGACCCAGGCGGTGGCCCGTCCCGCGACTCCGCACCTAGCTACGTCTTCCCGGCCGGTCCACTTCCATGGGAGGAGCGACACTTTGGCGCCACACGTCGTCCGGTGGAGTTGGTGACCCTCACCCCGGATCTCTAGCGGGTGAGCGGGCCTGCCCGGCTCGACGACGGTTGTCTCCGCCCCCTCATCGGTGCCCTCGGACCCCGTGGCGGTGGCGTGAGCCGAAGCGGAGAAGTCTCCATAGGCCCTGGAGAAGGAGGTCTCCCACACTCGATTTGAGGATCAGTAACCGGGTGGGTCGTGGTCGACATCTACACCCGGAGACGCCTACTCCGGGACTTTCACGGAGTGCCCCCGGCGACATGGGGAAACCTAGAGGAGCCAAGGGGCCTACCCCGACCGCCTCGGACTCGGAAGCCCAGGACAAAGAAGAGCATGGGGACCCAAAGAGTTCTGGTGGCGCGTCGATGCAACAGCAGTTCGACCGCGTCCTAGAGGCGATAACGACCACGAGATCGGCCCTCCAACAGGACATTGCCCAGGTGGCGGCGAGCCTTGGCCTCCTCAGAGCGGACCATGGCAAACTTTCGGACCGGGTCAAGGAAGTGGAGAGCTCGGTGAAAACCTTGGAGCCGGCGCAGCGAACCTTGGCTGCGACGATGAAGGATGCCCTGTCCCGAATTGCGACCCTGGAGCAGAGGGCGGAGGATGCGGAAGGCCGCAACAGGAGGAACAACATTCGTGTAGTGGGCCTCCCGGAAAAGATCGAGGATGGCGACATGGTGACGTACTTGGAGACCTGGCTCCGTGACACGGTGGCCCCGGAGGGGCTATCCTCCTTCTACACTCTGGAGCGTGCCCACAGAGTCCCGGCACGGCCACCACAACAGGGACGCACCCCGAGGCCGGTGGTGGCGCGCTTATTGCACTTTCGGGACAGGGACTTAATCCTCAACGCCGCCAGACATAATGGTCCATTCAAAGTGGCGAACAGTCAGGTGAACATCTTTCCGGATTACACCTACGAGACTCAACGCAAGCGTTTCTCCTTCCTGGCGGTCAAGCGCGAGCTCAGGAGCGAGGGCATCCAGTACTCGCTCCTCTACCCTGCAAGGCTCCGTATCATAGTCGATGACAAAACCCAGTTCTTCGACACCCCGGAGGATGTCTGTGCCTGGCTTGAGCTTTACAGGACTGGGAAAGATGGCTTCGGCTCCTCGTCCCAACAGGCAGATGAGCCGGAACAGAGACGGCGATCCAGGAGGATCAGGAATCGCCGCGGCCGCACGGGAGGGCCCTCAACTGTGGAGACGTCGTCGGAGCGGAGGGGGGTGTTGGAAGTATTGTCGGAATTGTCGGGTGCACGGAACGAAGCCATTGAGGAGGAGGAAAACCTGGGTGAAGAGGAGGCACCATCGGAATCGGAGGACTCCATGACTGATAGTACCCATACACCGGTAATCACACCGAAATCGGTGGAGGACCTTTTGGATGGACAGGGGTAATGGGGTGTGCTGCCTTATTTTGGGTGGGGGCCCGGCAGGGGGGAGGCGGTTGCCGTCCATTGCTGCTGACATGGAGGGTGGGAGGGGGGGGGTGCCCCTGTTTCTGCCCCGAGAGAGGTTTTTGGCACTGTTTAGGGCTTGATATAGTCCTGGTGGCCTGAGCGCCGAGGGCCCACTGCCTCCGCCCGGCCCGCACCTGGCCCTTAAGGCCTTCCTACGGTGGCGACCGTGGGACTAGTAGGGGTTATTGGGTTGCTGGAAGGCGAGGTTTGGATGGGATCTAGATGGTGCAGTTTGGGTCCTGTTCTGGGGTGGGTGGGTGAGGGTTTGGTTCGTTTTTGGGTTGTTTGGTTTTGGTTGGGGAAAATGGCCGCCATCAGTGCTGGGAGGAATGATGTCTTTTCTTTGTGGGGACCCGGATGGGGTGACTGTGCGAGAACGTTATGGGACAATGGCTGATGTTGCTAACTTGAAATGTGTCACTTGGAACGTAAGGGGGCTTCATACTATGTCCAGGCGCCATAAGGTCCACGCTTATTTAGTGCGTAGGGGAGTGCAAATGGCGCTGCTGCAGGAAACTCATCTGAACAAGGCGGAAGGGGCGGCGCTACAGCGTAGATGGCGGGGGCAGGTCTTTTCCACGTCGTACTCCGCTTATGCCAGAGGGGCGCTCATATGGATCAGGGCAGGGGTCCCCTTCCAAGTCACGAGAACAGTGATAGACCCGGAGGGGCGTTATGTAGCCATCTCGGGCACCCTAGGAGGGAGGGACTTGAACGTTTGCTGTGTGTATGCTCCTAACATAGACCAGACTGCCTTCCTTTCCAGGTTATCGGGCTCGTTGGCCCACTTCTTCTCCGGGCCCCTCCTGCTTGGAGGAGATTTCAATTCTGTAGTGGACGTAGACATGGATCGCTCGCATCCGCCGCTTCCCGATTCTCCGGTTCGTCGCACAGCTAAGGGTCGTCAGGATTGGCAGACCCGCTGGGGTTTGACGGACATCTGGAGAGCGCATCACCCCGCATCTAGGGATTATTCATATTTCTCGAGCCTTCATGAGTTGCATATCAGACTTGATGGCTTTCTTGGGTCGCCCGAACTGGTTTCGGCAGCGGTCCGGTCTGAGTACTTGTCCAGGACCATCTCGGACCATAACCCCCTCCTGCTGGACCTTCGCTGGTTCCCCGGCCCGCCGGCGGTGCCCACCTGGAAGCTGCGACCCGAGAACCTTGAGGACAGTGTTTTCAGGGCGGACCTGGGGGACAAGGTTTTAGAATATTTTGCATCCAACGGCGGCACCGCGAGTACCAGAGCGTTAGAGTGGGATGCTTTTAAGGTAGTGGTGAGGGGTTACTGTATTTCTAAGAAGGTGGGCATGAGGCGCTTTATCCTAGCTGACTTAGATGCAGCGGATCAGAAACTCCGCGAGCTCGAACTTCGCCGTCCGGGACACCCGGAATTGCAAATACAAACGGCGGAGGCGAGGGAAAAGGTGGCCGCAGAGGTCGAACGGCTCCGCTGTTTTGACTATAAGGCCTACACGGTCCGATCCATCGCGGAGGGAGACAGATCGAGCGCGTTGTTGGCGTGGTTGGCAAACCCTACGCGCCAGTCCCAATTGACGACAAGTATGCGTAAGGCAGACGGAACCGAGGTACACACCCAACCGGAGATTCTTAGCTGCTTCCGGCAGTATTACGAATGTTTATACCGTAGTCGCTCCGCACGAGACCCTGACCGGCTTGATGATTATCTGCGTCCACTGGAGCTCCGCACGGTGGAGCAAGAAGTGGCGAAAGCCCTGGGATCCGACATTGAATTGGGGGAGATCCGCGGGGCCATTAAACGGATGGCGAGAAACAAGACCCCGGGCCTGGATGGCCTGCCGGTGGAGTTTTATGCAGCTTACGCTGACCTCCTAGCCCCTCGACTATTGGTGGTCTACAGGGAGGCGAAGAGGCTGGGGCGGCTCCCGAGCTCGATGTGTGAGGCGTTGGTGGTTCCTCTCCTTAAACCAGGCCGAGACTCGTCCGACCCGGGGTCTTACCGTCCCCTGTCGATGCTGACGGTGGACTATAAAATACTGAGCAGCATCTTGGCCTCGAGGCTGCTGGGACACATGAGTTCCCTGGTGCATGAAGACCAGGCTGGTTTCATCCCACGGCGGAACACAACTATGAATATTCGCAGATTGTTCCGTTTGCTAGGGGAACCATTCGTGGATGCCCCGTCCCCGGTCGTCCTGTCGGTGGACCTAGAGAAGGCTTTTGATAGCCTGGAGTGGGACTACCTCTGCTCGGTGCTGCGGAGATTCGGCCTCGGGGAGGGCTTCATCAGGTGGACCGCGGTTCTATATGCCTCTGCATCGGCCAGGGTCAGGGCGGGACCACTGATTTCCTCGAGGTATCCAGTAGAACGAGGCACGCGGCAAGGGTGTTCACTGTCCCCGCTTCTCTTTGCGCTGGCGGTGGAGCCACTCGCGCTGCACCTTCGATCGGGAGCCCACTATTCGGGCTTGTGGACACCTGCGGGTCCGCATTATGTTTCGCTGTATGCGGACGACCTGTTGCTCTTTCTGGAGGACCCGCTCGACGCTTTACGTGGAGCGGCGGTGGCGCTCACAGAGTTCGGGGAGGTCTCGGGCCTCCGAGTGAACTGGCCCAAGACCTGTCTTTTTCCGGTACGCAGGGGCACTCCCGCCCCTGCCCTAAGTAGGGAGATTAGGTGGGAACCCGACTGCTTCAAATACCTCGGGGTATTTGTATACCACGACCAGCCCGACCTCCTAGATGGGAACATTGCCCGCAGCATTCGAGCACTCCGAGGCAGCATGGCCTTTTGGGCCACGCTGCCGCTCTCGGTGGCGGGACGGATCGCCCTGCTTAAAATGGTGGCGCTTCCCCGGCTATTATATTACTTCCGGACTCTACCGATCTGGGTCCCGCCGGCCACGTTTCCACTGTTACGCTCCATGGTGGTCGGATTCCTCTGGGGTTCGGGCCGCCGGCGGGTGGCACTCAAAACCCTGATGAGGCCGAAAGACGAGGGGGGGCTCGCGGTGCCGGACTTTGAAAAGTATTATCTGGCGGCGCAGCTCCAGACCTACACCCAGGAGATCGCCAGGGAATTCCGGGGCCCGGAAGACGGGAGGGGGACGGGCATGGCCAGGCATGTTCTATCCTTTATAGCGCTGCGACAACGTTTGGCCCTGCGGGACTTGACGATGGAGGAGCGGACTATCCGCCTGTGTTGGAACCGGGCCCACGCCCGGGGCCAACTGAGGATACCATATGCGCCTGAAATACCGTTGGGGATGTTGACGGCCCTCCCCCATGGAGGGGATTGGTCACGCTTGGCGGCCTGGGAGGATGCCGGCTTGCAGCTGGTTGGGGATCTGTACGAGGACGGAGCGCTCTTGTCCTTCCAGGATCTTATTGACCGCTTCGAGATCCCCCGTGGTGACTTTCTGCTACACTCGGCCATTGCGCGAGCGATCCAGGCACACTGGAAGAACGGGCAGGAGGAACCCCCCTTATCTCAGGTGTGCCAGTACGTGATGATGTCGGCGGGCACGGTGAAGGCGGTCACTTGCCTCTACGGCAGGTTGATTAACGAAGGGTTGGCTCCGCTCACCACTCTAAGAAACCGCTGGGAGGAGGACATTGGTAGGGAGATCCCGGAGACGACTTGGTCCCAATTAGTGAGACGAGCCTGGAAGGGCACACGCAACGCCCGTTTTCAGCTGGTCCACTATTACGTTCTCCATAGAGCGTACCTGACCCCGGTGAAAATCAGGCGGTATTTTGCCACGAATTCGGCGGCGTGCCCTAGGTGTCCGGCTCAGGAAGCGGACCTCCTACATATGTTATGGGCCTGTCCAGGTCTGTCATCTTACTGGCAGGAAGTAGAGACGACCCTGGAGGAGGTGACGGGGAGATCCTTATCATTCGATGCGGCGGTGGGGCTCCTGCACTGGTTCCCCCATACCTCCAGGAATAAAATTACTAGTAAATTTGTCGACCTAGGGCTCCTCCTTGCTAAACGAGAGGTGACCCGGAACTGGAAGGCGCGAGTTGGTCCGACAGGCAGCAGATGGCACAGTGAGCTTTTGAAATGGGCGGCGGGGGAGAGCGCGCTGAGATATCAACTAGCTTGGAGGCAACGCAATGAGAAGGCGCAGGAGGCCGCGTTGGAGTGGGAAACGTTAGTGCAGGCCCTCAGGGATTATTGTGCCCCCAGCGACTCCGAAGGTGAAGGAGCGACTCGCCCCGAGTCCCGGTAAACGTTTGTACTGATAGTTCTATTGCTTTCCCCGTGGGTCCCATGGCAGATCCTGTGTAGGTGACTCCCTGGCGCTGATGGTGGGGTTGGGTGGGTTTTCTTTTGATTAGTAGTCCTTTGAGGGGGGGGGGATTTCTTTTGGGTTTATAGGATTGTTTAGAAAAGCAGATGACGGACAGTGCATTATCCGGACCAGCTCAAGCATCCTACTGATCCCCCATTGCATTTCGCCGCCCGACCCCAGGGTTGTGGGCCGGATGGCTGTGTTCGGAGCTTACGGCGGGGGGCCAGAGGGTTTTATTCTGTTGATATTGCTTATGATACAACACTGGTCGATATTGTAACGATTTACTAATTCCTGCAATAAAAATATATAAAAAAAAAAAAAAAATAAGCATCAGTTACGTATTACAAGGACACATAAGCATGGGGTAATTACGTGGTTTCCCCACAATCACAGACTCTTGAGCCGACAACGAGGCTCGAACCTGGTTCCCTAGCTCCAAGTTCGGCAGCTTTGTCCCTAACGCCACATCCTCTCCCCCCTTGTGTTTCTGTGCATGTCATCCCGCCTAGTGTATTTCCAGTGCGCATTTGATTTGTTCGAGACTAAATGACCAGATAGGAGGCCACCAAATGCCATGTCTCATACTGAAGTAGCCTTCTATTGGAAGGTGCATCTCACAGCCTTCACAATGCGCATCCCAGCCTAGAGCATCATTGATTCACTGAAGGCGTCACCAGTCATCATTCAACAATGACACTGAAGGAAACTTGTTTTTATCTAGCGCCCATTCTATTATAGGCGCTGTACACACGGAGATATTAGTATTACATTCACATTTGGAAGGTACTTAATAATGAATGCTCATTTGGTATTATTATAGGTCATTAAAAGGCGGTTTTGGTTCAGCCTGGTTATAGTAATGTATCTGCTTTGAAACCAGAAATTCCTGCTTAGCCCCCAGCTTGACCAGGGTGTCGAGGGGAACAGATGCTTTGGTACTGTTGCAGCGATGTGGTATTATGCGTCGACTGCATACCAATTATATCTGTCTTTAACCACCATACTGAATGGGGGGGGGGGGGCGGGAGTGGGGCATTTCACTTGCTTGCATGGGGGCCCAGGGCACCCTTGCTACGCCTCTGATCAACTTGACTTTCGTCACCTCTGTGGAAGCAAGACTCTCCTCATCTGTATCGTTCCCGCCCTCCACAAGGCCTACCTGATGCTGAATGTAGCTCTCACACAGTAGCAATGTCCACCGCGCACAGAGGCGCTTCTACCGCAGGAGAAAAAAGTCTTAACTGGACGAAACATATTAGTCATGTGGTACGACATGGTTGCGAATTATATCTTTAGGGTAATTCCTCGAATGAGGGAGGCTAGTGTAGCAAGTGCCACCCATCCCTGTGGGGACAGTGAGGTGCTTTGGGGTGACTCCTGCCCCCACATATCTGCAGGGGGAAGTTGACACTGCAATCTGCAGGGGGAAGTTGACACTGCAATCTTCAGAACACATTGGACTTCATGAAATAACATAAAACTATTTTCTCTAGAACATCGGTGTCCAAACGATGTCCAAGAGGGCCGGATTCAAGCCAGATTTTCAGCATACCCTACCCACGAGATATATTTGCACAAAAATGATCTAAATATTACTCGTTTTCAAAGTTAAGTGGCTCTCCTGGGAATCTAGCGGTACAAAAGGGGGTGGTGATGGACGGAGCATCTCAACCAATCAAACACTCACACCCAGTCAACAGATCTGAGTTGAATCCATCACCGTTCTTTTGCCCACTCTGCCACCCCAGTTCAGACATGGCCATATGCAAATCAGTCTGCCCCTGTGCCTCATGGGAACAGTCCAGCCCGAACTGCCAAGCCATGCCTTCCCTGGACCGGACACAAGATTCCGAGGACCGGTTTCTGGCATTTCAGCCGTCTTCAGCCCGGCTTGCTTGAATCCAGTGACAAAGTGAGGAAGGGACTCACGTCTGAGCATACCCTGCCAACTTATGACGAACAAAGCGGTACAAAAGGGGGTGGTGATGGACGGAGCATCTGAACCAATCAAACACTCACACCCAGTCAACAGATCTGAGTTGAATCCATCACCGTTCTTTAGCCCACTCTTCCACCCCAGTTCAGACATGGCTATATGAAAATCAGTCTGACCCTGTGCCTCATGGGAACAGTCCAGCCGGAACTGCCAAGCCATGCCTTCCCTGGACCGGACACAAGCTTCCGAGGACCGGTTTCTGGAACCGATTTTATGTCTTCTTCTTGTTCCTACTTGACTGCTATTCTTTCTCTTGGGTCAAAGTCTGAGGATGAAAAAACGAGTTTAGTGGGCCTCACCTGCAACCACTGGCTCAAATTAAGCACTGCATACCACTAACCCTATCCCTGGGCCTAAATCCAAAGTTAACTCCATGATAAATATAATTTATAACTATGAATGTAGCTCTAATCCTTAATCGAAAATTTGACCTGTCCACTTACACTGGGATTAAGGATAACCCTAAGCCTAATAGTAACAATACATCCAACCTTATCGCTTAACTATAACCCTAACCCTAAAGCTTGCTCTAAAACAAGTTAGCCCTATCCCCTAAGCCTTCACAGGAAGCACAAAGCTAATTTACTAAATACATTTAAAAGCATACTTCAAAAGTACATTAGCTTACATTAATGGTGCCTGTTCATGGCTCACAACAGTATATAATGAAATGTCTCACAGCAGCAAATAACTAAATGCGCCCAAGTGAGCTCTGAAATAAAAGATATAGCTAGCAAATGCCATTTGACACCAAGGAAATAGCACCAGCAATAAGTGTTTCCATCTGAACATGAATTGTATCTAAAATACCAGCTTAAAATATAATTTGGAAATCCATTTATTTTGTCTAATACTGTCATATTGGCAGTTTCTACAAGCATACTTATTTAATACACAAACATCTATTTTTCATTTTCTTTGGTAATGATCTAATTTTTCTGCAAATAACTGCTTGTCCATTTCAGAAAAGACTCATATTGAACTTTTAAAAAAACTACCTTCTCATTGTCAGTAAATAACCTATATTTTGGTTAATCGCAAGCTTGCTGTTATTTGAAAATGCACAATTGTGCCAGCATACCTAGTCGAACACTTTTGATGAAAAAACTCAGTTTTCTTCAAATATCATCCTATACGTTTTGTAAAATAAATACACATATTTTGCTGTGAAATAGTAGTCTTTCATTTCTGGTAAATAAACACTTTTTTTTACTCAAGCATCTGGTTGCCACATTAAAAAATGTTGTTTTCACACAAATACTTGCTTTCACTTCTAGTTCATACCATCTTGTTTCCTCAAACATCAACTTGCCACCTTTGAAAATGCTCTCATTTTGCCCTTTTTGGCAACTTAATTAATTTCACTAAAACAAAATAAGAGTATTTGCTGCGAGCACACCAGCATTCCATTTTTACAAATAAATGAGTTTATACTTTCAAATAGCTAGTTACTATTTTAATCAAATGCTCAAATTGACTACTTTTCCCCCCAGGGCTCATATCACAGTTCATTGCTACCGATGCCCAGCCTATGCCAGGAGAGCCTACCAGATTTCCTTGGATATCCACCTTTTGCCCAGGCGATCTTAGGGTTGGACACCAAATGCCAGAGATGCCAACTACATGCCAAAGATACCCATCAGAAGGCAGAGATGGTGACCAGATACCAGCAGTGTTGACCTAATACAGGGATAAACACCAGGTTTGAGGGGTTGCTACAGAATGATAACCAGATACCAGAGATATCCACCCTATGCCAACCTTCCACAATGGGTGCCAGCTAAATGCCAGGTATGGCCAGCAGAAGTTATGGACTGGCAGTCACCAGATGCCAGGATGTGCACAACAAGCCTTGGATGGTATCTTAGGCTAGAGGCGGCTGCCAGATGTCTGGCAGCCATCATGCACAAAGGATGTCAAGCAGGGAACACCAAATGCCAGAGAGAGTCTCATGTATGGGATAGCCGACAGTTGTCAAGGATGCTGCCTGTGCGTATCCTATAGACACTATTTGTAGCAAAACATTCGTACATAAAAGGGTGTATATGAACACTCACGCAAATACGTTTATTCCCATACAGACAAAATCACTTACCCTTAACCCACAGTCCTTCCAGTCACTTATGTTGAAGTGTGCCACAACCTAGGCCTAGTCCTGGTCTGGGTCTCTGTGAGTTTCTGGCCAGAGGCAGGTTCCATCGATATGGTACAGACTGTCACCACTGTGTTCCACATGCATCACCTGGATCCTAATTTTCCCTTTGGTTGCCAGATGTGACCCTTGCGTATCACGTGTGAGCATGGATCGTTGTTATGTCTTATTTACCTGGTTCATTGCTCGATTGCAGCATGCATACTGGTCGAATTCATTTGATGTTGTACCTCTTGAGTGCAACCTTTGGCTATAGTTATTTTACTGGGATCCTGGGTGTGTCTCTTTGGTGCTACGTGTGTTTTGTATATTCTTGGTGCCTTATTACAGAAAGTGCTGGGGGTGGTGTGCAATGGCCATTCGGCCTATGTTTTGCGCATTGGGCTACTTTGGTATTATAGAAGGGGCCGTAGATGCTTGTGCAGACCCTTCTATAGTACAGATTGCACTGATGCACCTTTTTCACTAGCGCAATCACAACGAGGTGGCAACTCATTTATTACAGATGAGGGCGCAGAGGCCAGTGAGCTGTCAGACAGCGGTCTGACCGTGTGACAAATAAATGTGACACACACTCGTTAAGCTCCCTGAGAGCACTGCCTGAGCTGCCAGGATGTCATCCAAGGCATTCTGGCATCCTTCACTGCCCCTGCCAGCAGGGCCTGCCTTTTTAGGTCGAGGTAATATCCGGTCTGCCGAAGGCAGAACCGGAGGTACCGAGATTTAATGTTTCTTAGAGTGGACTATTTGTCCCGCCTCTGTTTTTGCCTCTCTCCCATTGGCTGGCTTCCAAAACGGAGGCCAGCCATTGGAGGAGAGAGCTGTCGCTCCGAATAGGCTCCGTCCTTTTCGGATTTGGAGGTGTGTTCGGTGTTCTTCTTTCCACTTTTAGGCCACGCCCATTCTGAGAACACCGAACACGCCCCCAATCCGAAAAATTTGGAACGTTGTGCCCGCCATTAATTTTGTTTTGTCTTCCCATGAGGATCGTATCGCTTTTGCTATGATGCAAGGACCGGCAGGTAAGCCATATTGTTTTTTTTCCTTACATTCTCTCTTCCGCCCTCAGCTTTCCTTCGTCCAGCTCTGCCCCCCCCCTCCCTCCGCCCGCAGCTCCTTCGACCAGCTCTGCACCCCCCTTCCCTCCGCCCGCAGCTCCTTCGTCCTGCTCTGCCCCCCCTTCCCTCCGCCCGCAGCTCCTTCGTCCTGCTCTGCCCCCCCTCCCTCCGCCCGCAGCTCCTTCGTCCAGCTCTGCCCCCACTTCCCTCCATCCGCAGCTCCTTCATCCTGCTCTGCCCCCCCTTCCCTCCACCGGCAGCTCCTTTGTCCTGCTCTGGCCCCCCCCCTAGCAAACTGAAGCTGTTAATACAGTGGTCAGCACCCAGCAGTCTTGGAAAGATACTTTGAGGTTCACCCGCTCTCCATTAGATGAAGTGCAAGTTGACTTGTTGCCATTTTAGGCGTTAAAGTGTGGTGTGTACAATCCACTTATTCTCAGAGCGATCCCTGGTCATTTTAGGCGCTAGGGTGGTGGGCGCTACAGTTAAATAATTCCAGAATATTTTGGAGGACTATTAGGAATTAAAGAATGGCGTGGTACCATCAAATAATACATATTGGTCTGGGCATTTACATGGATTTCAGAGACTGTCTCTCCGTGAGGGATATTGCTGGGATATCACCCACAAGCACGTTATCACTCGGAAGGAGCTGTGCTCTCTCAATATTATTAGATTTATGACACGTATGCACCATTCCAGAATGAACTGGGGGGGACGGGGACGATTTAGTAATTTAAGTGGAGCGGCTGTTTAATTAAGATCAATAATTCGGGGATATTTAGTTGAATCAAAAAATTTCAGACAAACATGGTGTTTTAAAACCATTTAAAGGACACGTTTTGCAACTTAATGTTAGTTCATGAGGGTCGCCCAACCGTCGGAAACGTGCGCTCTCTGAGAGAGAGAGAGTGTGTGGGTGCGTACGTGCCTGTGTGAGAAATCGATACACACATATATGTTTCGGACATATGTGCTGTGATTCCATGCATTTCGGGAACATAGGAGCTCATGTACAAGCCCCTTGCGCGCTGGAACGTCATTTTTTTCCATATTAAAAGTGACGCACCTGCGGGACAACGGGGGCTCGTGAATAAGCCCCACTGTGTTTAGTTCAGCATTCAATGAAAATATATCGATTTTAAGAATATGTATCGCACTTTTATCAATGTGAGGGAGATTTTGGATCATTCTATCCATTTCATGTAGATTCTGTACAATTATATCCATCTCTCACAGATTGTTGCATTATTTTTTTTTTTTTTGCTATGTAGCGCTGTGGTTCTTTCCAGCATTACTGTAGGTTAGGAAATTCGCGTGAATGCAAATGTACCTAACACGTGTATATGAAATGTGCATATGAAATGGCATTTTTCTACTTACAAAACCGACGATTTATTCTTGTTATTTTTTACTTTACGGATGCATAGAAGTCATTTTCGCTGCTGCAGCTCGTGCCAGCCACCAGGACAGCTGGGCAATGATGGTCGCGCGGCCTTTCTGTGATGTCACATCGCATATGATATTAAATCGGCTGCAGGACAGCTCAAGGTTACTTGTTTCGACTTTCAGGGTCTCTGGCACTGTTTCATAACCCACAGAAATGGCGAAGGGAGTGCTGGCTGTCAATGTATCCAGGTGTGGGTGTGGTGCCCTCTCAGGGTGGCACAGGAGGGCACCGTGGCCTGGCACACCACTTGACAAAGCTAGACCCTGGCGAGAGGGCTCCAAACCTGGCGGACCCTGTGACAGTCTGCATGTAACATGCCTGTACCGGGCCTGAGCTTGCATGTTCCTCTGTGGGGATGAAGTGAGGTGTCAAAGCAGCGTGGGTGAGAGGGCGCTGTGCCAACAGTGCCACCCAGAGAGGCTGGTATGCATCTCACATGCCTGCCTCTGGCCCGAGTCTAGGGGCACCTTTATAAGGGTTTCTCTCACCTGCAGAAGGTCCAGACCAACCCTACTTCTTACCTCTGCCCTACAGTCTGCCCATTGTAGTGTGCCAGGTGCCCGGTGCCTGTGTCCTGTGAGCTGTTTGTCCCATCCGATGTGTCCTGTTTGTCCCGTCAAATTTTTTTGTGTTTGCTTTCTGTGTTTCCCTGTGTCCTGTGAGCTGTTTGTCCTGTCCGATGTGTCCTGTTTGTCCCGTCCGATTTGTCAGCGTCCCCATCCCGTCATGTATGGCCCCCTTTTCCCGGTGTGCCCGTGAGCTCCGTTTGCAGTAGTGGCCGTCCCGCTTCCTCCGTGATGCAAGGACCGGCAGGTAAGCCATTTTGTATTTTTTTATTACATTTTCTCTTTTTGTGTTTGCTTTCTATGTTTCCCTGTGACCTGTGAACTGTTTGTCCCGTCCGATGTGTCCCGTGTGCTGTTTGTCCCGTCCGATTTGACAGCGTCACCATCCCGTCATGTATGGCCCCCTTTTCCCGGTGTGCTCGTGTCCTGTGCGCTCCATTTGCAGTAGTGCCTTTCCCGCTTTCTCCGTGATGCAAGGACCGGCAGGTAAGCCATTTGGTAATTTTTGCTTATATTCTCTCTTTTTGTGTTTGCTTTCTATGTTTCCCTGTGAGCTGTTTATCCCGTTGTGTATGGACCCCTTTTCCCGGTGTGCCCGGGTCCTGTGAGCTCTGTTTGCAGTTGTGGCTGTCCGGCTTTCTCCGTGGTGCAAGGACCAGCAGGTAAGCCATTTTGTATTTTTTGCTTAGATTATCTCTTTTTGTGTTTGCTTTCTGTGTTGGTTTCTCTCTTCCACACACCACTCTCTTCCCCACACCACTCTCTTCCCCCACACCACTCTCTTCCCCCACACCACTCTCTTCCCACACACCACTCTCTTCCCCCACACCACTCTCTTCCTCCACACCACTCTCTTCCCCCAAACTACTCTCTTCCCCCAAACCACTCTCTTCCCCCAAACCACTCTCTTCCCCAACACCACTCTCTTCCCCCACACCACTCTCTTCCCCCACACCACTCTCTTCCCCCACACCTCTCACAACGTCACTCTCTCTCTCCCTAACTCTCTCACTTACACTCTCACTACATCTCTATCTGTCACTACCTCACTATCTCTCACTACCTCACTATCACTCACTATTCTAAACTCTCTCACTAACTCTCTAACTCACTACTCAACTCTCTCTTTCTCACAGCAACACAATATCACTACAACAGTAACTATCTCTCACTCTTACACACTACTCAAAATTCACTCTCTCTCTATCTCACTACCTCTCTATCACTACATCACTCTATCTACTACCTCAGAACTTCACTCTCTCTTTCTAAATTACTAATTCACTCTATCTCACTACCTCAATCTCAAATTCACTAAGTCACTTACACTCTCTCTTTCACTACCTCACTATCTCACTACATCACTCTGTTTCTATCTTAATACCTCACAACATCACTAACACTCACTACTTCACTCTCTCTTTCAATACATCAATCTTTCTCTCACTACCTCACAACATCACTCTCCATCACTACCTCACTCTCTATCTACCTCACTCTCTCACTACATCACTCACTCTCTATTTCAATACATCTCTATCTCGCTACCTCACTCTCTCTCTGCTAATGCAATATGTCTAATGCAATATTTAACACATATGCAAACACTTAAGCTATTGACAATAGAAATGACAATAACATTTACTTAGGGATAAAAAAATAATAATAATATTAATGCCAATAGCTCTACCTATAATATTGCAGACCATTGCATTGTAAATGCTTGTTCTATCCTCTGAGGCCAGTCCACCTCCTGTGAAAGACGGAGCTCCAGTTTCAAACAGCGACCCTGCCTTTCACTAATGCACCCTCCTAAGAGCAGGGACAAACTGTCAGATTTTGCACTGGTGTGGAGGACAGCAAATTTTTTCGACTAACTAGGCACACTGCCTCGGTCTCCTAATTAAGGGTGCACTGCAGCCAGCGGCGTACAGTGGGTTGCCAGCGCCTGGAGCCAGGTAGGTATCCTTCCACCTTTCTTTTAAAATGTTGCGCCCCTAAAAATGCCCCTAAGAATTTTGCTCCTGGGGCAACCGCCACTGACTGCAGCACGAACAGGGGTAATGCTCCTGATATGTTATTTGAGCCTTGGGGCTTTCCTGACTGCAAACATGAATTACCCAGGCACCTTTACTATTAACCTCTAGTCTTCACCTCTAATCTCCCTTACCACTACTATCTAACCCCACTTGGTATTTCTTACCACTTCTACCTGCACTTATTTACCTCTACTTACCTTGCCATCACTATGGACTCTTTTCAGTTTGCCCTGAGCAAATACGATCTACTCCTTCAAAACCATCAGACTGACATTACCTCTGTTTCCAGCCTTCACTACTCACACGCAGCACAAACGATGTGTTAATTGAAAACATTCTATGGACTTACCTACCTTCCTGAGAACTCGCAATTCTCTCTTTTACCAGAGACTGCATAACAACTCAAAACATCGCGCCACTCACTGCCAAACCTTCAAAACACACCACACTTTTCTTGCATTCCAGGCAAGTTAAATCCCCAAATTTGCACATCCTATTCTCACACATAAAGCAGCCCAAAATATGCCCCACACGTCATTTTGTGTACTGTCTGCCCAGGTATATGTCTTTCCATGTTTCCAACACACCATATCCTATTTCTCACCTAGGCAGGCTACACCCTCCTTCCACACTCCCACCAGAGATCTCCACTCCTCCCAACTGACCCTGGCTACCTTCCCACTGATCTGCAAGACCACGGCTGGAGGAAGATCATTCTCCTACCTCGCTGCGGAGACCTGGAACTCCCTACCTCTAGATTTCAGGAAATTGCCGGCACTGCCTCAATTCAGGAAGGACCGCAAGACCCGGCTCTTTGACTGAACCGCAGCTCTCCCCCCACACTCAGTGCCTTCAGACCCTTACGGGTGAGTAGTTTCACTTTACTAGAGTACAAAAGGAAAAGAAAAAGAAGATTGTACGAAGGTTCTAGGATGTCAAAGCCTGCCTGTACATCAAGACAAGTCTAGTGTACCACAGGTCTAGACCCAGAGAAAGGACTTATTACATTAAATCCTTTGATGCATCTGTCCTAATTTAAAACCGAGCTAGACCCCACTGGCTAATGGACCTTTATTCAGTGCTGTGTGTCTGCTCATATAAAAGCCAACATGTTTCATTGCCCACGGATGACTCACTGCAATTTCTTCAGGGCGTGGGTCTGTCACTCCACCCTGCACCGATAATCTTATTTTGTTAGTGTTCCGAGATCAGGCCCTTTGCAGGCATACCTGTACCCTCATGCTTATGTGAGTATGTGCTTGGTCACTCTCTCACTGATTGTCATTGTGACTGCCGCCGTCAGTCGTGACCTCGTTTGGCGCCCACGCCAAACGAGGTCACGACTGACGGCGGCAGTCACAGTGACAATCAGTGACAGAGTGACCAAGCACATACTCACATAAGCATGAGGGCTCTGACATCCTAGCACCTTTGTCCAATCTTATTTTTCTTTTCTTTTTGTGCACTATCACAACTTCTGTTTGGTATGGTGGATGCTGATGATGAGAACCTAGGTAGCAGGCGAGTACCATCCTGCTGGCCTCCATGGTGTTACTCCTGTGAGGCTCCACCATCCCTTTTCACACATTTTTCTCTCCTTCTTTCCTCTTCACTCACATGAAGTAGTCCTTCATAGGATGGGAGGGTTGAGAGGAGGGAGGATGACAGTGGGGAATACTGCGCAACTTTTTTAACCAGTTTTTAGTCTTTGAAAGTGGTGACCCAGATCTAGTAGGCATAGACGGCATATTGGTAGCCGCTGCCCCAACAAATGTTTCCATTGTTGGCAAGGATTTTGAAGATTAGACTCACCGTGTGAACAGGTCCCTATTTGTACAAGAGATTTTGAGTGGGGGATGACCTGTTTTCTACCCCTTCAGCTCCTTTATGTAAGAGTGCTTCACTAGAGCCCTGATTGATTGATTAATTGATGCACCCAGTCATATCACCACACAGTGAAGATACCCATCTTGCTATCCACAAACAAAACCATCATTCCAAAGCAATTTCAAGTACTGGATAAAGTACTACTGGAGCTCACTTTTACGTACTGGTGCATTCCTTTGTGAATCGGGCCCAGAATTTCCAACACCCTATTAGCAAAAGTGCAAAGAGGCCCAGTGATTTCTATTTGTATAAATTGTACATGACTTTTTCTTCAATATGCCCATTTTAGAAGTTTGGGGCCCATTCACAAAGGCGAGTTAATAGTATGCAAAAGAGGAGAACTACTTTACGCGCTTGTTAGACGGGGACCCGGAGGGTCGGCCAGCGCTCCAAAGTGCATTTGTGAATAGGCCCCAGGTGCAATAGGTAAGATCCATGTAGTGATAAGTGATTAACCCTATTATTCCAAGAAGAAAGTATATCTCTCAACCTTCATACAGTATTGGTGTACGGTCACACATGTGCCAGCGAACTTTAGCATTTGTTTCGTTTCAGAAGGATGCATGAATGTCCAATGCCCGGCAAGTAAAGTGTGTTTCAGTTGATGAGGTATATTTGCTTGCTGGCTGTGCACTTTTAGTGGCAGGTGATCTGATTAGTATGTTGTATTCTGTAGCTGTGGGGTTGAATGACTGGGTTCTTGGCTCTAGTGAGTGTTGTGTGCATAATAGTGTAGAAGTATCCGAGTTATCTATTCGTTTGCCTCTGTGGGAGGGGGTATACGTGAGGGGGTGCAGGTGCGGCTGTGTTAGCAACACTGTCAACAACATGGCGTTCTGTGCCCACTGTTTAGATGGCCATCGAAATGGTGGCTAGTTGTGGAAAGTGAAGCAATGTTGGGGAAGGGACATAGTGGAGGCACGAATTTGCAAAATATAAGACTTTGTGTGGAATTGTGGCTGGGAAGGCTCTAGCAGGTATACCAGCATATTCTTTTAGTGGTGGGTGGGTGATGGTAGAAACAACAGAATTTAAGAAAATTAAGTTTATCCTGGTGATGTAATGAATTTGTTAAACTCATATTCATTGCACAATTTGCATTTTGTGAGTGACTCTCCATGCTCTCCTTCATGAATTCTAGGACAGCGGCTGAGCAAATAGAAAACATGTGGAGTTAAAAACACAGGATGAGATTTCCTTAAATATAGGTTTAGTTAACATATATTTGTATTTAAGGCTCTATTTACATGTAGTGTTTGATACATTTGGCTGCTTAATTTGCTAAAACTCGACAGGCATCAAAGTATGAATGCATGTTTATCAGTTAAATAAATGTTAAAATATGCCATTTTATGACTCGATTTATTCTTAAAACACAAAATAAATATGGATAAATACCAATAAAATGGTCATAAAATAAAAATTAATAAATACAGATGGAAATGTTCCATAAATAAATACCATAAAACCCGGGAGCCCTAATCCTAAGGCGAAGCAGTGGTGATCGGGCCAGTGAATGCAGCAACAGGCTGCGGCTAAACATACATTGTTCCTCAATTTTGTGTCCTATGGTGGAAAAGAATCTAAGGCGGACTCAACCTCCTCGAAGACTGACTCGGCAGGACAGGAGTTTACATCTGGATCCCCACTTACGTCTGTGTTGTCCAGTAAGATTTATGTAAGAACAACCTCCTATCGAGTTAGTCTTCGAGGAGGTGGCAGCACTTTTCTAGCGGGTTGAGGAGAGGACTCGTATGATGAAGCATGACACCAAAAAGTGTATGTGATTTCCTCTTCCACTAAGGATGACCTTTCACAGATAGTAACCTAAGGTTGAGTCTCCTTCGAGTTTATATATGTGTAAAGAGCCAAAAATCTTGTAGTATCAAGTGCACGGTATATCATTCTGAGATAAGTGCCCCCGTAATAATGTTTTGTGTTATGTGCAATAAATGAATGGACGTACAGTGTCATACCCTTCTCCTCTTCTTTAATTGTGCTTCCACCATTTGCTAATACAACACACTCATTATAAAATATGATCTACTGGTTACACCCTGAACTGGGGCCTCGAGCAGTAGCACCGTGAACACTTCCATAAGTAAAGAGGGCAGTCCCCCCGGAAAGTTGCAGGCGGTATGGAATGGTCTTGACTGGTACCTGCAGATCTATCGCAACCTCGCCAAATGGTGGAAGGCCCATGGCATCAATTGGGCGTGTGAAAGAGTCAGCAATGATGGTCTGTGAGTATTAACTACAACAACCACCAGTAGTTACATGTAAGCGCTGCGACAACGACATCAGTATGTCATAACCCGGAAGCATGTAAAAGGCACTTCTGCTTTCACCGCAGTGCAGATTATTCAGGATTTGCTCGTAGAGGTTGTTTAGTGTTACATTTCAGGAAGGCGGGATTGTTTGTTTGTGGTGTAGTGAGGATGTTCCTACACCAGCTTTCCCCTTTCATTTATGAAGTCCTCCGTTTTGATTCAGTTGAGGATTTAGCATTGGTGTTACGAACTGTGATTCATCCTTTGGAAGTATTGGAAATTCACTGATATTGCGGTAAGGGTCAAGGATTGCACTGACCTGCAGGCTACGTCTTGAGGTTCCGGGAGCCTTGCATGTACACGGCTCCTGTCTTTGGGGTATAATTGTAAGCTTATTTGAAGATAAAGACATCCTTGATCAGACTGAGTTATACTACCTGAATTTAGTGCTTTACACTGTGACTACCTAACAGTGTGGCCCACCTTCGAGGCTCTGGTTGTCTTATTAGTCACAAGGAGTGACATCTCATTTACTTTTTTGTGATATTTCTATTTGCAATAGTTGTATAGGATACAGACAAAGTAAGAGGATTTGTATACTTGATAGTGCACTATCATAAAAATAAGCGCATAGGTTTTGGAAACCATTCTCATGAGTATTCTTGTCTTGCCATTTAACAGGGCTGTACAGAGGTCCCACGGGTTGAATCTCCCCCAGTGATGTTTGGCGCTCCCCTTGTTCTGGTGGGTATTATTCTAGTATGGTATGAGTTGACTCAAATGTATTCTCATTTAAAACCTGTATATGTAGTAATGCTCTCCTCCTATTTCTAGTACCACAGCAAAACGGATCGGAGCAGTATTGCCACAAATGATTGGATACTACTCCCCTGGTTCCATATTGTTAAAGATTATCTTTCGTTCCAGGTAAAGAAATTACTATACATGTTAGGATATCTACCTATCCTAGTACTTTTAGCTCAAAAAGTTTCTGATGTTGTGTATTTGTGTTGCCAGGCCTCTTTCCTTGCTGTTTCCTTCATTTCCTTCCCTCACTTGATCACCTCAAGCTTCTGTGCTATTAAAGCTTTTCAGAATTGAGGCTATCAAGGGGTGAATCCTATTGAGCCTCAAACCGACCTTAGGATTCAGATGGTTGTTCCTGACACTGCTACACGCATTGTTCTCCATTTCAACTTTGCTCGCCACCTTCTTTTAGGCTACACACTGCACTCCAATATGGCACCGGCATTCATATACAGGGCCACCAGGTTTAACGCAGGACGCCGCCGAGCACGCATGCGCTGATTGTGGTAACGCCCAGGCCTACTGCCAAAGTTGATTGCAGCAGACAGCGTCAGCACTTTACAGAGGTATTCCAACTGGAGACAAAATATCATGTCTAGTGAGCGCCAACACGTCTCTTTATTGCCACATTACCAACATGGCGATCAGAGCGTCACCATGACATCTGGTTACTCAGAACCTCCTTCCACCCCTACCAACATGGCGGCTGCATCTCAAGAGCTCCTCGTAAGTCGACTTAGTGATTGCCAGCCTACCCCGGCATGTTGGACACCTGAGATTGATCCTGGCACACTTTTAAAACCCTCTCCCCGACAGCCTCATTACCTCCAGGCAGGCAGAGGAGGGTAGGTCGCGGGTGAATTACTGCATTGGATCATGTGAGTACTGACAAAATTTAAACTGTGTGTGAGTTTCTTTTTATCTATTTTTACCAGATACCACCACATTGGTACATCTGTGTTTACCAGTTTGTTCCTGTAGCTAAGTGTGGTCCTCTGCCCCTTCTTAAGTGGCACAAACACTACTCTAACAGGGTTAGATCCCTATCACCTACATTTGGGAATGCAACCGTCTGATGTACCACACCCTCTGTGTGGATGTGGTGTTGTGTTTCCACGTTTGGCCACTTGCCTGTTCATTTGGTTTATTTGTGCACACTTCACTGCCGGGTGACAATGCTTCCTCGGCATGTTTTTAGCTCAAGTTAAGACATATTATATGCATTAAGAGAAGTGTCAACCCGTCCTGTTAGTGGTGACATCGTAGATTAGCAGTTTTTTCTCTTCCAGGTCGGATTTCCGATGAAATGTACAGGAGCAGGAATAGATGACAATAGATATTTAATGGGCACCTTCATTCCCAGTCAGATTTAGGGTAGGCGTCATCTATTTGGTCCTGATGAATTGCCTAAGATCTAGTTGAGCCATAAGGCATGAAACATGTTGACTCTCCTTCACATCTTTTAAGCTATCATGATTAATTGGTTCCTAGGACAGTATTTATTTGTTTTTACTCTTGACAAGGGGACCACTTTATTAAATCATCTTTAGTACACCTTAGACATTTTTAACCACTCGATGCACCATCCTACACTCACAATATCCTCACTTGCACTCATCATTACGGCAACCAAATCGGAAGACCTTTGGCAAAGAGCCCCCTCGAGGGGCCCTTTGGGCATTGCAGTACCAATTCAATGAGGAGCATGACACCCATCTGGGTGTGTGAGGGCATTCACTTCTGAGTAATAAGATCCCCATGTCCAGTTGATCGACCCCTCTCCCGGTCCCGAACAACAGTTTCTCCTCTCTCGTTTTCCCTTTCTCTGGAAGAACAGCATCCTGCTATGTTTAACTGATGGATTTTGTTGGCATATTTCAAGAGTGGTGTAAAAAAGTATCCAACTTTACCATTTTTCAGTTCTGCATGAGCGATCACAACCCGTTAGACCTGAATCTACCTTTGGGTTTGTCTTTGCCCCCCAAATTGAGTGTCCCAAGAACAAGGATATTCAGTGTAAATGGTCGGATATCGACATTGGGGATTTGATGACTACTCTACTCGGAAAAGCATGGAACACCTCATGGTCTACTTAGGGTATAAAGCCAGTCCATTAGGTGTACTGGGGGAAATCCGTAAATGTGTTGCAAATCTCCTAACGGCACCAATGCTACGTGCGGCGCCAAGGCCAAAGAAATGGTTCGACAGGCCCTGCTCGCAAGCACCCAGCAGTTTGTTGATGGCTGTGAAAACGTTACCCTGGGATAGTGAAGAAGTAAGAATTTGTAGACAGTACAGAGGTCATCTCGGCAGTAGAACAGTGCCTTAGCAATAAAGTACAGGCCCAGAAGGGGTACCCATTGATCTTTTTACAAGCAACATTGATTTTTGGGCTCCACTTTTAGTAAATGTGCTGTGCAGCACAACTCTTGCTGACCCACCCAAGTCATGGTCGACTGTAATCATTGTCCTGAAAGGGGACCATGGGGATCCATGTTGTTATTGTCCCATGTCCCTTATTGACTCTATAGCAAAAATGATGGGTAGAATCCTGTCAGATCGGCTAGAGACCTGGGCCACAGTACGGGTTTAGACAGGGATTGGGAACCATAGATCAGTGCTTGAATCTCCACCTTCTGATCTGTAAGTATGCACTGGTCAAAGGAGGGTGTTTGCACCTCGCCTTCATGGATGTCAGTTTGGTGTTCGATAACATCGATAGAGGTAAGCTACAGAGGAGGATGTTGGTGTTGGGAGCTGATGCCGAGATTGTGTATCTACTTTGCAAACTTCACAAGGAAGTAGAAGGATGAGTCAGATATGGCCCCAAAGATGGCTTCAAAGATGAATGGACTATTGAAATCAGGCGGGTGTCAGACAAGGCTGTGGTCTAGCCCCCTTTTTATTTAGCCTCTACATTAATGACCTTGAGACATTTCTGTTAGGAATAGAAGCAGATCCACCAAGGGCAGGAACCAAATACCTTCCAGTATTCATGTACACTGATGATTGTGTCCTAATGTACAGAACCGGGGTAGGCCTCCCTGGATAGATTCGTAGAGTTCAGGGATGGATTGGGGCTGTCCACCAATAAAACAAAATCCTTTACTTTGGTCTGCGGCCGACTGCTAAGTAACTTGAGCCCATTCTATATCAGTTGCATTAAATTGCAGTGTGTCCCATCCTTCAAGTACTTGGGGATCCCTTTCAACAATAAGAGCACCTGAAAACATCTGTTAAGAGTGAGGAACTCAACATTTGAGCAAGCAAATGTCCCAATATTTAAATTTGCCACTAAACTGGGATCGTCACCTCTAGAGGTGATAATTACAATTTACAATGTTAGATGTATCTCGGCTGCTTCATATGGTGCGGCATTTGGTGGTTCGGCGATCCTGCACATTTGCAAATTGAGGAAAACAATTTTCTGCTCCGATTTGCTTAGACTCCCCAGAAGTGTACCCGCCTCTGTGTTTCACGATGCATTGGGCTTACAGCATCTAGGTGACTATAAAGGTAGCACCGTCCGTGTTGTGGCTATCAATTTGGTCCATACCTGAGGTGTGATTAACCAAATGGTGATTGCTGATTGTTTGAAACTAGACAAAGCCTGCAACATTCAGTGCTTCCTCTATGTGAAGGCCCGATTGTATTCAATTGGACAGCTGGAATTTTTTGACTAACCACAGAACCTTAATCTACCAGCTAGAGCTTCTGTTAAAACTGATTTATTCGCTCTCCTGGCTAGGAAAAGAACAGCAGCAGAGCGTGGCAAAAGAATGGTAGAGGTTTATACATCACTAATCATGACGTATCACATGGAGACATTTTTTTTTATAACTTGTTTTATTGGAAATGTGCTCAGCATAAAAATACATCAAGAACACAGTTAAGAACGGATATCCCAGCCATACAATCCACATAACTTCATTATTACATCTGGATTAATGAATTCATCAACACAGTGAGGTAACATTCTCGTCTGTACCCTGCTCTCACTTACTATAATCCTCGGTAGGACTGCCTATGCCCCTGAATCTTTTCCCATTTCCTTGGGCAACCCCTACTCAGGTATATTGTGTGCTCCGCTTGCCGACGTGGAGCCCTTTTTAATAACGTCCAACCAACCAGAGGCACTATTTAGTAAGATTTCACTTCAATATGGCCCATTTACTGGCATCTTATCCATCAGAGACTCACTGTGACAAAGATCTTGTGCCTTGCCCCTGCGACTCAATCAATCAATCAAATCAGGGATCTGTGAAGCATGCTACTCACCGTTGATGGTCTCAAGGCGCTGGGAGGGGCGGGGGCGCAGATCTGGTGGGACCACACCCAACCAGCACACCTGAAACCAATTACCAGTCAGAGAAAGGCTTATGCAAAAAAGGCTCAGCCACAGAAGAGTGGTGTTTCAGCAACTTCCTTAGTACGCGAGAAAGCTGGCTACGAATGTTCCTGTTGACCTGATCTGCCTCTGCTTTCCTGCCTTCATTGTTTAGGTATTTAGACTTTGCACAGACCTTGCTCTAGTTCCTGCCTCACTTTCCTTCCTCTTTAAGAACAATTCCTTTGTTTCTTGTTCATCTCTGCTTAGGGCCCCTCTACTGCCCCCCTGCTGTCAATATTTTGACTCTTTTGCACTTTTAATTCAGTGAAGCTATCCTTGGAGGTTCTCTCTGACAGATTACACCGACATGCACTTGTGGTAGCTTAGAACTATTTCCAGATGTATCCACATTTTTATGAAGTTACTGCTGAAGATCAGCTTATCTGCATAAGTGAATTCTTGATTAGGTAGTTCAATTGGGAAGTCTGGCAGTCGAGCGGAGGGAGGGGTAAATTACCAAGAACATACAGTCACACTACTTTATGGAGATTTTACTCATTATTTCCCCTTTCTCTTTACGTCGTCTTTGATATCAGTGCTCTCTGTTTCCTTACCCATGGGCGGGCACTCCTTGACACCAGGCTGATATATTGGCCAACAGATAAAACTCACCAGGAACTACACACTAGTCCCTCAAAGTCTCGATTAATGATGTATTGGACCTAATATTCTTCAGCGTATTTCATTTATACTAGAAGGAGCTTGTCTGGTATGTGTGAAAAGTGTTTGCATTCAAAAACAGACTTCAGAAGAGATGCATGGTATACTGGATGGCACTTGTGGTGTGACAGCAAGACAAAGAATTCTGCAACAGGACTGAGGAGTTCTTCCATTTTGTATGGGCCTATACATTTAAGTTTTATCTTATAGAGGACCCTAACCAGCTTCAGGCTGGTAGTTGAGAACCAAACAGATTGGTCAGGGACAAAAACAGGTGCATTTCTCTGATGGCGGTCAGAGAACAGCTTGACATATTCTATTAGACTTTTGTAACAAGGACTTAATTTTCTTATATCCCTCTTGGGGTGAATGTATTACATCATTGTTGTTTGAGACTAGGGATAGAGAAATCACATTGATTTTGTACATAAGTACAAAGAAGAGAGATACTCGGATAGCTGAATGAGTATTGTTATTGTAATTAAAATTAGCCAGAAATAGTACAACAACCCAATTCTTGTACTATTGGGCACAAAGCAATGAAGATTTTCATTAAGGCTTCAATTGGTTATTTCTGATTGCCCATCACTCTGGAGATGATAAGTAGACAAATTACACGGCTGGAGTTCCAATAGACTGTGGACCTCTCTCCTGAACTTAGAAAGCAATTGAGTTGCTTTAATGGACACTTTTTCATCTGGTAATCCATGTACATGGAAGATGTGTTGAACAGAAGACTGAGCAAGGTTGCTGGCAATAGGAAGAGCCCTCAAAGGTTCAAAATGGGCCATTTTAGAGAGCAGATCTACCACAGTGCAGGTGGTGGTGTTTCTGTCTTTCAAAGGAAGGTCTTGATAAAAACCTAATGAACAGGTATGCCATGGATGAGGGGCATTGAATGAAGCAACCCTTGAGGTCTTTAGGATATGAAGTTGGACCACGCAAACGTCTAGTCAGGGTTTCATACCAAGTGTTCAACGTGTAAGCTCATGTGTCTTGTATACCAAAATAGCCGGCACCTGTATGCATCGTGGCACCATTCCAGAAGTTGTTGTGTTTATACCACAGGGAGCCATACCCGGCAATCATGAAAGCAAATCTCTTCAAAGACTGTGTAGGAAATATCACTGCTGGATTATCAATGTTTCGATAGTCTGGTGAAATGAAAAGGATTCTTCCTGTTTTATATATGCTTTTTCTTCCATGTGAATCCTTCACATGAGCTTTGGTGTTCTGTGTATCTAATTCAAAGGTGACTACGAAGTCAAAGTGAGAAAAAAAGTATTGGATATGTCACTGATTGGAGGCTCGTGCTATTTTCAAGAATCAGAATATACAACAAGGGGGTGATTTAATTTAGGGAAATCAGAGGCTGGAATCATATACTAATACATTCATAAACAAAAGTACCTCTGAATACCATAGATCATAATATTCTTTTTTAGCCTCAAACAGTCCTTTTTATTGACTTTGGGCAACAAATTATTTATGTTATTTACTTCAAACCTTTTTTTGTTTGGCGTTTCTTACATCAGGGTATTTCTTTCTTTGCTGTGCATAAAAGCAGTTATATACAAGTACACTTATCTGTACAACATATACATCGTTGTTGCATTTGAACACACATCACAAGTGATTAGACAGAAAAATATATTTTTACCCAGTGTTTAACAAGACTCACTAAACATTTCCAATTTGCTACCAGTCTTTTGACACATATTGAATTTGCTTTTAAAGTCCTTTATTTTTTTGATGACGTTGCTGGGACCAAAAACTGCCTAGGTCCTCAGAGTATCCTAATCTCAAGGTCCTGCATAGGGTTGGAGATTTAATTGTACAAGATGTTGTGGGGGAACATAAAAGTTTCCACTCGGCTGCCCTGGTGGGGTCAATATTTCTTTCTCTCAACTTGCTCCAAGCCTCTATCTATTCACTGCCAACGCGTTTCGACCTTATATAGGTGGGACCAGACACTCCATATTTTTAAAGGTCTTCTTCAGGGCTGTACTTTTTTTCTGATAGGAAGTCTTATATAAGTATAAAAAATTACGCTGCAAGGAGCCTGTTCCACTGTTTATGCCAGGCTTCCTCGGTTTCTATATTTCCATTCTTTCTGTGTATCGAAGGTGTGTTCGGTTGGGCAAAGGGGGTAGGGGGGCGGAGGAACTCAGTGCTCCTTGAGTTCGTGCTTCTTTTGAAGCTTGCGCTACCTTCGTTTTCCTTTTCTTAATCTCTGTTTTGCAACGCTCTTTTCTCCTGTTACCTCTCTTCCTCTGCGCTCTCACGGTCCTTCGTGGGAAACGGAAATGACGTAAGACCAAGTACCAGGGCGGCATATTTACAAGCCCCTAACGCCACAGGAGTATCACTTTTACTGACGCACCAGTGGCGTTGCGCAATTTTCCATATTTACCAGGTGGCGCTAAGCCACTCAATGTGGCTCAACGCCAGCCTGTAAATATGCCTCTTTCTGCCACAGTCTGCTGAGGCAAAGGGGCGGGCAATGGGTGTTGCAGTGGGTATTTCACTGCAACACCCATTGCTTTTTGAAGTTGCCCCAGATTTACAAGGCTAGAGCAGCACCAAAAACTAAGGCCATGGAATACCCGGCGTTAGAATGGTGATACGAGGAGAAATTATTTATTTGTCCTCGCTTTTTGCTCTGAGCAAATTGCCATTCCTTATTGTTTATGTGCAGGAAGGTATCACTTCCTGTACATAAACAATTGCCCCAGCAGCACAGGCCCCCTTGTAACATTGCACAAGGGTGCCTGTGCTGGATGCTATGGTACAAAAGGGGGTGGTGATGGATGGAGCATCTGAATCAATCAAACACTCACACCCAGTCAAAAGATCTGGGTTTAATCCGTCACCGTTCTTTAGCCCACTCTGCCACCCCAGTTCAGACTTGGCTATATGCAAATCAGTCCGACCCTGTGCCTCGTGGGAACAGTCCAGCCCGAACTGCCAAGCCATGTCTTCCCTGGACCGGAAACAAGCTTCCAAGGACCGGTTTCTGGTATTCCAGCCGTCTTCAGCCCGGCTTGCTTGAATCCAGTGGCAAAGTGAGCAAGGGACTCACGTCTGAGCATACCCTGCCACACGTATGGCGGCCAAAAGCGGTACAAAAGGGGGTGGTGATGGACAGAGCATCTGAATCAATCAAACACTCACACCCAGTCAAAAGATCTGGGTTTAATCCATCACCGTTCTTTAGCCCACTCTGCCACCCCAGTTCAGACATGGCTATATGCAAATCAGTCCGCCCCTGTGCCCCATGGGAACAGTCCAGCCCGAACTGCCAAGCCATGTCTTCCCTGGACCGGAAACAAGCTTCCGAGGACCTGTTTCTGGCATTCTAGCCGTCTTGAGCCCGGCTTGCTTGAATCCAGTGGCAAAGTGAGCAAGGGACTCACGTCTGAGCATACCCTGCCACACTTATGGCGGCCAAAAGCGGTACAAAAGGGGGTGGTGATGGGCGGAGCATCTGAATCAATCAAACACTCACACCCAGTCAAAAGATCTGGGTTTAATCCATCACCGTTCTTTAGCCCACTCGGCCACCCCAGTTCAGACATGGCTATGTGCAAATCAGTCCGACCCTGTGCCTCATGGGAACAGTCCAGCCCAAACTGCCAAGCCAGGTCTTCCCTTGACCGGAAACAAGCTTCCGAGGACCGGTTTCTGGCATTCCAGCCGTCTTCAGCCCGGCTTGCTTGAATCCAGTGGCAAAGTGAGCAAGGGACTCACGTCTGAGCATACCCTGCCACACTTATGGCGGCCAAAAGCGGTACAAAAGGGGGTGGTGATGGACAGAGTATCTGAATCAATCAAACACTCACACCCAGTCAAAAGATCTGGGTTTAATCCATCACCGTTCTTTAACCCACTCTGCCATCCCAGTTCAGACATGGCTATGTGCAAATCAGTCCGACCCTGTGCCTCATGGGAACAGTCCAGCCCGAACTGCCAAGCCATGTCTTCCCTGGACCGGAAACAAGCTTCCGAGGACCGGTTTCTGGCATTCCAGCCGTCTTCAGCCCGGCTTGCTTGAATCCAGTGGCAAAGTGAGCAAGGGACTCACGTCTGAGCATACCCTGCCACACTTATGGCGGCCAAAAGCGGTACAAAAGGGGGGGGTGATGGACGGAGTATCTGAATCAATCAAACACTCACACCCAGTCAAAAGATCTGGGTTTAATCCATCACCGTTCTTTAGCTCACTCTGCCACCCCAGTTCAGACATGGCTATATGCAAATCAGTCCGACCCTGTGCCTCATGGGAACAGTCCAGCCCGAACTGCCAAGCCATGTCTTCCCTGGACCGGAAACAAGCTTCCGAGGACCGGTTTCTGGCATTCCAGCCGTCTTCTGCCCGGCTTGCTTGAATCCAGTGGCAAAGTGAGCAAGGGACTCACGTCTGAGCATACCCTGCCACACTTATGGCGGCCAAAAGCGGTACAAAAGGGGTGGTGATGGACGGAGCATCTGAATCAATCAAACACTCACACCCAGTCAAAAGATCTGGGTTTAATCCATCACCGTTCTTTAGCCCACTCTGCCACCCCAGTTCAGACATGGCTATGTGCAAATCAGTCCGACCCTGTGCCTCATGGGAACAGTCCAGCCCGAACTGCCAAGCCATGTCTTCCCTGGACCGGAAACAAGCTTCCGAGACCGGTTTCTGGCATTCCAGCCGTCTTCAGCCCGGCTTGCTTGAATACAGTGGCAAAGTGAGCAAGGGACTCACGTCTGAGCATACCCTGCCACAATTATGGCGGCCAAAAGCAGTACAAAAGGGGGTGGTGATGGACAGAGTATCTGAATCAATCAAACACTCACACCCAGTCAAAAGATCTGGGTTTAATCCATCACCGTTCTTTAGCCCACTCTGCCACCCCAGTTCAGACATGGCTATATGCAAATCAGTCCGACCCTGTGCCTCATGGGAACAGTCCAGCTCGAACTGCCAAGCCATGTCTTCCCTGGAGCGGAAACAAGCTTCCGAGGACCGGGTTCTGGCATTCCAGCCGTCTTCAGCCCGGCTTCCTTGAATCCAGTGGCAAAGTGAGCAAGGGACTCACGTCTGAGCATACCCAGCCACACTTATGGTGTCCAAAAGCGGTACAAAAGGGGGTTGTGATGGACGGAGCATCTGAATCAATCAAACACTCACACCCAGTCAAAAGATCTGGGTTTAATCCATCACTGTTCTTTAGCCTACTCTGCCACCCCAGTTCAGACATGGCTATATGCAAATCAGTCCGACCCTGTGCCTCATGGGAACAGTCCAGCCCGAACTGCCAAGCCATGTCTTCCCTGGACCTGAAACAAGCTTCCGAGGACCGGTTTCTGGCATTCTAGCCGTCTTCAGCCCAGCTTGCTTGAATCCAGTGGCAAAGTGAGCAGGGGACTCACGTCTGAGCATACCCTGCCACACTTATGACGGCCAAAAGCAGTACAAAAGGGGGTGGTGATGGACGGAGCATCTGAATCAATCAAACACTCACACCCAGTCAAAAGATCTGGGTTTAATCCATCACCGTTCTTTAGCCCACTCAGCCACCCCAGTTCAGACATGGCTATATGCAAATCAGTCCGACCCTGTGCCTCATGGGAACAGTCCAGCCCGAACTGCCAAGCCATGTCTTCCCTGGACCGGAAACAAGCTTCCGAGGACCGGTTTCTGGCATTCCAGCCGTCTTCAGCCTGGCTTGCTTGAATCCAGTGGCAAAGTGAGCAAGGGACTCACGTCTGAGCATACCCTGCCACACTTATGGCGGCCAAAAGCGGTACAAAAGGGGGTGGTGATGGACGGAGCATCTGAATCAATCAAACACTCACACCCAGTCAAACGATCTCGGTTTAATCCATCACCGTTCTTTAGCCCACTCTGCCACCCCAGTTCAGACATGGCTATATGCATATCAGTCTGACCCTGTGCCTCATGGGAACAGTCCAGCCCGAACTGCAAAGCCATGTCTTCCCTGGACCAGAAACAAGCTTCCGATGACCGGTATCTGGCATTCCAGCCATCTTCTGCCCGGCTTGCTTGAATCCAGGATGGCCAACAAGTGGGGCTGGACTGTTCCCATGAGGCACAGGGTCAGACTGATATGCATATAGCCATGTCTGAACTGGGGTGGCAGAGTGGGCTAAAGAACGGTGATGGATTAAACCCAGATCTTTTGATTGGGTGTGAGTGTTTGATTGATTCAGATGCTCCGTCCATCACCACCCCCTTTTGTACCGCTGGATGCTAGGCCGCTTTTTTAGTCCCAGCACTAGGGGAAACGCAGGGGTGCGTCGTATTTTTGGAAATACTGAGCATCCCTTTGTTTTAAAAATGTCATTGCGCGGTGTTGCCCAATATGGCGTAACACCACACTCTGACATTTTTTAGTAAATATGCCCCTAAGATTCTTATAGTCTGTAAGAAAGGTGTTAGGATGTAGTGAGATCTCCAAATAATACCTACACCCCGTAAATGCCTGTTTGCTAGGAGCTCTTTCTCAAAATTCTTAAATAATAAATGTGTTTACGTTTTGTGACAGAAAAACTATGGATGTTGCAGGTGTGTATCCAGGTGTCTTTATGAGAGGGCTGCCCAAACTACGCTCCTTGAGACGTCAGTTCCCATTGCATGGCTTTATCAGGATATGGATGCTTTAAGATGCGGGCTGTAGCAAAGTGTGACCACCCTCAACATAGCAAAAACAGAAGTTATTGTTTCTTATGAGCTCCTTGAGGAGTGAGCGAGCCTCTCATACTTCCCAGTTCCATTGGTTCCGCCTCAGGTGGTAATAACCTCCCCCCATCTCCTCTGGTTTCCTACTTTCAGAAGAAAGGAAAATACCTCTTCTACCCATTCTTGGCCCATACTTTCTGTTCCAATTGCAACATTAAGGCGATAAAGGAAGCTAGGTCCTCATGGGGAGACAGCACTTGACTTACCTTTTCTTTTTGTTCCTCTTTTGAACCTTCTGTGGTATACCACTACTTGGACATTATTTTCCCATTTAGTCACAGCCACAAGACTCTTAAGGTGGTGCTGTAGCTGAGAACGTCATGTGCTCCTGGTTTCAGATCCACATGTTCATGGTGGTTAGTTTGTTGAACATGCTTCCACTCAGAGCCCTAACTTCTATTAAGATCAGGTCGTAGTCACCCAACAATAGATGCTGCTGTTCAAGTGATGGGGCTGCCCATTATAGTGCATTACCCCCAAAGGCATAAAAAGGAAGGCTTTCTCCTGGTAACCCTTAAGGCAGGTTCATGAAATGGATAGGAAATTGAACTAGAAAATTCCGAATGGTTTCCATAGAATCTATCGGACAGAGGAACTGATGTCAGCTGTGCGCCTACTTCTGAGTGCCTCTGGCTCTGTTGGCTCCCTACAACAATGCAAATTCCCACCAGACAATTTTGAGGTAAAGACCCATGAAGTTTGGTATCCCGAGGAGGGGAAACAACCTTTACAACGCAGTCATCACATTGCACTACATTTACAACACAGTCATTACATCGCAACATCCTTTACAACGCATGTCACTACAACGCAGCCATTACATTGCATGTCACTACAACGCATGACACTACAACGCATGTGACTACAACGCAGGCATTACATTGCATGTCATTACAACGCATACCATTACAACACATAGTACCCCTACACTATCCAACACTTACCCTACTGTTGCACTCACTGGAGTTAGGATAGTAATTTTTACCCCTACACTATCCAACACTTACCTTAAATGCAATGTAATGGTATGCTTTTCAATGTTATGCGTTGTAGAGGAATAATGCGATGCAATGGAATGCGTTGTAAATGTAGTTTTAGAAATATTGTTGTAATGGCATGCGATGTAAATGTATGCGTTGTAAAGGATGTTGCGATGTAAAAAATGCATTGTAACGTCATACATTCGCCGAGGAGATGTACTTATGTTGCTTACCTAACTCCAGGACACATAATGAATGCCAGCATTAACTTCAAGACAAGATGGCCCATATGTGGCCATCCCTGAAGTGGGCCCTTTGCCCTTGACTACAGGATATTCAGTAGCTCCATTAACTAGACAATAGGACTCGACTTTGAGATTTAGCTCTTTATCAATCAGAAAAACCATCTACGACTTGGTAGTTGGGTGGCTTAATTTTTTTTACCATTGTTGCAGATTCTTAGCTGCGCGAGTTTGCACTCCTGTCTGAGTTTGCACTCACTCAGTTGCACTTACTGACAGTTACAGAGAAAGCATAGAAATTGAAAGCACATCATAGGAAGTTTGATACACTGCACAATTCTTTCTAGCATCTTTGCCCCATTGACTCGGATTTACAAACAGCAGTGGCGTAGCAAGAGGAGGGCGGTCTGCCCCAGGCGGCATGAGTTTTGGTGGCAGCAGCCCCCCGCACATACCTGCGGCCGGCACGTGGCGGCAAACGCAGGTACCGGCACGGGCGACAAATGTTATAGCTACGCCACCGGCAAACAGGGACAAAAGAAAAAATACTTGAGACACCGGAGTTTAAAAATTAAGCCAAGGACACAAACACTTCCCTGTAGGATAACATGACCCCTAGGCATCCATGTTTGATGTAATATAGAGCCATTCTAAATCAGCGCACTTAAGTCATTTTGTTATGATTCACTTCATTAGAAGCATGTACTGAAGAAAGTGAAAAAGTGATAGGTGGATGTCTGAATTAATCTCAGTCATTGGTAATTACTCAGAGCAGAATCCCAATCCATTGTTATGTTGCCCACATACCACATAAGACAGGAACCAAACATAGGAATATCAATCTTGGGCCTGCTCCAAGGGCAGCAGTCAAGCTTGATCTGCCAGGCAGGTCTCCTCTGAACAGGAACACAAGGAACCCCAGAACAGTTTCAGCCTCTTTGGGCCTCTTCAGTATGGAGTAGCTTGAATCCTATGGCACGTTGAGCACCGGACACATGTCTGGGTATATCTGTCACGCTTAGTATGTCTCACTAAAAAAAGCAAAACAGTGATGGGTGGATTGCTTGAATTGAACTCAGTCACTGTTAATTTATGTATTTATTTTAGAAGCTTGTAAAGCGCTCGGCTATCCCCAACGGGGGTGTCCCGGCGCTGTAGACGTGCGGCAGCCAGAGAAGTTTAGTGAGGGCTAAATCAGAGAAAAGAGCCAGGTCTTGAGTTTCCTCCGAAACAATGGCTCTGATGTGAGAAATCTGAGTTCCATCGGTAGTTGATTCCAAAGTTTGGATGTGGCCACAGCAAAGGCCCTGCCTCCAGTGCGTACAAGACGGAACTGTTGGGCATACATTAGGCGGAGGTGATTAGATCTGAGGTCACGTGTCGATTGTGTCATTTTAAGTCTATGCCTCAGATATGCAGGGCCTCGTCCATTAAGAGCTCTAAAGGCAAGGACCAGGGCCTTGAACTGTATACGGTACCTCACTGGTAGCCAGTGCAGTTTAGCCAAATAGGGAGAGATAGAGTGGCGGTAGGGAATATTACAAATCAACCTAGCCGCTGAATTCTGCACTGTCTGAAGAAGGTTAATGAGATACGCCGGGGCTCCTACAAACAGACCATTTGCGTAGTCCAAATGGGACTTAATTAGGGCATGGACTACCGTCCTTCGTGAATCAAGTGGGAGGAAATGGATGATTTTTTTAATCATTCAAAGCTTTCCAAAGCAAGATACCGAAACTTTATTGATTTGGGTTTTGCATGATAAATCTGTATCAAATTGGAAACCCAAATTGCGGGCAGCTTGGACTGGTACCGGAGGGGGGTTGAGTTCAGACGGCCACCAAACATTAGCGGGAATTGGGAATTTCTGATTAAAAAAATAAAACCTCAGTTTTATCAGTTTTCAGTTTTAGATTGTTAGAGGACATCCAACAGGCGATGTTCACCAGGCAGTGGCGGAAATTGGCCATTGAACTATCAGAGAGGTCTTTAAAAGAAAACACAAGCGGAGTATCATCAGCGTAAAATTACTCGGGCCGCATCCCAGTCCATTGTTCTTTTGCCATCTCAGACGGGAACCAAGCATATGCAAATCAGTTTTGGTCCTGCTCTAATGAGAACACTCCAACCCGAACTGCCAGACCCAGGAGTTCCTGAATTTAGCCAAAGACATCTGAACATTTCCCCATAGGATAACATCAACCCTAGGGTTCCATGTTTGATGTTATACAGATCATTATTAAGTCAGCACACTTAAGTGATTTGTGCACTTACTTCAGACAGCATGCAAATACAATGGTCCTGAGGATGGTTCACAACATTAAATGCACTAGAACCAAAACGGTGATGCCCTCAAATCAACTTATATTGTATCAGCGAATTAAGATTTATGCATGAGATACATTGCATCTACAGGTAGAAGGCACTTGTGTGCTTGAGAACCAGTCATTGTTATATTTGTTTTATGTTCGTGAGTCCTTGTCTGAACGTATTCATTTATTATTTGTCTCTCCTACCCCGGCATACCATTCTTTCAACAATGTGTGTGATTCCTGTGCTCTTCCTATGCCCTTTGTTTAAATGTAGGTATAATTGTGCTTGTCAACAAAACAAGCGCATTTATAATAGCTGCATATTATGTTTACGCCTGTGCATGCCCCATTCCTCAAAAATCAATCCATCGGTGTTTCTTTGAAGATCTTTGCCCAGACTTTTAGTTAACTGCGTTGAATATTGGAGTTTTGCACACACCAAAAAAAAAATACCCTTAAAGTATCACTTTTGTTAATACATTTACTGAACTCGTATCCCTTTTCGGAGTATCTTGCAGTCATATAATTGTGTAGTTAAAAATGACTAATTTGCACTACATAATGCATATACTACACACAGTCTGATCTCAGATGCACACAGACATGCATGCTGTGCTAGACATTGCTGTGCTCTGAACCAGACACAATGCACTATACAAAACACAATTTCTTATTGCTTTGAGTTTGGAAATTCCAAATAGGGAGTGGAGAGGGGTGCACTTCCTGGTTTTCTTGCACCGTCACTACTTTGCCAGACTATTTTGTTGACAGGTGCTGCATCTCTGCCTTTGCCTCAACCCTCATTGGTATATTTCATACTGTACAAAACACACACTTTCTTGACTGTGAGAGACACACTGCGCCATACAATACTGTTCCGCATTAGGCTTGTTCTGTGTCTGATGCAATCTGTGTATTCAAACACACACGGGAGAGTAACGCATGTTCCAGCAGCCCCAACCCTTCAGGGCCCCAAACCCTCAGAGGGGCCCCATTCTGCTCAAGTCCAGTTAATATCTGTGGGGTGAGGCGACTTACGGGCCACTCTTCACATTCCGCAGGGTGGCCTGTGTTGCCTTATGGCACTGCATACTATGCTACAAAATGCACCGTCTGTGACTGACATACAGACACCGTACAATAATTTGCTACACTATAATGTGCTACACAATGTCCGGACTGTGACTAACACACACACCCACGCCACTATGCAATATCGGGCTCAACAATGCATGTTGGATGGCTGACTAGTACAGAGTGTGGCCTAAGGGTTAGAGCGGTCGACCTCGAGGGTTCGAGGCTCGGCAGGGTTAACATCCTGTGATTCTGGGCAAATCACTTAATCTCCCTGCGCCTAACAAAACATGTGTCCGTCTGTAATACATTCGGGGCCCGTGTAAAGCGCTCTCGAATTCGAGCTATATACAACTCCCAAAATATATTTTTTTTTAAAGCACTATACCACAAACTCGCCCACTGCTAGGGGACAGAAAGTCCGTTATGGCGCACTACACTGCACGAACTGCTGCGCACACACTCATGCACTACTTACAGCTTCCGGGCAAGTTGCTCCGTTTGTGAGCCAGACACTGCCCTAAACAATAGGATAGTAGGCAGCGCCCGTGCTACTACACTGACACTGCAGTATTCGCTGCGTCGTCTCTGTCACGGCAGCATGCACGCGCTCGCAGACACTGTGCACTATTCTAGGCCTTTCTGTCTCCACACCTCCTGACAACGCGCGAAATCCTAAGAGGCTTTTAGCCCCTGGGGGAGAGAGGGGGTGTGAAGGTGTCATCACGAGAGAGACCTAAGATGCAGGCTCTTGTTATGCACGTCACGGCCGTGTGCTGAATTCAGTAGAACGTTGCAGGCCGCACACGCCAGCCTGAACTATCGTGTGAGGTAAAAGTGAGACCTGTGCGGCGTGAAACTAGCTGCGAAGCAACGGAGCGCAGTATACCCGAAGCTCGCAGGGAGTACTGCAAGGAAGGGAGGCCCAACATCAAGGTGTGTGTATGGGGGGGATGTGATAGTTCAAATCGAAAGTTGTATCAAACCGACTATTTCTCGTCTTGTATGGTGAAATCAAGGACGTAGAGTGGACAGCAGTTGTTATACCCTTTAGAATGGAATTACTCTCCAGGCAACACAGGGCAGTGCTTAATTTGTAAAAAGAAAAAAAAAGTAAGTGCCAGGGCCCTTCTCGGGAGCACGTTGCAGCGTACACTACCTATTTCCACTGCATGTGCTGCCAAAGACAGTACCAATACAGCCACTTGCTGTCACACTCCTACAAGTGTGACAATTCAGACTATTCCAGGCACCCAAAGCTATAATAAGGGTGTGAGCAACAGGTATTATATCAGATGCTCACACCTTGCAATGTCATGGTTGGGAGTGGAGGTAAAGAAAAGTCACCTCTTCTGTGGTCGAGCCTACCAGACAGCACAGCTCTCCAATTGCGAAAGACATATTGTGTGCTAATAAAGGACATTCAGGGGATTGGAGCCCACCAATTGCTTGCCATTGGCTGGCTTTCCTGTCACTCTCATTTGCCTGCTGCTTATTAGTGACCCAGCCTGTCAAACTTGTGTTTGGCCGTCTCTTTACCATCTCTTTTTATTGTCTGGCTTCTATATTTTCACTACAATCTTTTCAAGCACTGCTCTTTCTTTTGGTTAAGCATTCCATGACAATGCATGTGTTTTCCAGATTTCTCTTCCTCGTGCACTTCTCTCTCCCTGAACTCTGTAATGCTCACTGTCACCTGTGTGATTCTCCCTGCACCCTCTGTGTCATTCTCTCGATCATGTCCTTCCCCCTTGTTGTTTGTCGCCTGTGTGCTTCACCCCTGCCAGCTCCGTGTTGCTTCTGCCCCGCCCGCCCCTATATGTTGCTTCCCTTTGTGCCAATATCGGCAACACTCCCCATCCCTCCAACAGCAATACTTTAGCAAAATAATCAGACACAACACATTTTTAGTGGAGAAACTTGCTGCAGGTTTATTTGCATAACAAATATGCCAACATGGTGGGTTATCTTACGGGCGATCCCAGGGCAGGCAGCCCCTCGCCACCTGCCCACCTGATGAGCCAATCTACCCGGTGGCCCTCGCCAACCGGTGTTTGTCGATTTTGGGGGAGTGTCTAGCCCCTCCCACCGGCAGACCGCCAGTCCGCCCCTTACTCACGCCCCTCCCAGCTAAGGGGGGGGGGGGGGGGAGAGTTGCAGGCAACCCCCGGTTGCTCAGGTCCACAACCGCCCGAAGGACTAACGGGGCGCCGTCGCTCCTCCAGGGTCCAGCATGAGGACCTCCCAGGGGATTTTGGCTTTCGCACCCTTCCTGTGCTCCTGTAGAGGGTACCCTTACTGTACCTTACAGCCTCTGGATCGCCCTGTAACTCCGCCTGCAACACAAAATTAATAAGTTAGTGAAACAACCCCCCCGTGCCTGTACGCTGGGTATGCGGTGGGGAGGGAAAAAGCGCCAGGGCAGCAGAGAAAGAGGATGCTCCGAGGCCGGGGGAGGTATAAGTACCCCTCCCCCGCCCTCTCCTGTCTGGAAGTGACTTCGGCCTAGGGGACTCTCGAGGATCCCGAACACTGGGAGGCTGACCCGTCGTGTGCCATCCTGTGGCTCTAAGTGGGGCCGCCCTCTTAGGTGGGCCCCCTGCGTGGGCCTGGGGCAGCCCAGCATAGTGCCAATATCAGCAACACTTCCCATCCCTCCCACAGCAATACTTTAGCAAAATAATCAGACACAACACATTTTTAGTGGAGAAACTTGCTGCAGGTTTATTTGCATAACAAATATGCCAACATGGTGGTTATCTTACGGGCGATCCCAGGGCAGGCAGCCCCTCGCCACCTGCCCACCTGATGAGTCAATCCACCCGGTGGCCCTCGCCAACCGGTGTTTGTCGATTTTGGGGGAGGGTCTAGCCCCTCCCACCAGCAGACCGCCAGTCCGCCCCTTACTCACGCCCCTCCCAGCTAAGGGGGAGTGGCGGAGAGTTGCAGACAACCCCCGGTTGCTCAGGTCCACAACTGCCGAAGGACTAATGGGGCGCTGTCGCTCCTCCAGGGTCCAGCGTGAGAACTCCCTGGGGATTTTGGCTTTCGCACCCTTCCTGTGCTCCTGCAGAGGGTACCCTTACTGTAACTTACAGCCTCTGGATCGCCCTGTAACTCCACCACAGCACTGGGTGTGGCCACCGTCACCTCAGGGCCCCCCACCACTGTAGACCTAGTTACCTACGGGGATTGAGAAAAACAAGGACCCCCTGAACGCTGGTGTCAGTGAACTCCTAGGACAGGGATAATAATGTGTGGCAAAAACCCTAGGCAGTCAGCAAAATGGGCAAACAAGTAATATAAATTGACAACGGAAAAAATCATACATGAAGAATTAAAATACAAGTAATCATGATTTTAATGAACACAATTTAAAATCATACAGGTAACTGGCCTGACCATTACTGTATGATGGTAAAAAATAATTTAAAAACATACAATTCATACATTTATTATTTAATCATGTGAACAGCACCCCAACAAAGTAATATCATTGGTATCAAAGAAAAACAACACTGTGGCGAGTAAAACTCAACGCGCGTTTCGGCGTGGACAACGCCTTCTTCAGGAGAACACAGTGATATCTGAAACATACATGTATGGAAAAATCCTATTACAATACATTCCACATAAACACAAGACAGAAAAATCACATATTAAAAATACATCTTTTTTTTTTTGGGGAGGAGCCAAGATGGCGACCTGAGCGGACGCTCGATTCCCGGCTCCGCAAGCTTGTGCGTTCCGCACCTACATCCTGACCGCTAATCCGGGCTTGAGCCGCAGCGGAACGGAGCCACGACCGCACTGATACTCTCAGTGTTCCTCCGAGGTCCCTACCTGCCAGATTCCTGGAGATATCATCATGCCGGGTGACGGTCTCCGTATTCAGGCTATGAAACCAGTGTCGCTCCCTGCCGCCGTGGACCTCCAGACCGGCTACAGCCCGCAGACCCCGGGGAGCGTGGATCCCCTGTCTCGTATTGCCGTCACAGGGGGTGTCGGACGGATTCCTTTTGAGGCACCCGGGAGCCCCGCTTTGTGAGACCGGCACACGGTGGATAAGTGGTTACCTGCAGCGATCATCCCCCTGGCCGGCGCTGAGGCTGACCTGCGTTGGCCATTGTGTGGGTCGCCCCTGGGTTGCCCCCGACTCGCAGCGCGGTGGCGGTGTCCTCTTCTGTGCAGCGCTCCAGGATCGTGCGGCATACATGCCTGGACCCTAACCCTTTGGGACTGAGTTCGCCCCCTTCTTATTGTGCACCTCCCAAGACGTTCGAAATGGCGGCTGCCTTCTCCGCAACGACGATTGCTATCTCGCCTCATACCAGCATCCCCCTGCCTGATAGCGAACTGGGAGCTACGCTACATTCATCATCTCGCACTGTGGAGCAGCTGTGCTCGCAGACGGAGCCGACCTGCGGGGACGTCTTTGCTGCACTTGTCGAGCTCAGGGCTGAATGGCGAGCACTCTCCGGTAAGGTGGGCGAACGGTTGGACAATGCAGCACAGCGGTTGGAATGGGTCCGACCGGTCAATTCTTGGCGCTGCACTGATTCGACTTTGCTAGTCGCTGAGGGGGATATCGAAGTGCCGAGCAATGAAGGGGAGGTGAGGATTGTCTCTCGATGCCGCTACTCCTGTGAATGGCAGCCCGGCAGCTCTACTGGGGATACATTGTTTCAGTTATCTACGGGGTCCGAGACTTTGTTTGTGGGGATGTTGCTGTTTCCCCAACCTCCATTCTTGCTACAACTGTGTCCCCTTGAGCCTGCTGCCTCCCAAGTACCTTTCTCCCAGCGATGGAACCGATGTCGAGTTGGGTGTTTGGGGGTACTTTTCCTGCTTGCCTGCGGCTCGGCTGATTCCTGTGGACGTCCATTTTGTCCCTACCTCTCCCTTCTTCTCCGATGGTGGCCATTTTGCTTTCCGGCTTTGTTTGGATCGGGCCCTCCTCTGACGCCATGCCTAGGGGGACTGTCGCGTTCTGGCCAGGGCTGAGTAACTCCGTTTCATGACCGGAACTGACGGGCTGGCGGGGACTTGGCTTGGAACACTTATAAGTATACGTTGGACTGTGCGCACCGGAATGTCTCGCCCCGTTTTATACTGTAAATGAGGTTGCAATGTTTCTCCACTTCACGGGGTGGGGGTGGACCGCATGGCGGGATTGACCGGGAATAATTGAATTTGGCCCTCCTCCGGCTTTCTAGTATGGTTCTCTTCTTCTTTCTTCTTTCTTTCTTACCTCTTGCTTCTATATTTCGGGTATTCTAATGGGCGACAGACACACTGCAAGGGGGGGGGGGTAGGCCGTAGCCTCTGCATGCGTGTAGGGTGGGGGGATTTATATGTCCGTTTTTTCGTTTCTATGGGCCTTATTTTTTTTTTCTTCTTTTTCTTTTTCTTTCACTTTTTCTTGTCCTATCTCTGTCCCTGGGCTGTAGTTTGGTTTGAAGCTGGGTGGGTTCATGTCTGCATTCGCCGTATTGCTTGCTTAAATATCCTGTTGTAACCTTTGCGATGCCGCTAGTTTGATTGCAACGTTCCTTTGTCTCATGGGACTCGCCTGCTGATCGCTGTCTACCTGTTCTGTAGTGGGACTGACTGGACTATGGCTCTCCTGGACCTAATTCTTGTTAATGTTTTTTTAAAAAAATGTAAAATGAACCTCACTCCTCCTGCATATCGGCAGTACAGCATGGTCTAGTGTAACTTCAATTGATTGCCTAATAGTATCGCCCTATTGCCGATGTACCGTATAGCTTGCAACAGTGCTCACAGTTTTGTGGCCAGCCAGGTGGTTGTAGGCCCGTATTTGTATGCTTTTTATGCACAATAAAGGTTTCCAAAAAAAAAAAGAAAAAAAGACATCTTTTAGTAAAAATAAATACGTTTTATATAAAAAGGAGAACATTTTCGCTGTCAAATTATTTCATATCTTATCTTGTTTCCACGGCAAAACATGAATAAGCCATAGTCAAAAAGATTGTGCAGTACTCAAAACTAAACTAGAAAACAAATAATGAGATACAATCAGAGACTGATTTTTCTGTCTTGTGTTTATGTGGAATATATTGTAATAGGATTTTTCCGTTATATATATGTTTCAGATATCACTGTGTGTCGCCTGAAGAAGGCGTTGTCCACGCCGAAACGCGCGTCGAATTTTACTCGCCACAGTGTTGTTTTTCTTTGATACCAATGATATTACTTTGTAGGGGTGCCGTTCACATGATTAAATAATAAATGTAAGAATTGTATGTTTTTTAATTATTTTTTACCATCATACGGTAATGGTCAGGCCAGTTACCTGTATGATTTTTAATTGTGTTCATTAAAATCATGATTACTTGTATTTTAATTCTTCATGTATGATTTTTTTTGTTGTCAATTTATATTACTTGTTTGCCCATTTTGTTGACTGCCTAGGGTTTTTGCTCACACACGACCTAGTTACCTACAGCATGTTCATTCAAAGGCCTCCCTCAGATCAAGCAAGGACATCTCCAATCCTCCTCTGGACAGCGAGCTGACCAGCAACCACAAGCCCCTATTAGTTCTGCCGCTCTACAGACCTGTGAACTGTATCAGTACTGTCCCTGGTCCTCTCTTCTATGACTGCAGACTGTGTTCTGGAGTTGTCCGTATTAGTACTCCATCTCCTCCTTTTCAGCACTATCAAGGCCAGTTGCACCCTCCTGGGAATGGCTCACTCTCACCCCCTGCTCACAGAAAGGCCTATTTCTGTGTAGCCCATAACCTTGCATTTATTCCCGACAGTATATCAGGGTTCTGCTGAAACTTAGCTTGCTTGACTTACGAGTGCACATTGCACCTTCCCGGATATTAATTTTTCTTCCTCCATTTCTGGCAGCCAAGCGGATGGCCTTGCCAGCTTGTGAACTGTATCAGTACTGTCCCTGATCCTCTTTTCTATGACTGCAAACTGTGCTCTGGAGTTGTCCGTATTAGTACTCTATCTCCTCCATTTCAGCACTATCAAGGCCAGTTGCACCCTCCTGGGAATGGCTCACTCTCACCCCCTGCTCACAGAAAGGCCTATTTATGTGTAGCCCATAACCTTGCATTTATTCCCAACAGTATATCAGGGTTCTGCTCAAACTTGGCTTGCTTGACTGCCGAGTGCGCATTGCACCTTCGCGGATATGAATTTTTCTTACTCCGTTTCCGGCCGACAAGCTGATGACCTTGCCAGCCCCAACCCTGGGCGAACTCAAAGAAGCTATACTGTTACCCATGTGCGCAGCTGCTGTTGCTAATGATGGTCCCATACAGAACCGGTAAACTAGATGCTGTACTATGTCATCCACTTATGGTGCAGCACTAATTGGGACTTCCGTTAATTCTTAATGCATGGAATCTGTCATTCACGGTGTTTAGCGGGGTAATGGAGCCGTGGTGCTTCCCTCGCTAATCTCGGCGCTGCACGCCGAGATTAGCGAGGGAAGCACCACGGCTCCATTACCCCGCTAAACACTGTGAATGACAGATTCCATGCATTAAGATTTAACGGAAGGGCGATACGCTTGAAATGCATTGGGCAATACTAGCAACGTAAAAAAATGTTTTTGAGACATGGAATATGTTGAACAGTCATGAATACAATGATATGTTTCTAACAAAACACTACTACAAATAAATGAAGTATTGAATATCAGAGAAAAATTTGCACGTAAATTTATGAAAGTTTGAAAAGGAGTGCATGGATGGAATGCATCTTGTGTTACAGGATACATATTCCTATGTTGATATATCTTAATCTTGGAAGCCCAGCAAGATTACCATTCATTGCACCAACGACAGTGTTACATTCAAATAACAAAATTCAAAATAACCACCAGGAGTGCGGGACCCACAACAAATTGTTTGCAGCACTAATTGGCCCATTACACCAACTTGACAAGCCCAGGAGCAAGCCTGAGCTGGCTACCCTAGGTCCCTGCTGCACACGCCTTACCCTAAAGAGCTCTCTTAAATACGGAGCATTCAACCCAACAGAACTGACCCATCTGTATCTAATTCGCAGTGTGTCAGAAGAAGCAAACCAGGCCCCCTTAAGGTTAAAAAGGATGCCCTGGGCAAAAGGCAGTTGTCCACCATGATCTTGACTTACTGAGTGAACAACATGATTTCAACCACCTAGCTAACTATATCACAGGAGACTCCTGTTTAAAAATGTTTTGGGCGGGCCCTAACCACGCTTACTTAAGTCCAGACTTGACAATACCGTTGCCCCTGACCACCTGGACAGGTCCTCTCCCCTGCTGTGAGCAAACCCAATAGTGTGTCACAAGTACTGACCTGCCGATAACTTCTGGAAAAGACCCCTGGGCACCCCCTAATGATTACCATACCATTCTTCTGCCCATCTACCCTTGTGGTTACCCCTCCTGCCACCTATGAGCTGATGTGTAAGGATGTCATGGGAATTGCACAACCGCTACACTTAACACTGCTTCTACTTCTCCCCTACAAGAAGTCAGAACCGGGTTGTCACCTTGCCCCCCAAGAGCACTTAACCAGGAACAGCATTCAGGCTCCGAGCCCGGAGCACCCCTGGCCATTCTTGCGTCCGTTCCCACCTGTCCTCCTTCTCAGAGTGGTGCCTGTGTACTTGATCCGATTGTCTTGAAATTAGAAAATGGGTTACCCTCCATTCCTGGACGTGCTGACCCAGAACCCCACATACTGGCCCCAGTGTGTTCTTCCCCTGTACCTGATCCAAGCCCAGGCCAGCCAGCCTGCTAGGCGTGGTTTGACCATTATAGAACGAAACCTGTGCGTTTCTGGAAGAGAGAACAAAACCATGAAAACAGCCCATAACCAGCATTGACAGGTAAGCCTATTGCTAACTCGATCGCCAGGATCAGAGCCCCTTACTTGGGCACCAGTTGCTGTACAAAAGAACATATTCCATTATTGCACATGGGATGCATGATATGCCCAGATACACCAGTTGTTTAAAAGAAAATGCGTTTCAATTTTGTCAAATTTGCCCCCACTCTGCCGCTGCTTACAGAGAGAACACCACACTTATTGCCCAGTAAATCAACAAATTGCCCAGACTCATCAGTTGTTTTACAATAGAGAACATCCAATTATTGCACAGGAGCTACCTACTATGCTCCAACTCACCAGTTAACTACCAATGTATTACTTCCATGGGGTGTAACCTTCGTGCCCCCACAACAGGGACAGTAATAACACATGGGGAGAACCTGGGTGTCCCAGACCCTAGCACACTGCCCCCAGTGTGCTATGACCCTTATACTTGTTGATAGTCCAGGTGGCCCCCAATTGTGAGTAGGGCTGTTCCTGCAATTTGAGACATAAAACATCCATTAGAAGCCCTACCCCCCTCATATACCAATATGGATTCTCTGCAATGAGACAGGGGCCATCAATGCCCTCCACACTACCAAGGCCAAGCCTGTTTGTCAGCTACGAGGACTAGTTTGTCCACAGTACATTCTTTTAAGGAGTTGGGTGGGGCAAATACTTGCGTACCTCCCGCGCCTGATGCAGTAGTATAGTGTCTTGAAACTAAGTCAAATATTCAAATGCTAAGTCTGATAATGACCATTGCACTTTGGTGTATGTGATTTCGAATCACTTCTTAACTCGCCCCCTTACTATTCTTCCCAGGCCTTCAAAACTGACCTCAAAGTTCTCCTCCTTCAAAGACACTTCCAAATTTAATTCATGCCCTCTCTATTATCTGAAGGAAGACATTTTTATTATAGAAAATTATATTATCCTTGACTATGGAAGGGCCACAAGCACCACGCCGGAGAACAAGCAGCACTCCTGCAGTGATAGAGAATCAACGCCACCACGACCTGCTGACACACTGCATCCTGCAATGGAAATTGCAGAACGGATGCACTAATCACTTGCCGAATGCCCAGGCCTCGGGCCCTTGTTACCGCGGTCACTCGGGACCCAGAAGAGCCTGCACCTCCCCCCAACCGTGAAGGAACCACCATATAAACTGCTTACCCGCTGCGTGGGTACTGCCCCGTAGGGAACGGCCAAAGTGACCCCCTTGGACTGCCCTGAACTGTGGGTGTGCTGCCTCCATGTGACACCTCCCCAACCACAGTGCCCCCAAGAGTGAAATGTAACGGCCATGACCTACCATCTCTCTCGCCCGCTACACTATGCAACAAAATACCCGGGGTCGCAACATCCGAATTACCCACACGAACCTGAACAAGCTCCCAAAACTTGGAGCTGCAACAATAAAGAGATCTACTAAGTTGAATCACATGCAAAGGAGCAGCGCAGTGCATATGCTCTAAGGCACACTCTACGCCTCCTTGTAAAACAATTAACGAAAGAAGCAGTCCTGTAAAACAAACTTGACTGAAACAAAGGCTCTCCCAATATTGCCTATTGTTGTGCTCTATCTGACCTTAACATAAATCGTTGTGAAATGACTGCCTAGAAACCACATCATTTGTGGTCCTCAACCCTGGAAAACCAGGCGCAAAGTAATCAATTTACAGAAATGTTTCTACGAAGGAACAGTGGAGCAGCGCCATCCACTGGCGTAAATTCCCACGGCGGAATGCTACATGGACCGAAATAACATCCAAACCGACCAACAGTTTGTCCTGACCTTGTCCAATCAAACCCTTCCATCGTCAAATACACTGCATTGTATGTAGCACGCAAACCTGATAACAACATGCAATATGCAATTTGCTGTCCTAATCTATCGCAAAACAGTGCGCTCAGACGGGCTCGTGCATATAACTCAAACTTAACATATTATAACATATTTACCATATTTACCCCGTTCGGCGGGAGGGAGTAGTTGGCCGGTGCCTCTGGGAACAGCCTGCTGTCCCGGGCATTTCCACAGCGGGCAAATTTATGACCGCGTGTATGTGGCCGCTAGTGTTTGTACTGCACGTTACCTCCGCCCGTCCCGCTCTGGTCTTATCCCGGGCCAGACGGGTTAGCAATCAGCCCCCCCCCCCCCCCATTGGGCCCCCCACGGAGTCTTCGATAGTTCACGTTCTGCCCTGGGAACGGGCGGGGGTCAGCGCTTTGCCAGTTGCGGATTGTGGGGCAACGCACGGGGCGGAGGGCATGCGATCAAATCAGAAGCGCCATAATAAAAGCACATTACAGAACGGTGCATGCTTCACCATTAATAGCAGTGACACATTGTGTAATCGGCAAAAATAATCAAAGAATCGGTTTCCTATACCGAAAACACCACGGATGTTTCTGATTTTGTACATTATAAAACAACACCACGGTATAAAACTGCGCCGTTCCTCGATCGTTGCGACACTGACCCAAGTGTGCCAGCACAACCAACCTACAACAAACGTGCAGGGTCAGCCCTGGAAATTGCCGCCACCCCATGGCCGAGGGAACGGCTCTGCCGAAAAAAGATGGGGTGGATTATTGCGATCTCACCATTCCGACTAGTCTCTGTGAGTTTCTAAAGCCTATCGGGGGCTCGAACCCTAGTTGCAATTATCCCAAATGTGTGTCAGGTCGTGCTGCACTATTCATTCTCCTAAGACAAAGGAGCGACAGTGCCTTGCCTCGATCACTGCTCTCCCCCGTCCACCAAGCCCCAACAGTATGCGCACGTGGGCCCGACCCCAGGACTGATCTCTGGGGACCTAAAATTGCTTGGTTTCCTCGTAATCCATTGTTAATACACAAACAAGTGGAATTATTTCTTTAGTTCTCTCCTAGCAGTATGCCATCTGTATGAGAAGCTCAGAGGAAAACCCCTGTATTGAAAGCCGCAGTGTATGATCTTGCTCCCAGGCAGTGACGAGTTTGTGTGCTGTGTTTAGCAAGGAGAATTGACTAGCTAAATAAAAAGCGCAGTGGTCCAAAGTGTTTCTTAAGAAACCACTGCTGTCGCTGCCGAATACCAGAGCTGATAAAACCTGAGGCTATCGCTAACTGAAATGACCTCATGCCTCTTTATCCCACCCCCTACACTTTGGGGAAAAGAGATCGTTTAAAATAAGTCCGGGCCAGCAGCCACAACAACCACATGCAAAAATTAAGCATGCATCGCGCAAGAACCACACTCCACGCTGTTACTTCAAGCGTAAAAGGCCATTTTATTAGGACAAGGTTGCACTCATTTAGACTTTATTACATAGTACATAAATGCAATAAATGTACTTTCCCCACCCCATGCCGACTCATTCTCCATTCCTCCTCCTCAAAACCATCTCACCTGTTTGACTCTTCCCCATTCACTCGGTGACCTCCTTCCTCTCCCCATTCTCACCTTCACTTGCACTCCGAGCATTCTCTGTTGAATTTGCTTCAATGCCTCTGGCGCCCCGCTATCAGTCACCCGAGTACCGTTCTCCCTCTCGAGGGGTGGATCGCCCGTATGTGACTCCCCACCCCTCCAAAGTACCGCCAACCAGGGAACCCCCGTAGGGCGGTTCACTGCCCCACACCCCAGGCACCTTTCGCCTCCTGTGCGCCGACCCTGCGCCACTCGGTGGACGACCAATCCACCACCCAAATGTATATTCTATATAATTCACCATTGATGGGACAACCGTCAGTCGCAAAAGGTGCCAACGTTCCCAGCACCACTTGAACCCCCAAGTTCCCATGCAGCGAATGCATCTGCAACCTTTGGTGTCCAGTGGCCGACCAGCCACCACTCCCCCATTCATCATGCGCAAACAAATAACGTTTCCAGGCAATCCCATGTCTGGGAAAAATTGCCTCCCTTCGGTGAAAGACCATGACACTTTGCATGTATCCTGTGTAACCAAACCATTGTCGGGCCAAACCGTGTCAGTCACAGCAGTTCCCCCTCCTCCTGTCTGGTGAACGACCATCCACCACCTGTGTCTGTACTCAAATTTACCGGGCACATTGCGTCGGGCCAACCATGGCCGGGACAGTGCCCCCCCAAAGCGTTGAACGAGCCCACCACTGCGTGACCACAGCACATATTGCAAGCCACTCCTCGTCTGCGAAAGGTGCCCCCCGTGTTGAACCAATCAATCAATCAAGAAATTTATAGAGCGCGCTACTCACCCGGAGGGTCTCAAGGCGCTTAGGGGAGGGGGTCAGCTACTGCTCGAACACCCAGGTCTTGAGTTGCTTCCTGAAGGAGAGGTGGTCTTGGGTCTGACGGAGATGGATGGGGGTAGAGTTCCACGTCTTGGCTGCCAGGTATGAGAAGGATCTTCCTCCCATGGTTGTCTTTCGGATGCGTGGAACTGCTGCGAGGGCGTGGCTGGTCGAACGAAGCTGGCGGGTGGGAGTGTAGAAGGTCTGGCGGTTGTTGAGGTACCTGGGGCCCAGGTCGTGGAGGGCCTTGTGTGCGTGGGTGAGGAGTCAGAACGTGATTCTCTTGTTGACGGGGAGCCAGTGCAGGTCTCTCAGGTGTCCGGAGATGTGGCTGTGATGGGGGATGTCCAGGATGAGTCGGGCGGATGCGTTCTGGATGCGTTGGAGTCTCTTCTGTAGTTTGGCTGTGGTTCCGTTGTAGAGGGTGTTTCCGTAGTCCAGTCGGCTGGTGACGAGTGCCTGGGTGACCTTCCTCCTGGTTTCGGTAGGGATCCATCGGAAGATCTTCCGGAGCATGCGAAGGATGTTGAAGCATGAGGACGAGACAGCGTTGACTTGTCTGGTCATCGAGAGGGAGGTGTCCAGGATGAAGCCCAGATTGCGTGAGTGGTCCGTTGGTTTGGGTGCGCTGCCCAGGGCAGGGGGCCACCAGGAGTCATCCCAGGCGGAGGAAGATGTTCCCAGGATGAGGACTTCCGTCTTGTCTGAGTTGAGTTTCAAGCGGCTGTTCTTCATCCACTCGGCTACTTCTTTCATCCCTTCGTGTAGGTTGGTTCTGGCGGTGGCTGGGTCATTGTTGAGGGAGAGGATCAGCTGGGTGTCGTCGGCGTAGGAGATGATGTTGAGGTTGTGTTGGCGTGCGATGGCCGCGAGGGGGCTCATGTAGATGTTGAAGAGGGTGGGGCTGAGTGATGATCCTTGTGGTACGCCGCAGATGACTTCGGTGGCCTCGGATCTGAACGGGGGGAGGCAGACTCTCTGGGTTCTTCCGGCGAGGAACGAGATGATCCACTCCAGAGCCCTCTCTTGGATTCCGATGTTGCTGAGGCGTTGTACTAGGGTGCGGTGGCAGACAGTGTCGAACGCTGCGGAGAGGTCAAGGAGGATGAGGGCAGCTGTTTCCCCGTTGTCGAGCAGGGCTCGGATGTCGTCAGTGGCTGCGATGAGGGCGGTCTCGGTACTGTGGTTGGCTCGGAAGCCGGACTGCGAGGGGTCGAGGGATCCGTTCGTCTCGAGGAAAGCGGCAAGCTGTCGGTTGACGGTCTTCTCGATGACTTTGGCAGGAAACAGGAGGAGCGAGATGGGGTGGTAGTTCTTGAGGTCGGTGGGGTCTGCTGAAGGTTTCTTCAGGAGGGCGCTGAGTTCGGCATGCTTCCAGCTCTCCGGGAAGGTGGCGGTGTTGAAGGAGCAGTTGATGACGTCTCGGAGTTGGGGTGCATTGACGGCTGCGGCCTTGTTGAAGACGTGGTGGGGGCATGGGTCGGTTGGTTATCCGGCGTGGATGGCGTTAATAGTGTGGAAGGTGTCTTCAGTGCTGAGCGGGGTCCAGGCTCGGAGGGTGGTTGGGTGCGTGGGCTGTGTGCCGAAGCTGTTGTGTATGTCGGTGATCTTGTTGTGGAAGAACGAGGCGAGTGAGTCGCAGAGTTCTTGCGAGGGGGTGATGTCGTTGGTTCCGGCGCTGGGGTTCGAGAGCTCTTTGACGATGTTGAAGAGTTCTTTGCTGTTGTTTGCGTTGTTGTCTAGTCATTCCTTGAATGCTGTTTTCTTGGTGGGGTGGATCAGCTGGTGGTGTTTGCGGGTGGCGCGCTTGAAGGCCGTCATGCTGTCTGTAGTCGGGTCTTTGCGCCAGGCTTTCTCAAGGGTGCGGCAGTTCTTCTTGGAGTTCCTGAGATCGTCGTGGAACCAGGAGGCTTTCTTGCTGACCGGTCTGCTGGGATGGTTTTTCAGGGGAGCGAGGTCGTCAGCGCAGTTGGTGATCCACTGTGTGAGGTTGTTGGCTGCCTGGTTAGGGTCCGTTGAGCTGGCGGGAGGATTCAGGTTCAGGGATGTGGAGAGCTGGTCGGAGGTGATCTTGTTCCAGCTCCTGCGGGGAACCTGTTGCGGGTGGTGGTGAGTCGTGGTCCTTCTGAAGCTGAAGTGGACGCAGCTGTGGTCTGTCCAGTGGAGTCCGGTGGAGTGGCTGAAGGAAACGTCCTTGCTGGAGGAGAAGACGGGGTCAAGCGTGTGTCCGGCGTAGTGGGTGGGGGTGTTCACTAGTTGCTTGAGTCCGAGGTTGGCGAGGTTGTCCAGCAGGGTGGTGGTGTTGCTGCCATTCTTGTTATCCAGGTGGAAGTTGAGGTCCCCTAGGAGGATGTAGTCCGCGGAGGAGAGGGCGTGTGGGCTGATGAAGTCTGCGATGTCTTCGCTGAATTGTGTGCGGGGTCCCGGGGGTCTGTAGATGAGGGTGCCTCTGAGTGTGGTCTTGGGGTCGGTGTGTATCTGGAAGTGGAGATGTTCGGCAGCTGTGAGGTTGTCGTCGGAGTTGGTCGTGATGTGGATGGTGTTCTTGTGGACGATGGCGATGCCTCCTCCTGTCTGGTTGACGCGGTCCCTTCGGGTGATCTTGTATCCGTCCGGGATGGCGATGGCGATGTCGGGCGCTGAGGAGGCGTTCATCCATGTTTCTGTGAGGAAGGCGACGTCTGGAGAATTGGTGTCGAGCAGGTTCCAGAGTTCCACGGCGTGCCTGTGGATGGAGCGGGTGTTAAGCAGGATGCACTTGAGGTGGTTGCTGCTGGTGCTCGGCTTGGCGGGAGCGGTGCAGGTCCGGATGCAGGAGAAGTTGCAGGATCGGCAGCAGAAGGGTCCGTGGGTGCGTCGCGGGGTGGCTCGGTAGCATCCGGGGATCCGGCCGATGTTGAGTGCGTTGAGGGTGGCGGCGTCGTAGGTCCGGCGAGTGGGCTGGCGTCTGCGGGGGCCACGGGTTCTGGCGCTGGGCGCGGTCCAGGCGCACGATTGGTGTGCCCGCTGCGCGTCAACGCTGCGCGCGCGTGGGGGTGACATAAGAAGGGAGCCGGGAGGGAGGGTCCACTGGGTGGCGGGAGCGGGGGAACCAATCGGCTGGCAGGGGGTGGGGCCGCAGGGAGGCAGCGGCGGGAAAATCGGGTGCCGGCAGGCGGGCGGCTCAGCGGCGCTGGGTCGCCTGCAATGCAGAATGGTAGAGTCAGAAGCAGGAGGAGCGTGGGGGCGACCAGGCCTAGGCAAGGCACAGTGGTCGCTCCCGAGTGAAGGGCAGAGGTCTCCTTAAGAAGGGAGCCGGGAGGGAGGGTCCGCTGGGTGGCGGGAGCGGGTGAACCAATCGGCTGGCAGGGGGCGGGGCCGCAGGGAGGCAGCGGCGGGAAAATCAGGTGCCGGCGGGCGGGCGGCTCAGCGGCGGCCGGGTCGCCTGCAATGCAGAATGGCAGAGTCAGAAGCAGGAGGAGCATGGGGGCGACCAGGCCTAGGCAAGGCACAGTGGTCGGCCAGTGAACGACCAATCCCCCACCTCTGCCTGCATCCCGAGCACACCGATAAGAGTCATTATTGGGCCAAACTTTGATCGCAACAAATGCCTCCTTGGCTGGTGAACGACCATCCACCCTTTACTGGCGTCCAGCATAGACATAGGGTTCTCGGGCCACAACCTTGTTAGTGCCGAGTATCCCCTTTCCGGTGAATGACCATCCACCTCTTTTCCCGCCTCCACTGTGAACCTATAGGATTCAATGTGACCGAAACCTCAATTGTGACATGAGCCCCCCGCGGTGAACGACCATCCACCCTTTGCTCGTATTCAGCGTAAGAATATTCAGCGGGACCAATCTGCTTGCGACAAGCACCCCCTCCTAGGTGAACGACCATCCACCCTCCTGGGTGCATCCTGCGGAAACAGACAAGATTCTTGGGCCAAATTCCATCCTGTGCCAAATGCCCCCTTTGCGGTGAACGACCATCCACCTTCCTGCATGCAACCAGTAAACGGAAAAATCTGGGCCCAAAACTTTCTGTTTTGACGAGCGCCCCTTCCTTGGTGAAAAACCATTCACCCCTTTGCTTGCCTTCAACAGAGATAGATAGGAAGCTAGAGCCCAAAACCTTATCATAGCCAAATGTCCCTTTCACGATGGACGACCATCCACCCTCTTGCTCGCCACCATTGTAGACAGATAAGATTTGATGGGACCGAAATTTTGTCCGTTGCATTTGCCCCCATCTTTTTGCACAACCATTCCCCCTTCTGCCTTCCTCCCGCGTAAACCGCTCAGCAATATTTAGGCCAAAACTTTGCTTATGATAAGAGACCCCCCCACGGTGAATGACCATCCACCACCAAGGCCTGCACCCAAAAACACCAGCAACTGGTATGGAAGGTGCCGACCCGCTCCATGCCGGTGGCCACCCTCACAGCGCAATCCCCCCACCCGTACCTCTGTCAGCCAATAGCTGCCCCCTTTCGACTCATTCTGCTGCAATGCCCCAAGTCATCACAGCGACCTCAGTGCCACCATTATCCGTTTCCTTGCACCATGTCCCCCTTCATGTATCATCGTGTAAAAATCATACCCCACTAAGACCAGCATACGTCTGTCTCCCACCTGAAACCTTGGATTGGGGCGACTCCTTACCACATAACACACTGGCAAACGTCCAGACCAAAGAAAAACCCCCAACACATCCCCCAGATTCTTTCATCATGTGTCAGCTCTAGTGCAACTGGCTAGTTCGCCTCTTCTGACAGTCCATGCCCAGTAGCAAGGGGCCACTCCCGCCAGGCGACCGCCTGGGGTCCTGCTCCACTCCCAACTCCTGTAGTAGAAAAGAATAATTAGTCCTGCATGAAGTGTATCCTTTGTCCCTTAGCCCCGGTCGACAAGTGTCCAGTCACCTCATCATCACAGAACACCTTGTCGGACACCCGCAGCCCTGAATGCTGCAGCCGGTCCCCCTCTATCCCCCCAGGGCCCCGTCTGTCAATGCTGCCACAGCCCCACAACGCCCAAACCGCGCGCCACTGTATACAGCCCTGCATGTGAAGCCTATAACGACCTGCAGAACTGAAATAACCCCACCCTCCTCCTTTGGAAACAACACCCCCAGCCCTATGCCTTCAATCTTAAGCCAATAATCTTGTTGCCTGTGAAAACTGCCCTCCAACCGTAACCACCAAACCCACCCCCGTTCCAGGCGCCCAGACAAACCATCCTTACAAAGCGCCCCAAAGCACCAAAGTCGCCCTGCTTGAGTATCAGGTGCCCCCAGTCTGTACCCCCAAGGCACGCCAACAATGCCGATCACCCAGTCATCCGCTGGTCAACATTGACCACTGCAAACCCGCCTCCCTGGGGAAACTAATGCACTTCCAGGACCATTGCAACTCATGAGAATAGCACAGCGCCAGAGTCTACCCGCCACTGTCCCGCGCAGGTTCCCCGCACCACACATCCCAAAGAACCATCCCTACCTATCCTGTCGCGTACACTCCCGACGCACCATTCGGTCTCGCACTCAGCGAGTGGAGAAGTGTGGCTCAATGGTTAGAAGAGGCAGACCATGAAGCAGAGGTCAGACCCGGGACCAGGGTTCAATTCCCGACGCGGCAGGGTCTTGAGCCCAAAATGTCCACGGACTCGATAATTCTCGCTTCGGTGCCTGCTCGAATCACGGGTTCACACTCTGCAACTCCGGGCAATAGCTTGCTTAATCTCCACTATAGCCCCCCGCGGCGGGATGCCTGGCTTTCACCATGGGGTGCCCAGTACGGGTTATCTCACAGGGAAAAACCAGGACGGGTTCCCAAAGCAAGCGCTTAGAGACCGTTGGTGATAATGCGCTATATAAATATAAATATAAATTACAATTACAGCGCGCCCATGAAAAAATTCCCCGTCCAGACACCCAGCCTACAAAAACCCTCACTCCTGTGTTTACCGCTACCAAACCAGACATGCTATAAAGCCACCTGCACCCCAGGCCCCCCAAAAACCCCACGCGCTTCACACCCCAGCCACACCAGTTCGTCACAGCCTGTGCGCAGAGCGCCCTGACACCCATGAGTCAAGCCACCGCTATCTAAAGCTGTACTTAAATAAATGGGGACAGCATATCAATCAAACCTGCCTCACCAATAGCGCAAACCTTAAGCCCTACCACTCATACGCCAGTCTTCCGTATCCGCAGCATTTGTGCCAGCCATCCATGTCTATGGCCCCCCGGATGGGCCCCAATCGCAGCCACAGACTCCCGCTCCAGCGTCCCTGGCCTTATGCAAAAAACTTCCCATTCCAGAAAATTCCTGCCTCTGCGCCGGACTCCGGGCTCACTCCCTACAACACCGAGCACCATGGACCCATAGCCTCGAAACACAGAGATGGGCTTCCCAGCCCCTACGATCCCCTGCCGGTCAATGGATTGTCTAAATTCCTCCTGTGCAAGTCAACCCCATCCTGATAGCACCCAAACATCAGAAAGCCCAGAACAGTGCGCGCAGGCCCTCAAATACCGCTTATTCCACCAATTACTGTTTGTGGGGCAGCCAGTCCCTCAGGCCCCCCAAGCGCTCCTTTCGTCCTGAGAATGCCCCGGCACCCCTGGCAAAGAATTTCAACCATGCTCAAACACTGTTACCTAACCTTCCAATCCAGCAACCTGTGTGCCCCGTCAGTCCCCAGTTCGGTCCCATGCCTACCCATCACTTGACCCTAAACAGTACCCCATCAGCCTGCCGTAGCAGCACCTGCATCCCTTTGCATCCACCACCTTCCAATGCACCCCAGCCAACCAGCCGAGGACCCCCGCAGCTCCCCCTTTTTCCCTCAACCATAGACCCGTACCTGAGATTCCATCCAGGGCCTCCTGGTCCTGTTCAGTCGCTGATGTTCCCGCTGTCGTCGTCCCACGTACACGACTATAACCGTATCTGTCTTCTGGAGCAACACAAAATAAACTAATTACTGGAACCCCCCCCGAGCAACCCCACTCAACCCCCTCATATGCACCGCATGTTTCACTCCACCAACCCACTCACTATTCTCTCGGCATACCCCCACATCCATGTCCGCAACCCCTCACTCATCAGCAGACTTCCAAGCCGCATGTCAACTGTTACACACTGGTCATAGTACTGAAAAATTCCACAAAAGCTGCAATGTTCGAGCTGCGCGATCCTACGATGGAGGGCAGGCCGCCGCGGACCCCCCCGCTGCTTCAGGCCAGCGTCCGGAGGCCGTCGTGCGCCCCACTGGCAACCCCGTCTGCCGGAACAATACCGATCCTGGTCCCCCCCCTTACCCCCCCCCCCACCAGGTCGCTCCAACCAGGTGAGGCCAAAGCACCACCGGGCCTCGCGCCGTGCATGGCGGTCACTCACTCTTACTCAGAGCCCCAAACGTCCTCTGTTTCCCAACCGCCTCCCACGCAGCACCCCCAAAACAAGACCCCTTGCAGTAAGTATCCTAGCCACACACCAGAGGTGTCCTACCCTAACTGGCATGCCTCAACCCCTACATCCACGTATCCACTGTATGCAGAAGAGCCTACCTATAAGCCCCCAAGGCCCTCCCCAGCACGGCCTCCTGAAACGTGCTACTCTGCTTCTCCCCCCAAGGGGGGGTGCAGGCCCGCGATAGGGGCCAATCTGCGTCCAATATGTGCAGCAGCAGCACCCCCCTGCCCTCCGCCGTGCCCCCCGGGGGTCCAGCAGCCTCATGTCCTCGTTAAAATTACGTTACGGCTGGGCCCTGTCCACGTTCCCCCGCTCCTGTCACCTTTGCTACAATTAACTGAACGTTTGCTTCTGTACTTGCACACTTGGATTTCTCATCCAGTTGCATTACCGTTCCTATTGTGAAGCGCTCAGACACCGTCGGGGAAAGATTGCGCTATCTAGAATCGCATAAGCAAAATAACTAACATGCATGCCGGGCAAAGGTGCCAGGGCCCGCAGAAGACGCCGCAACCCGCCCGCTCCTATCCTCCCCTCCCCCCCGCAGCCATCATGATCCCCGTGACACAATGCGAGCCCCCACCCGACAAGGGTGCCGCCTCCTGCCCAGCGCCGACCACGCGAGCAACAACGCCCACATGCTGAGGGAGCGAACAATGCGCAAGCGGCGCAAATGCACAGGACCGCCCCTTACCCCAAACTCCCGCCGGACTCCACAACAGGGTGCCCACCCCAACTTTCCACAGCCACAAAACAGATTGCGCAAGACCCCGTCAGCACCTACGCCGGCCCCCGCACACGCCGCCGGCCGGCCCTTCACCCGATTGATTAGCACGCCGCCCACAGCCTCTCCCACCTCCCGCTCGGCACCGAAGACAGCTGACCCTTGCAGGGGGACCATAGCCCATAACGCCCATAAACGTTCCCGCGCTACAATCTAAGACACAGCCAAAAACAAAACCTCTCCCCCGCAGATCGACAAATCGGCCTCTGCCCCTGCCACCAAACTACCGACCACAAAATTCTTCTTGCGGCTCCCCGGTGGTGCTTAGGTGTTCGGAAGAGGCTGAATCTCCTCTCCCAACACCTTTTAAGCCCTCCCAAATCTCCACCCCTTGACCCTCTAATCCCACCCCCACACCTTGTCCTTTCGGTCTATGCGCGAAATCCCCAGGGGAAGACTGGTCTGCGACCTTATTCTGCGGGATAGTTTGTAGTAGTGAACCGGCGACATCCGCCTGTGACCGCTTCGTGCCAAGGCACCCGCGGGGCTACGCTCGGCTTCAGTACCCCCACCCGTGCTCACACCGGACACTAGACAACCTGCCCCAAATTCGGGGGGCCGCAACCCGCATGCACAAAACTCACCTCCCCCAAAAAGGAGAAACCGCCCGACGCACCCGCTGCCCCATGCCAGGGCGCTTGAATCTGAGGACCCACAATGGAACACCGCCCCAGGCAGCCAAGGCCTCAACGCCCACTCTCTCCATGCCGCTGCATCGTTAACCTGGGAAAAGAGGCTGCCCATCCCCCAAGGGGACATCGCCAGGAGGTAGGAGCAACGGGGCCCAGCAGCCACCTCCAACACCTACCCCGCATGTTACTTGATGACCCCTGCTGCTACCATCCAAAACCATCCTACCCGGCACACATGCACAAACCAGACACCCGTGGTACTGGCGTACCTCTGAGCAAACGACAGAGTCTGGGCAGAGCAGACGGGCAAATCACACCCGGACTGTGTTAGATGACCGCCCCCCCCCCCCCCCCCCCGGGTCAAAAACCCCCTAAGGGGCAGGCCACGCTTGCCTGCTTACAGCAACAACACAACCTCCGAGCTCAAGCTCCACATCCCCGCACGCGAACGAGGCCCGTCCACCTACAATTGCGCACCACAAGGGGCATTAGGGGCATGACTCACCGCACACAGAAGAAGCCGACCAGCACAACGCCAGACCAGAGAGGTGCCACGTGGAGCCTCAGCACTAAAAGGGACCTCAAACAGCGTCAGGGCAGCAGAGAAAGAGGATGCTCCGAGGGCGGGTGTCAGGAATTTACAAATTGCATCTACCTATGTTCCAAGAGTAGGGAATGGTGGAAAGACAATTGTAAAGCCTTGTCGGGTAAATATTTGGTACCCGTGTATTTCCAAATAGATTCCTTCGTTATCATGTAAATAGGTTCAGGTCATAGTGGGGTTAGTTCCTTCCTAAGATGGCCGCCACGATAGCCACTGAAGTCATTCAGAGTTTAGTACGTGAGGGCTAGTTGATGTGCGTCTCGCGCAGCGTTCTAACTGCGCACTTCAACTGTTCGGGTTCCTGAGGTAACAGCCAGAGTCTTACGCTCCGTGTCAAGTATTCGTGACAGGAGTAGTTTAGTGATATTCTTGAGTCCGCTAATCTAGAGACTTGCCTAGAGAGAGTATCATCTGTCCAAGGTACTTTTGAGTGGATTCTTGGAAGTTCGTGAAGAAACGTTCTTCCGTCTGCTGCAGTGACTGAGACTTCGTTCATCTCCTTCCGTCTTCGTCGTGGGAGCCAGTTCACTCTGCTGAAGCTCGTCAGAGGACTTCTTCACAGAAGGTTCAACGGACTCCACCAACCTCTTGCAGAGCGTGCGAGAGGAACAGTAAGCCAGCGACTGCTTTCCCCTTCTCCCCCATTGTCGGCGAACTTGTGCTGAACAGCTATTCCCTTCTTGCGCTTAACCTGTTCTTTCCTCCCCTTTTGCCTACCTTGTTCCTTTTTGCGCGCTTCATTCCATTCAGCATTGGAATCCTTGGAGTCGCATGTTCACTGCAAGACATTAACAGATACAAACAGAACCCCAGTTGGGGCTAATACAGAAAGCTTACAGGTAAAGAAGGAGGGAGAGAGTTTAGTTCCTGGGTTGTAGATTTTTTCCGTAAGGAACATCTAGTAATGTTAGTCTTTGTCCTGCAGGCATGAAGCTCTCTGAATGTACCTACACATCTTAAAGAAGAGTAGCTATACCTTTGGGAACTACTGGTAGGATAAGATTCATTATTTACATAGAGTGAGAAAGTTGGTAGGTAGAAGTTGTTGTTTATTCTCTTTCCCCCCCCCTGTTCTGTGCATTAGGCATCTACAGAAACCGAAGTCCAGGTCAAGAGTGATCTACCCAATCGGTGAAGGTGCCAGAAGCTCTCAAGGTGTCTCTTCTCTGTCCACTTCCCCTTTCCCTGTCACTAGTGCGTTCGCCCATGTGGCGGAGTCACTGGTGGAAGGGTGATCGGGTACAGCATTACTGCCTCTGCGAAGATTGGAGCCTTCTGACAGATTGAAGTGCCCAAGTATTCACTTCGCCCAGGCAGTATGGTGGAGGGCTTAAATCTAAAGGAACTGGGAGACATGTTAGCGGGTATCCAGAGAGAGTTAGGAGCAGTAAGAGAGGAAAATAAAAGTTTAAAATTAGAACTGGAGGCTTCCAGGCAAGAAAATAGAGTGTTAGCTCAGAAGATGGATGGGTTAGTAATGGGAAATCCTGTTCAGGGTCCTTCTTCGTCCCACACCAGTTCTGTAAGTTCAGATCCTAAATCAGTAGCTCAGGTAATACATTCAGTCTCCCCTTTAATTCCTTTGGCAGCTCCCGAGAGATTCTCGGGGGATCCGCAAAAGGCCCAACTCTTTTTAACTCAATGCTCCCTTCATTTCATGTGCCGCCCAACCCTTTTTCCCGATGCCCAATCCAGAGTAGCATTTATTTTGTCCTATCTTAGTGGGGATGCTGCCAATTGGGCAATGCCCTTGGTGAGCGAAGATGACCCAATCCTTTGTGATTTTGTTAAGTTCAAAGCTGAGTTCCTCAGAATTTTTGACAGGAGAAGGATTTCTCAGGCCACTGATAATGAGCTGCTTGAATTGCGTCAGGGTTCTAAAGATTTGCTATCATATCTGACGCAGTTTAATAAGTTAATTGTGGAAACCAACTGGCCGGAGGAGAAACGAGCTGCCTTATTTTATCGAGGACTGAAAGATGAGATTAAAGATACTTTAGCCCAAGTTCCAAACCGGCCCACTGAACTGTCTGCATTGGTGGATTTAGTTTTGGAGTTGGATTTTCGTAATTCAGAGCGTAGAGGGGAAAGAAGAAAAGATTGGAGAGTAAATGTTCCTCGATTCGATCGGGCTCGGTTCGAGAAAGGTTCCGGAGGGAGTAATGAAGCAGAACCCATGCAAATTGGAGCCGTCCGTGGGCCCTTGAGCAAAGAGGAGAAGGAGGATCGGCGTTTGAAGAAATTGTGCCTTTATTGTGGGACCGCTGGCCACTTTGTAAAGGATTGTCCTAAGCGCCCCAGAATACCGTTTAAGGGAAACGAGGGGGGCCATCAGTAGGCGGAGTCGCTCTGGTGGTGCAGGAGAACAAGACGACTCCGGATCCGCATTTAATCCTAAACACTCTTCAGTCGTGTATCCCACATGTAATCCTTCACATGACCTTAAAATTCCGTGGACGACAGATTTCTGGAGTGGCTATTATGTTGGACTCTGGGGCCACAGGAAATTTCTGTGACATAAGGTATGCGCGAAGCATGGGAATTCAAGCCATAAAGAAAGAAAGACCCGAGCCAGTGAGAGCCGTTGACGGAACCAATTTATCATCTGGGCCAATTATCAGTCATACGGAAGAATTGGAACTGATTCAATCGGATGGGCATCGAGAAGTGATGCAATTCAATTTAATAGACGCCCCTCAGTTCCAATTGATTTTGGGTCTACCTTGGCTGACTCTACACAATCCAACCATTGATTGGACGAATCGAACTGTCAGTATGCAGTCAAGCTTTTGTCAGGAACATTGTTATGGGCCCCAAGAACACTCCGAGGAGAACTCCCTTGCTTCTTTACTATCGTATGGAGGTCAGTCAGTCTGTGTAATTAATGCTGGAGAAATTCCTCCCGAATATCAGGATTTGAAGATGGTTTTTAGTGAACGGGAAGCGGAGGTGTTACCACCACATCGTTCCTACGATTGTACGATTGATCTGGTTCCAGGAGCAGTACTGCCTTGCAGTCGGATTTATGCTCTGACCGAAGCTGAAAATAATCACCTCAAGGAGTATCTGGATCGATATCTGGCCAATGGGTTCATCAGACCATCGCAGTCCCCGGTATCCTCCCCGTTATTCTTTATTCCAAAGAAGCAAGAAGGCAGTCTGAGAACCTGCATTGATTATCGCGCCTTGAATTTAGTAACAATCAAAAATCGATACCCTTTGCCTTTAATTTCAGTTCTTCTGGATCAACTCAAAGAAGCACAGATTTTCACCAAGCTTGACTTACGAGGGGCGTACCACTTGGTGCGGATGAAAGAGGGGCACGAGTGGAAGACGGCCTTTCGTACCAAATTTGGCCTCTTTGAATATTGCGTGATGCCCTTTGGGTTGTGTAATGCACCTGCTGTGTTTCAGCATTTCATAAATGACATTCTGAGTGATTTGATTGACAAGGTGGCGATAGTTTATCTGGACGACATTTTGATCTACTCTCAGAATACCCGAGACCATCCTAAGCACGTCAGAATGGTGTTGGAGCGTTTGAGAACACATCATTTATATGTAAAACTGGAAAAATGCGTTTTTCATGCTACCACGGTGGAGTTTCTAGGATTCATCCTTTCTCCACATGGAATCACCATGGATCAAGGAAAAGTGCAAGCCGTCAAGGATTGGCCAGAACCACGGAGTGTCAAGGAGATACAGCGATTTTTGGGATTCGCAAACTTTTATCGGCGCTTCATCCAGAGTTTTTCACACTTGATTGCACCCATCACTCGTTTACTAAAGAAAGGTGTGCAGTTCGAGTGGACCAGAGCAGCTGCTCAGGCTTTTAGTCATCTCAAAGAAAGATTTGTGTCTGCTCCTATTCTTTTGCATGCCAACCCGGAAGAACCCTTCTTTGTAGAAGCAGATGCGTCAGATCAGGCTATCGGAGGAGTTCTCTCGCAACGACATTCCCAGACTGGTCAGTTGCATCCGGTAGCATATCGCTCTAGAAAATTAAATCCAGCAGAACTGAATTACACCATTGCAGAAAAGGAATTGCTAGCGGTTAAGGATGCCTTTGAGGACTGGAGGCATTATCTGCTGGGGGCTAAACATACTGTGACAGTGTTTACTGATCACAAGAATCTACAATTCTTGAAATCTGCAAAGACCCTCACTCCTCGACAGTTACGCTGGTCCTTGTACTTTGCAGATTTTGATTTTGTGCTCACTTTTCGCCCTGGAACAAAGAATGGGAAGGCGGATGCGCTTTCTCGCTTGGATACAGACGACTGTGAACATCCTGTTGAACCTCAACCAATCATCCCAGAGACTAAAATCATTTGTGCTCTTTCTCTGAGTAACTTTCAAGAAGAGGTGCGGAAGGGATTATCTTCAGAAGAAATGCAGAAGTGGGTTCAATCGGGTGAGGGGAGAGAGTTAAACCAATGTTTACCCTACTACAAAGGAGCGTTGTATCTCCCGACAACTCCTCTCCAACAAAGAGCCTTGCAAAGCTGTCATGATCATCCTTTGGCCGGTCATAAAGGAGTTTCTAAGACTTTGGATTTAGTTCAGCGCTATTTTTGGTGGCCTGGGTTGTCCTCTCATGTCAAGCAATTTGTGCAGTCGTGTGAACTGTGTGCCAGGGGTAAACCTAGTCGGCAGGCTCCACAAGGATTACTGCAACCCCTTCCTACCCCGACCCATCCATGGCATACAGTCTCAATGGATTTGATTGTAGATTTGCCGGTCAGTAAGGGATTCGATACTATCCTGGTGATGGTGGATACTTTCACCAAGATGAGTCACTTTATTGCCATGTCCGGTACCCCTACTGCTCATGAACTAGCACAAGCTTTTAGTGAGAACATTGTAAAACTACATGGGGTTCCCAAGATTGTGGTTTCTGATCGAGGTCCCCAGTTCATCTCCCGTTTCTGGCAAGCCTATCTAAAGGGATTGGGGATTGAGAGAAGGTTGTCTACCAGCTATCACCCCGAGTCGGATGGACAGACGGAGAGAGTTAACCAAGAACTGGAACAGTACCTCCGTTTGTTTCTCCTTGAGAAGGGTGGTGACTGGTCAGATCACTTGTGGATGGCAGAATTCGCTAGTAATAATGCTAAAAGTGTTTCTACAGGTTACTCCCCTTTTTATTTGAATTCTGGACGCCACCCTAATCCATTCAGCCCTCAGGAGGATTTAGATGTCCCCGCAGTACAGACCTTGTTGACTAATATGTCCACTCTACATAAGTCTGCAGAAGAGAACTTGATCAAAGCTAAACAGGTCTACAAGAAAGGTGCAGATAGACATAGAAAACCTGCTCCGCAATATAAAGTAGGAGATCAGGTGTGGCTCTCTACAAAGAACCTTCATTTAAAAGGGAATAGAAAATTCCAACCAAGATTTGTGGGTCCCTATCCAGTTGAGCAGGTTATGGGTCCGGTGACAGTGAGGCTAAGGTTACCAGTTAAATTGGGGATCCATCCAGTCTTCCACGTCTCCTTACTAAAAAAGTCTAAGTCCAACATGAGGTTGGGTAAACCACCTGAACCCCTCCTTATTTCTGGTCACCCTGAGTACGAGGTTCATGACATTTTAGACTCCAAAAGCAAGAAAGGTAGGCTATTTTATCTGGTAGATTGGAAGGGGTATGGCCCTGAGGAAAGGTCGTGGGAACCAGCTGCCCAAATTCATGCTCCACGACTCATTAAGAGATTCCACGCACGGCAACCTCTCAAACCTGGACCGATAAATCGGTCTTTGAGAGGGGGTACTGTCAGGAATTTACAAATTGCATCTACCTATGTTCCAAGAGTAGGGAATGGTGGAAAGACAATTGTAAAGCCTTGTCGGGTAAATATTTGGTACCCGTGTATTTCCAAATAGATTCCTTCGTTATCATGTAAATAGGTTCAGGTCATAGTGGGGTTAGTTCCTTCCTAAGATGGCCGCCACGATAGCCACTGAAGTCATTCAGAGTTTAGTACGTGAGGGCTAGTTGATGTGCGTCTCGCGCAGCGTTCTAACTGCGCACTTCAACTGTTCGGGTTCCTGAGGTAACAGCCAGAGTCTTACGCTCCGTGTCAAGTATTCGTGACAGGAGTAGTTTAGTGATATTCTTGAGTCCGCTAATCTAGAGACTTGCCTAGAGAGAGTATCATCTGTCCAAGGTACTTTTGAGTGGATTCTTGGAAGTTCGTGAAGATACGTTCTTCCGTCTGCTGCAGTGACTGAGACTTCGTTCATCTCCTTCCGTCTTCGTCGTGGGAGCCAGTTCACTCTGCTGAAGCTCGTCAGAGGACTTCTTCACAGAAGGTTCAACGGACTCCACCAACCTCTTGCAGAGCGTGCGAGAGGAACAGTAAGCCAGCGACTGCTTTCCCCTTCTCCCCCATTGTCGGCGAACTTGTGCGGAACAGCTATTCCCTTCTTGCGCTTAACCTGTTCTTTCCTCCCCCTTTTGCCTACCTTGTTCCTTTTTGCGCGCTTCATTCCATTCAGCATTGGAATCCTTGGAGTCGCATGTTCACTGCAAGACATTAACAGATACAAACAGAACCCCAGTTGGGGCTAATACAGAAAGCTTACAGGTAAAGAAGGAGGGAGAGAGTTTAGTTCCTGGGTTGTAGATTTTTTCCGTAAGGAACATCTAGTAATGTTAGTCTTTGTCCTGCAGGCATGAAGCTCTCTGAATGTACCTACACATCTTAAAGAAGAGTAGCTATACCTTTGGGAACTACTGGTAGGATAAGATTCATTATTTACATAGAGTGAGAAAGTTGGTAGGTAGAAGTTGTTGTTTATTCTCTTTCCCCCCCCCTGTTCTGTGCATTAGGCATCTACAGAAACCGAAGTCCAGGTCAAGAGTGATCTACCCAATCGGTGAAGGTGCCAGAAGCTCTCAAGGTGTCTCTTCTCTGTCCACTTCCCCTTTCCCTGTCACTAGTGCGTTCGCCCATGTGGCGGAGTCACTGGTGGAAGGGTGATCGGGTACAGCATCACTGCCTCTGCGAAGATTGGAGCCTTCTGACAGCGGGGGAGGTATAAGTACCCCTCCCCCCGCCCTGAAGAACCGGGTTTTAGAACCCAGCGGCCAGGGAAAACGCCCGATGTCTTAGAGTTCCCCTGCCTTGGCAAACAGAGACACGGGAAACTTCTCTGTGACGTCAAAGACCAAATTTATTGGCTGCAACCAGGAACAGAGGTCTACGAAGCACAACACGGGTGGTTCGCTAGAGACTGCACAAATTCATAGAGCGAAACATCGTCTTTTATGCCAAAAGTCACATTCCTGGCTAGCATCAGTTACATACAAACTGACCAATCAGATGATGACATTTCAAACATATCGCATGACGACAAACCCAATTTCCGTTGTCCAGCCCACCAGAAATGACAAGGCAAAATCCAATATTCCTGCTCGGACAGGCCGGACGGACCCATATTAAAAGGCCTCAACCCATATCAGAAATTGAGCTATAAAGGAAGGAACAGAAACAGATGAGAAGCAAGATAGAAGGGTGTGTGCATGTACCATAAACTCAGCAATGTCCTGCTCTTTGATCTCTATCTGACCAGCTGCCTAACAAGGAACTGCCTCAACGAGGTCAGCCTCGGGCAAGGGAGTCAGCTCGTTCAGGTCACACAAAAGTCAGCTAAAAGTGTACGTGTCCCAAGGACTCGTTCGGCCGTAGTCATCGGCCTATGTGAGGGCAACCACAAAATGGCTGCCGTACACAAAATGGAACCCGAAGGTTCGAACGAAATCCATGAATACGTAGTGTTTCCATTGATCGATTATGACGAAAACACTCGTACATGCCGCCCTCGTCATTTGCGGTCCGCTGATACCAAAATCGTCTAGATACGACGACTTTTATTGAACGGGTGCAGAATAACGGAACCTCAGCCCTCTCCTGTCCGGACGTGACGTCGGCCTAGGGGACCCTCGAGGATCCCGAACACTGGGAGGCTGACCCGTCGTGTGCCATCCTGTGGCACTAAGCGGGCCGCTCTCTTAGGGGGCCCTCCTGCATGGGCCCGGGGCAGCCCTGCATTATCTGTGCCCACTTTTTCTGTGACTCGTTGCTTCTTCTACCTACCTGACTTCCGTGTTGCCCCTGTCCTCCCACTCTCTGTTTTGTTTCCCACCACCCAGGACCTTCTTTTCTATCACCTGTTGCTTCTCCACCCCAACCCTTGCGCCCCCCCCCAGCTCGCACCCTCTATGTTGCCCTACCCGTGCCCTCCCTGTTGCTCCCCTGCCTATCATTCGAAAAAACTCTTTCAAGCATTTTTTTTCTTTTTATTTGCTGATCCAACTCAGATTGGTAAATAAAAAGGAAAAAAAGTGGCTGCATCCTTTTGTAGGTGTGCGCATGCGTGGTGTGCATGCCTGAAACATTTGAGATCTATTGGCTTTGCCAGGTCTTGCTTAGTTTTTCAGTCATCACAAACCTTAGCAGCAATGACATGCAGAAATACGTTTTTTTGTGAGAATAATGTTAGACTGTAAACTTTAGGATGTGCATGCAGTGAGACATATTAAACTGCTCTTTTGAAAACTGCTTGCATACGGTAGTAACTGTTCTGGGCTCAGATACCCTTTTGCTTTTGCTCGTGATGAATAAAACTGCAATAAAATAATAAAGAAAGAATGAACAACCCCCCCCCCCCCCCCCCTCCCCCCTTCCAGCTCTAGATGGCACCCACAGAGCAGCCCTTCGTGACTATGTTGGATAGAGTAGTTGCATAGTAAAGCTTTCCTGGGCCTTCATACAAACAAGGTAAAACTGCCCACCTACCCCGAGCGTGAGTTTTAAAAGACAGCCGTAGCAGAGGAGCCGTAGGCCCCTCACATCCATCGTACCCGATGCGACTGATACTCCCGTTTACTGCCAACCTCAACGGCAGTTCCGGTACTGGCACTGCACGCCGGTGCAGTACCGGTATTTACCAGGCACAAACCTTTCCTCATATGATGGGATTACGGCGCCCTCTAGTGGCTTTATCAGGTGTTACAGCAGCACATACCGCCTTCTTGTCCGGTGTCTTTTAGGGAAATAAGACACTGTTCTGAATCTAGCACACAGGGCATATTTACAGGATAGCATCACAAAAATTATGCTATCTTATCCTGCGCAAAAAGTTTTTTCCCTAATTTACTTTCCAGTGCAAACTTGTTTTGCGCTGAAAAGTACCCTGAAAGTAACGCCTAGCAGCATGAAGCACAGCTTTTGCGTTCCTTAGTGTCAAGGAGGCGTTGCATGGGCCTTCCCACGCTACCCCCTATTCCTTTTGACAGAAAACCCTATCTACAAACAATAGTAGACAGGGTTTAATGCCAAAAGTTAACGCCATTTAAAAGGTGGCTTTAAGAGAAGAAATGTTTTTATTTCTCTTTCTTTTCCGACTTTGCATGTGTGCTGTACAGACCAGCACACATGCAAAGAAGGAAACGTTTAAAAGTGTGTTTATGTATAGTATTTTGAACTGGAAGGCTACCCTCCCAGTACAAAACCTATGGTAGACTCGGTTATGCACTTGATGGCGCTACAGTGCCGGTGCTAGGGAGAGGGGAGGATATCACACTCTTCATATCTCTTGCCGCCATGCAATGCAGTTCACCATTTTTTTACTGATATGCTGTGTTCCATGACTTTTTTGAAAATCTGGGCCATAGCATTGTTGTGGTTTGATTGAGCGTGAGAGCCACTCCAAAAGCAGCAGAGTGGAAAGCTATGCTAATCATATCTCACAATTTGTTAACTAGACGCAAAGATAATTCTGTAATTTTCACTTCATGTCAATTCGAAGCACACATTGCTAAGAATTGTTGCCTTCTATTGAACACAGAAACAGACATCCGCCCCTACACACACATTTAGAAACAATTCCCAACAGAGTCTACTCCCACTTAAATACAGAGCCCAGTACCTAGAACAAGACTGCCTCTGTCACACACATCAAACTTCACAGAGTACCCCAAGCCCACAAGTACCCCTCACATGCAAACTTTTACCACCACACTAGAGCCGGATTCAGCTTATACATGTCAAGTCGCACATATCACCCTGGGGTCTCATGGCGCTAGCGTACGACTCCACTTCATACTCCACAAATGCAATTTATGTTATTCCTTAAAAAACATCCTCACAGAGCATTCTGCAAGGAGGAACCTCATACAATCCATGTCCAAGCACAGTGTACCCCTAAACACATGCATTCAGAGCCCTAGCTCTTATCACAGATCATATATACTCCCCACACAACAGCGGCTCCTGTATAAGGGCACAGGGGCTGCGCCCCTACTCCTTTTATGCTTCTTAATATAAGCTTATTTAAATAAACAACCTTCTGGGCCTGCGTGAGCATGTACCTGTTTGAGCACTGCTAGGGCTTATTCACGCACAGCCCTTGTCTCATTTCTCCACATTTCCCTAGAGCGCAGCTTAAAAACAGCCTTAGGCATTTTGTGTCCAAGCCCGGGCTGGTCAAGTCTGCATGCCACTCAGCAGTAGTTACTCCACCTTTTACCATCTCCCCACAGGGTGAGGTGTGGCCCGCAAGCTTCGCCGACCACACCCACCCTGTGATGTGATGCGAAAGGGTGGACTTGTGAAGAATGCGAAAGACGCCACAGACAAACATATTTAGTCAGTGTGCGGTGTCAGGTCACCTTTTATTTCATGTATTTCAAATCAGAAAAGGAGGCTCTTTATAACCTGTACGAGGACACGCATGAATCCTAGATTTGATCGTGCTGTGGTGACGTGACCTTTTTCCAGACACATGACCAGAAGAGCAGCTGCTTCAAAAAGAAAGACTAGTAAGTTGGGATAAGAGAGTAAAAATCTGTCCCTGCTTGTCTTTTTCTTTCCCTTTCTAACTGCTGCTCTCTCTTCTCTGCAGCACCAATGGGGTCAGCATTAAACCTTTTACTGCCACAACTACATGTGGTTGTTTTATCTCCAGTGCAGGCTATATTTGCTTTTTGCTGGGGCAGTGGGCAATCTAGATGGAATCTGCAGGGAGAATAGAACCAGCACTAGCAAAGTTATTGAATGTGGAGGTTTGACTGGGTGTGTACGTAAATGCGTTGACTGGTTATATCATTGGGTGAATGATAGTGGGAAGCTTGGTGGATATGAGTGGGTAGGTTATTGATGTAAGGGGCTGAACGTGAAGGAATGGCTGAATGTGTATAGAATAGTGTGTGTAGGTTAGTGAGTGATCTTGAGTAGTTGAGTAAGTAACTGAGTGGATGACTAGGCATGATACAGTGGGTAGATAAAAGCTCATTAAATCACCATGAATTGGCTGAAATATAACCTGCTGCCTACAATCATTTACAATCTCAGAGAGGGGGGTTTCAGCCCGTGGTGGGACTAGGTTTTCCCGTCACGAGGAGAATCCCAATGATGAAGCATGCCACCCATGATGAGTGAGGGATTTCGTCCTAAGAAAGGGACACTAAAATTCACCTTGGTTGTTATCTCTCTTCTTTGTGTTCATCTTAGACCCGAGGGTTTCATATAGTGTTACGGTTAAAGATTGGGGAGCTAACCCTCGCAGGCTTTAAAACGTTCTCCTTGGACCCTCCCTTTTGTGTGTAAATGATCTGTATTTGACCCCATGGTGTGAACTTTAGCTCCCCACTAAGCATTTCATCCTCTTAAGGTCGATAAAAAGATGAGTATTGAGTCGGTTATAAATTAATATAGTTTGATACCGTTCAACCTCGCCACTTTTGCAATCAGCAGCCGCCACTGTCTCCAAAGCATAACCACTCGTACACAGAAAATATGCTCTTACAGTCACCTTCTCACACAGTGAGCATATCCATTACTCTAACAGATGCACACACAGCCCCCACACACAAGCATATCCAGAAAAGGACAGCTTTCACACATTGCATCCCTCAAACCACCCTTATATATAGAACACATACATCACTGAGCATCCACGCAGCACCAACTCACACACAGAAATTACCATTCCACAGAACACACACACACTAAGAACCTTCACAGTGCATAGGCATGGAGTGCATCCACTGAGCAAGAAGTGCTCACATACCATGACTTCTTTCCACAGAGGGTAGGCAATTACAGAGCATCTGGGTCCGAAACATAATAGTGCCCAGTACAGAAAACGCAGACCCCCCTCATGCAAACCAATCCTTTTATCTGTATTTATCCATATTTATTTTTTGCTTAGTGGAAAAAAATTAAGCTGATCTGGGTATATTTCCACATTTATTAAACCGAAAATGTTTACTTATGTTTGAATGTCCAATGGATTTTAGCCATGTACAGTAAGATGCAGATATTTGAAACCATTTGCATTGCAGCACAGTTTTAACAGCTGTACTGCTGCAGTTATTTAAGCTTCATTAGGAAATCTTTTAAACATTTTTTAACTCCCCTCCCTGCCAGTCTATACAGTTATTTACCTAGGACTCATGATTAGGCTCCCTGTTTAATGTATTTTTTTCTTCCCATTTGTGTCTTTATTTTTCCATAGCTCTTCTTTGGCCAGCTTACTGGCATTTATCCATATTTATTGTGTGTTTTGAGAATAAATGGAGCCGTAAAATGGTACATTTCCCAAAAATGTTAACCAATGAGCATGCAGTCATACTTTCATGCCTGTTGCTTTCTAGCAAATTAGGCAATCGAATATAAAAAAACATTACACCCACAGCTAAATACTCCCAGTATACTTCATATATAATTTAACATATACTTGTACTTAAGGAAATCCTATTCTATTTTTTAACTCCCCCTGCTGCCTGTCTGCTCAGCTGTTGTCTTGGAATACAAGAAAGGCAGCATCGAGAGTCAATCACAAGAAGCCCCATTTCCAGTGATTTTTAGACTTTTAAAAATACACCAGACAGGAAGCACATTTTTTCTGTTTATATTTATCTGTAAAAATAAGTAAAAACTGAAAACTGTGAGCCTTATTCATGACTGACAGTAGTGAGAGTTATCCAAATGAAAACCTATTTTGCCCATTTATTCCCCTGCCCCTAAACAAAAAATATAGACAGTAAATAGATGTTTTTCTGCCTGTACTTATCTGCAAAAACTGAAAACTCTGAGCCTTAATTGTAAAACGGGATTACTAGTCCCAGAAGAAAACCTGGACTGGAGCAGCACATCATGCACAGACCTAGGATACCTGTACACCACATGCGGATGCTCAAACACACACACCCCTCCTCCAAGCATGGCAAAGTCAATTGGGGTTGCCTTTATAATGCAAACACCAGGCTGTTTGGTTTGCCAGTGTTTGCAAAGTCTTGTTTAAAAAAAGTAAAAGAAAAAATCTAAATACTAGTGGAAAAGCAAATGCACACTTATGGTATCGCAAAACGGTACATTGAATACATTGTTTTCAATCTTCATAAATGGCATGGTTTATTTTTCAATTACTTTTCACACAGAAATCTCTGAACCAGCGGTCGAAGTGCATTAAAAAAAAGTACAGGAACAGTGTGATCCTGAGTCAACCGGATGTGGAATCAGCGATCAAAGGTCTGGCTAAAAAAGAACAAAGTATTCTTTAACGATTTTTTTGGTCTTTCGCCCTCAAGTAACTGCATGTAAAATAACACACATCTTAAATTAAAAACAGAAGCAAGTTAAACTAATCAGTGAGAGAATCACTATTTTATGTTTTGAAAACTCTATAGGTTAATGCAATCACAGCAGATATTTGTGTAACCAGAGAGCCACAGAATTGATTTCTGGTTGGTGCAGTGGGGAATAATATTGCGTGTTTTTAGTGTTACGAGGTCCCAGCCTGTGACAAAAAGAATCTTGAATATGTATGTCATTATTTTAAACTTGCATTACACACAATATAAGATAGTCTGCCACAGAGAGCACATAAGACTTCAGTGTAATATAAAAAAGTGTTTCTAAACATTAAAATCTGAGTAATGTTTAGACTGTAAACAGTGCAAACAGTTTTATAAATGCTCAATAAAAGCACTCTCTCCACAGCTCATTAGGTCACCTTACAATACCTCCCAAAAAGAATACTCTTCTTTCGGGCCCCCTGGGGGGGAGAGGGGCTGCGGCTGAGCTGTTCGCTAGGACCGGTTTCGGCCGATTTTGTTACAGGGGGCTGATATTGCTCGCAAGCATCCTTTACATTTGCAGATTAAGTAAATGCACACATTTACATTTCTTTCACGCAGAAGATACAGTGGCAAGAAGGACTTTTTCTTATTCAACTGTCTGTCCCTCCCTAAGCCTCACAGCACAGGAGACTCTCTCCCCTCCACTTCAGCTGAGGCATCTCGAATGTTGGAATTTACCGCACACGTGGTAGCTTTTGAACATAACCTAGGGAAACTATTTTGGTTGAATAAAAAAATTATGAGCATGTCGGGACCCTTTAACCCACCCACTTTGACCTCTACTCTGAAAAGAATGTAAAAAGAATAAAGAAGTGTCAAAATGTCAAAATGTAAAGGGAGACACTTTTCAAGGTCTGATTTACTTTCCACAGGATTCAGCAATATTGTCCTCTCTAGCCCTGGGAGCAGATTTATGGGCCTCTAGGAGAAGTGTCTTGCTAAGTACACCTTCAACTTTAGAAGTACAGCAGATGGCCATTCTCATGGTGCCATAAAAGCATTTGTATGCTGAAGCTTGGGTTTTCATGCAATATGTGAAATGAAGGAGCTAAAATGAAAAAATCTACCCTTGAAGTCTGCTCTTCAGCCATACCCCAGCAAAAATATCCCTGCGGCTGCACTTTTAAGGACAGTCTGAGAGTGGCGGGGAGCAACACAGTTTTAGGTGGAGGAGTATTAGAGAGGGAAACAGCACACAAGAAAGAACGCAACAAAGCACAAGCACTCTATGGAGTACTGAAAGAAAAAGTAGTTGTTCCCTAAATTTGAGCACTGGAAGTATACAAGCAAGCCAATCAAAAGACTGGCAAAGAGGCCATGCTCCAGGAGAAGGACAAACACAAGAAGAGGAAGGCTAGCTGTTGAATATGATGTAAGCAAATGAGAGTGACAATAAAGTCAACCAATGGTAAGCATGGAGCAGACTATAAGCCCACTGTAAATTCACAGTAGGTCCTTCGCAACCAGAGAGCGGGCATTGGCTGGCTGGCGATACCTAAAACCCAGTCTTATAAAAATGCACATATGGTGAGCCACCAAAAACAAACTCTCCATCCATCTGACAAGACAGTTTTTATGGTCTAGCATCCTTCATGTCCATGGCTTTTACTTTGGCGCTCTCTTCTCTTACACTTCAGATCTGACAAACATTGAGGATGGCCCTAAACTTGCCTGTTCTTAAAGTCCACCCCATCTGAAATCCATCTCCCCAATCCCACCTCAAGTGTGTGTATGTGTGTCTCTCTCTCTTTTCGGTGGATAGCCAACCTCTCTTGTATAAATCACTTTCTCTGTGGCCTGGTGGCATGGAGGTCACTATGTAAAATCGAAAATATTCGTACATAATAATCTTGTGCAGAACCTTCCACCAACACTACTACTTCTCACTCACTAAAAGACACACACTCATGTGTCTCTACTATAGAAACAGCGTGGGGTTATATATTAAAGTTTGCACAAGCATTGACGTGGTCCAAAGCATAGCAAAGAAATGTAAGATTATGATTAAGATTAGGGCTACTGGTTTTATAGTTTTTTTTTTTTACATTTCTGTCTTTATTTATTGTTTGCTAATTTTCTAATTTTATCTGTATTTACCCATATCCATATTTATTTTTGGTTATGGGAACAAAATGAAGCTGAAACTGGTTTATTTCCACATGTATTTAACCAATAACTATGCAATCATTCTTGAATGCTATCTGGGTTTCAGTGATGTGAACACCCGCAGAAGACAGATCGATGCACTTATATCAAAATATGCAGATTTCAGTATCAACCTTGTGCATATCTACTTCTGTTTAAGCCTCTTTACCAAAACTCCTTTCTTTTTTTTAACCCCTTTAGCTATCAATCCATACAGCCATTGGCCTGGCAGTCATGACAAAGAGTATTTAGAATCACTCCAGGGGCAACCCAATTTCCGTTTTTATCCACATTTAAAAATAAATACAGACAAGACAATAAACGGTTTCTGTCTGTATTTATCAGTAAAAATCAGTAAAAACGGTAAACTGTGAGCCTTACTTGAGATTATAAATTGTGTGCGCCCAGCACAAACTGCACAGTGTTGCACTAATGCCTGTCCAACCATTAGTAAATCTAGGCTTTTGTGTTTCGTTGCCCTTTCGTATCAAACACACTAAGATGCATATATTTTCTTATAAACACACAAACCTTCTCATGTGACTCAGTGCTTTAAAGGGCCGGTCCTCACTGGTACTAAGTACCTACACTTCTGAATTTTCTGTCCTTGAGTACTGAAACTTCTCCTTTGCCAAAGAGAGTACTGGTAGTCATTGGGCAGCAAAGCAAAGTTCACGGAAATGGATATGTGTAGAAAGAAGCGCAACACAGCTGACAACAAGTCGGCCCGTTTTAGTGCAGCACTCGGATAATCGAGAGCCAATCTACTCTTGCACTCTGCTAATTCAGCTGCGGTCTAATGCATTGAGATTATTGACACAGTGTCTAATCAGGCTCAGTGGAGTCAATAGCACTGTAGGTGTGTGAGCAGGGCCTGCTTACAGCTATATCTCGAGACTCAAGGGGAATCAAAGTGACTTGCTAGTACAGCAGAGTATGCCAGCACTTGCCTGGAGCCAGGCTGATGAAGAGATGGTGACCGTGACACTGAGGCAGAGTGGGTGGGAATCAAGGTTTAATAATGCGGAGGCCAGCGGATGTAGCCATTCCAAAAAATAAAAAAGTACAGAAGCAGTTGACTGTTGAAATGGGTTATTGCCAGTTTAAGATTGGATTCAGAGTGTAAAGGCAAATAAACAATGAATGGAGCCCGTTCCTCCATTACCAAAGGTTAATAATGATAATAAGGTTCACTTTTTAAAAGCAGGAACATTTTCTCAAGCATCAGTGTGCATGAGTGTTCATGTGTCACTGTGTGTGATCTTGCATGCATGAGTGTAGCCTGCAGTGTCCAGCACAGCAAATATATAGCATCAGTGTCCATGAGTGTCCATGTGTCACTTGCTTGCATGAGTGTTGCCTGCAGTGTCCAGCACAGCAAATATATAGCATCAGTGTCCATGAGTGTTCATGTGTCACTTGCATCCATGAGTGTTGCCTGCAGTATCCAGCACAGAAAATGTATAGCTGCCAGCCCGACAAGCCCTGCATTACCACAGTCCAGAGTGAAGCACATGTAAAAGGGTTCGCTTATAGCAGAGTACTAGGCCACTCTCTCTCCAGTGCAGATATGCTTTTTCTGCAGTGTTTCAACACAAGTGTATTTTGTTTTTAAAGGACCGTTTTTTTTTCTTGGGTTAATGGAGTGGCCCTGGGAGAGGCAGAGGTGGGACAAACAAATAAACAAGAATAGCAAGCCAGAGTCGATCCAAGAGTCCGACTTGGTTTGAAGAGCCCTTACATAAGCTGAGCCTTGAAAACATCAACAATGAAATAAGAGTGTATTCTTTAACATCTGAAAGCATTTCACCTTGGTACGTAAGCTTATATCATAGCATTGAAAGGAATGTATTAAAAGTGATAGTGAATTTAGGAACTTTTGAGCTCCCATCATGAGCACAATGCCACTAATGAACTAAGAAGCAATTCACATTTCATGTGTACGTTAAATTATATATGGCCTAATTTTTCTCAAGAATGAAGCAACATTATAGTGTATTAAATCTAATACAGGATGCGATTGTACAGCATACATCCTGAACTTTTGTATTTGAATATATGATCATATGTGATAATGAACGAAAAGGAAGTTTGATCAGATAAAATATTTGCCGTGGATCAAACAATTTGGTCAAGTGGGGAAGCTGGATTGATCCCAGGATTTCTAGTTTCATACTGTGCAATGCAGCCCCTAGATGGCTATGTCTTTCTTTCTCTCATGTTTTTGAACAAAGGGCACTATTTTGAATGAATTCTTTACCCAAGATTAGAGTTTGTGTGGCAGGCAGATGCAACATCAAAGTTTATTTTATTTTGGGTGGACCTGGCACTGAGCCAGGGCCAGGTATCTGGCTTGATCCTGGCTCGAGCTTTCAAGAGTTTGCCCACCTTCAGGAAGAGGGAATCGGACTTTGTATCAGGGAAGGAGCTTTGAGGCAAAGCAGTGCAGTGCCATCCAGGAGCGTCTGGGTGATGTCTGCTAGGTGGCAATGAGACAAGATTTTACCATAGTTAAACATTTCCAAAAATTGTTAAGGAAAATAGCTTGTGAAAGTCATTTGTGATTTAAGTGTTGTACCAGGGGAAGCCCACTTCTATTGTGCTGTACAGCTGAAGGAGAGAACAATATCTGGAAAAGCCAAAGAAAGATCAACATTAAAGATCTCTTCTGGGTTGGGGATGCACGTGTTAACAGGTCTGCTTGTTTTTTTGAAAAAGATGATGGTGCCTCTTTTCATTGTGGCGCTCATTTTCATGCCCAGCGAATACCTTTAAAGTATTTTCTTCCTCAATAACAAAATAAGCCAACATTGGTTAATGCCCAGCTCTCAAGCCGGGTGTGATTAAATACATACAATGTCCTGTGTAGGTAAATCTTTGAAGGCTACAAGTTGGCCCAGGTGATCTGGCACCTGCAGGAGAGAAGGTCGGCATGGTTTCAATCACAGGCATGTTTTTTTTTAATCTGTAATCTTTTCAATAGGAGTTTTCATCAGATACCCCTTCAAAAGTGTCCATTTTGTTGTTTAATGTCCCCTAGTAGTTCTAGTAAAACCAGAGTCTGTTTACTGGAATCAATAACTTCTATTAAAAAAAGCATATATTATATTATTGATTAATTTCCCCTTATTTATCATCCTTTGTATTCAATTTAATTGTGACTCTATACCCCGCACCACTAGTCCACAAATCAAGTTGGTGAGTGCCTGCACTTATTTTTTTCTCCATTTAAATCATTGATGTGACCAATTTACACACTCTCGCGTACACGACCGTACTCCCTCCTCCCACACATACTCATACCTCTTCACCCAGTGGCAGCTCACACTGTCACCTGATATTGGCATACGTCACATGGTCACGCGGTGAACAGACATTACCCTGCACACAAGCGCTTAGTCTCTTTCCTGAACTCCTACACCGCTCCCCTCCCTGCACGCCTCTCTGATCTTTGTGTGCAGCTGAGCTCTGCCTCAGGTCAGTCCCTCGCCCTGGGAGTCCAGGCCGCAGGCGTTCCGACAGAGGCCGTGCTTGTTTTTACTTTCCACAGCCCAGGCCTGGGGGTGGGGTGCTTGGTCTGGAAATGCCTGGGTGTGTGCGCCGAGCTTTCACAAACAGCTCACCCAAAGTGACCTTCGTGGCATGTGCCTGAAGGAGGAATCTGCTGAAAGCCGCTGTCTCCCAGCGCCTACTGGCCTCCGCCGGAGAGAATGAGACAGGCAGTCCGGTCCAAGAGACACCCTCCTGTCTCTCTCGCTTAGGTACTCAAGCACACCCGGACACGCCCCTCAGGTGCCCTCGCGAGAGACACGTACACACTGCCCTTTCGCAGCAGAACTCCGTGGTTTTGGAAAAGGAACCCATTGAAATCAATCGAGATTAACTTTTTGGGGGGTAAAGGATGAAGATTTGTAGGGTGGGTGCCCTTACTCCAGCCAATGAGATCCTTTTACTTGTTTGCGGGTGGAGGGCAGCGACAGTGCTTAATTTGAGGCAGGCACGCACACGGCTCCCTTGAAACGAGGAAGAGAGAATACTACAGTGGTAGTGGATTGGAGTTGAATAATAATATTAAAACAATCATTTACAATAGGGTGCCTTCCAATTTGTCATGGCTCATTGCAGCATGTTGCATGCTGGGATCTGCAGGCTCACGCTTGTAGGTTCCTTGCGTGTGGGTAAAAGTCCCTCTCAGGACGTGCACGCCGTTAAGAGACATGCACGTGCGTATCTTTGTGATTCATGAAACGCTGAGAGAGATCAGCGAGTGACTGGTTGAGGACGGCGTTTCTGTGTGTCTAATACATAGCTCTATTTCCGGGACAGGCCAGCGCGAGAGATAGGCCTGTAGAGCTGAATACTGGAGTGTGGTGCACATGTATTAACCACCTCTGCGCTTCTTGCTGCTGGGGCTGGTGTGCATTGGCGTCCAAAAGGGTAACTTGCTTATTTTGGGTATCTGTGAGGCTGCAGACCTGCCCTTCATTCAAAATACTCCGAAGACAACCGTAATGAGATTCGGGTCCCCTCTTTGATAACGCCCACACTATCATTCTGCTGTAACCCCTGAATTCTGTCGGTCCTTATTTTCACCGCACCTCTTCTCCTTTCCTGACACTCACGCAGGCTTCTCTTTTTGCTCCCTATCGCTAGAGCATTGCAGTCTGCGCCACAATCTAGCGTAAGTAATACCGCGGGTGCAGACAATGCTGCAGCGAATATCGGAAATAAGCCCGAAGCTGCTCGTTCCGAGCTCAGTCTGAGATTGGCATTGTACGGTGCCGTAGCGTAAAATGGCGCTCCCTCGTGCAGAATGGGAAGAGGGGCCCCTGAGTCTGCCAAATGACGGAATGGCGCCTCTCAATACAGTAGTGGGGACTGAGAGGCCTGGCGGGTTCCCCCACCCCCCGCGTTGCCAGGCCTGCAGGGACTTGTATTCGATGTCTTCCGTTCCACTGCGGCCCGCTGGCCTCCTCTGCTGTGCCCTGGCGCAGCTCCGACACATGAAATGATTCGGTTTACCACATCCCTTGCACTTCTGCCCAAATGCTTGGCATTTCTCTTTCAGTATCTGGGGCATTTCCCACGGTGCATGGGCGGTGCAGAAGTGTTGGCCGGGTTACTCGCTGCTTGGTGTACTGGGCAGTGCTTGAAATGGAAACATAGAAGTGCAGCTACTCTGTACTAGAGTACCTGCTTGTTTCTAAGAAGTGCAAGTACTCTCCAATTAAAAGTATCGCATTTCTCTTGAGAAGTGCCAGTCCTCTTCCTCTCAAAATAAAAAAAGTGCTGATACTCCGTACTGGACAGTACTGGCCAATTTAAAGCACTGGTGCTGGGGTGACCTGGTCACGCCCACATCTACTAGTTCACCACAATCACACACTGACACCAATGAACCACGGAGTGCAACAGTCTGCAGTGCAACCCCGTGCGCTCTATCACCCCTTTATTATATAGCCTCTAGTTACTCCTGGCCAGAGGATGCAAAAACTACAACATCCGGGGCAGAGAGCTACCACGGAAAAGTCCGGATGGCTCACTACATCCCTTCCCAACTTAGCATCAAACTCTATTCTTGGACCTGGATCACAAAGTCCCCGAACATTTGGTTTGGCCTGAGATCGTACCACTGATGACATGAGCAGTTAAGACCGTCTTCTGTGTTGCGGTCACTGTGAGCATCCATACCATTTCTCTCTCCATCTTGTCAGTGGGCTGCTTCCTTCCCTCCACAGCTCCCTCTGGTAGCGGTTGCCCCTGTAGGTGCTGCTGCTGACCCTCTAGTTAGTGGTTCAAGGCCCTCCTCCACCCGCAGGCACCCTCCTGCGCCTCATACCTTGTGGTCCAGTGGGGAGCTTCTCTGCTCTGCCCTCTATCTCTCTGCCTTTCTTTTTTCCTTCCTTTCTCAAGCTTGCTTTTACTCACTATTTTCACTGTTTTCACTCTCCTTTTTAGGTCTCGACTATTCTATCCCGTTAGGGATTGAATGGGCGAGATTATAGTAAGCAGTCCGAAAAGTCTATCTAGCCTGCGGATCCCGTACAGTTCATGTGAGACAGGCGTGTGAGGCAGGCGCGTGCACATCAAACACCATCGGCCTCGGCATCAGACTTCAAAGGAAGCTGCTCGCACATCACCATTTGTCTGAGCCTCGGCATCAGACTTCAAAGGAATGCGCTCCCAAGCCGCTCCCCCCTTCAGGCTTCAAAGGAATGCGCTCTCGCTCCTCCGCCCCGCCACAGCAATGCTGAGAGCTTGGTTTTTTTTGCATCCATTTTGCGGGGAAGCCGTGTTTTGTTCGGCGTTCTCTGCACCTTTCTCATTTTTTTTCTGGACGAAAGTGAAAGCCTGCAGTTCTTGTTTACAGTAGCCTTGCTCCTCAAATGCTGTTGCTGGGTTGCCATCTCTCTAGGGACACTCAGCTTGAAAACACTCGACTTGCTAGCTGCAATGCTACATCCGCTATGCTTTGCCTCTAGACACGTTGATCCCTCGCAGACTGTGCTGACTCTGCCCCTCCTGATTCTGAAACTGACCAACGCAGTCACCACGCAGTCTCTTCTTTCTGTCATATGATGTCTGCCCTGCCACCATTTACTTCAGACCTTCACCCTCACACCTCCTCACCCTCACACACCCTCACACCCTCTCACCTTCACACACCCTCACACCCTCACACCCTCTCACCTTCACACACCCTCACTCATCCTCGCACTCTCACCCACCCTCACTCACCCTCACACCCTCACCCTCACACCCTCACCCCCTCACCCCCTCACCCCCTCACCCCCTCACCCTCACAACCCACTCACCCTCACTCACCTTCTCACCCTCACTCACCTTCTCACCCTCACTCACCCTCACCCCCTCACACCCCCACACACCCTCACACCCCTCACCCTCACACTCCCTTACCCCCTCACCCTCAAACACCTCCTCACCCTCACAACCCCCAGTCTCACACCCCTCACCCTCACACCCCCTCATCCTCACCCTCACACCCCCTCATCCTCAACCTCACACCCTCACCCTCACACACCCTCACCCTCACTCACCCTCTCACCCTCACACACCCTCACACACCCTCTCACCCTCTCACCCCTCACCCTCACACCGTCACATCCCCTCACCCTCCCTCACACCCTCATCCTCACACCCCCTCACACCCCTCACCCTCACACCCTCACACACCCTCACACCCTCACCCTCACAAACCCCCTCACCCTCACACACCCTCACACCCCACACACCCCACCCTCACCCCCTCACACACCCCCTCACTCTCACACCCTCTCACCCTCACACCTCTCACCCTTACCCTCACACCCCCTCACACACCTGCACCCTCACGCACCCTCACCCTCACACACCCTCTCACCCTCACACACCCTCTCACCCTCACACACCCTCTTACCCTCACACCCCCTCACTCTCACACCCCCTCACACCTCACCCTCACACACCCCCTCACCCTCACACCCCCTCACCCTCCCCCCGACACCCCGTCACCCTCACCCCCGTCACCCCCACCCCATCACCCTCATCATCCCTCACCCTCACACCCTCACCCCCTCACCCCCTCACCCTCACAACCCTCTCACCCTCACTCACCTTCTCACCCTCACTCACCCTCACCCCCTCACACCCCCACACACCCTCACACCCCTCACCCTCACACTCCCTTACCCCCTCACCCTCAAACACCTCCTCACCCTCACAACCCCCAGTCTCACACCCCTCACCCTCACACCCCTCATCCTCACCCTCACACCCCTCATCCTCAACCTCACACCCTCACCCTCACACCTCCTCACCCTCACACACCCTCACACCCTCTCACCTTCACACACCCTCACACCCTCACACCCTCTCACCTTCACACACCCTCACTCATCCTCGCACTCTCACCCACCCTCACTCACCCTCACCCCCTCACCCTCACCCCCTCACCCCCTCACCCCCTCACCCTCACAACCCTCTCACCCTCACTCACCTTCTCACCCTCACTCACCTTCTCACCCTCACTCACCCCCTCACACCCCCACACCCCCTCACACCCCTCACCCTCACACTCCCTTACCCCCTCACCCTCAAAAACCTCCTCACCCTCACAACCCCTCATCCCCCCTCATCCTCAACCTCACACCCTCACCCTCACACACCCTCACCCTCACTCACCCTCTCACCCTCACACACCCTCACACACCCTCTCACCCTCTCACCCCTCACCCTCACACCGTCACATCCCCTCACCCTCCCTCACACCCTCATCCTCACACCCCCTCACACCCCTCACCCTCACACCCTCACACACCCTCACACCCTCACCCTCACAAACCCCCTCACCCTCACACACCCTCACACACCCTCACACCCCACACCCCCCACCCTCACCCCCTCACACACCCCCTCACTCTCACACCCTCTCACCCTCACACCTCTCACCCTTACCCTCACACCCCCTCACACACCTGCACCCTCACGCACCCTCACCCTCACACACCCTCTCACCCTCACACACCCTCTCACCCTCACACACCCTCTTACCCTCACACCCCCTCACTCTCACACCCCCTCACACCTCACCCTCACACACCCCCTCACCCTCACACCCCCTCACCCTCCCCCCGACACCCCGTCACCCTCACCCCCGTCACCCCCACCCCATCACCCTCATCATCCCTCACCCTCACACCCTCACCCCCTCACCCCCTCACCCTCACAACCCTCTCACCCTCACTCACCTTCTCACCCTCACTCACCCTCACCCCCTCACACCCCCACACACCCTCACACCCCTCACCCTCACACTCCCTTACCCCCTCACCCTCAAACACCTCCTCACCCTCACAACCCCCAGTCTCACACCCCTCACCCTCACACCCCCTCATCCTCACCCTCACACCCCCTCATCCTCAACCTCACACCCTCACCCTCACACACCCTCACCCTCACTCACCCTCTCACCCTCACACACCCTCACACACCCTCTCACCCTCTCACCCCTCACCCTCACATCCTCACACCGTCACATCCCCTCACCCTCCCTCACACCCTCATCCTCACACCCTCATCCTCACACCCCTCACCCTCACACCCTCACACCCCCTTACCCTCACACACCCTCACACCCTCACCCTCACAAACCCCCTCACCCTCACACACCCTCACACCCCACCCCCCCCACCCTCACCCCCTCACACACCCCCTCACACCCCCTCACTCTCACACCCTCTCACCCTCACACCTCTCACCCTTACCCTCACACCCCCTCACACACCTGCACCCTCACGCACCCTCACCCTCACACACCCTCTCACCCTCACACACCCTCTCAACCTCACACGCCCTCTTACCCTCACACCCCCTCACTCTCACACCCCCTCACACCTCACCCTCACACACCCCCTCACCCTCACACCCCCTCACCCTCCCCCCGACACCCCGTCACCCTCACCCCCGTCACCCCCACCCCATCACCCTCATCATCCCTCACCCTCACCATCCCTCACACCCTCTCACCCTCCCACCCTCACACCCCCTCACCCTCACAACACCACACCCTCACCCTCACCCTCACAACCCCACACCCTCACCCTCACACCCTCACCCTCACTCTCACACCCCCTCACCCTCACAACCCCACACCCTCACCCTGACAACCCCACACCCTCCCCCTCACACACCCTCACACCCCCTCACCCTCAGACCCCCTCACCCTCACAACCTCACACACCCTCACACCCCCTCACCCTCACACCCCCTCACACCCCCTCACCCTCACACACCCTCTCCCTCACCCCCTTCACCCTCTCACCCTCACACACCCTCACGCACCCTCACACCCCTTCACTCACCCTCACACCCCTTCACTCACCCTCACACCCCTTCACCCTCACACACCCTCACCCCCTCACCCCCACACACCCTCACACCCCTGACCCACCTCACACACCCCCTCACCCTCACACCCCCTCACCCTCACTCCCTCACCCCCTCACACCCCCTCACCCTCACACCCTCTCACCATCACACACCCTCACCCTCACGCCCCCTCACCCTCACACACACTCACCCTCACCCTCACTCCCCCTCATACACTCACACACCCTCACCAGCATAGCATAACAAAACACGGCATAGCATAGCATAACAAAACAAGCATTTGCAATGCAATAGGTCTCGTATTAGGAAAGTTTGAGCTTTTGGTTTTGTAAATGACCATTTTTTCATTTATGTGTTGTTTTTGAAAATAGCTAAATTAATAGCTTTGTCATTTACAATGTCAATAGTTATAACTTTCGCAAATGTGACACCTATAGAATTTGTAATGCAACATGTTTTGTATTTACGTGACTTAGATGTATTGATATTACAAATAACAATGGCTTTTAATTTTTTAAAATAATTAATACTTAAATAAAAGTGATTGTAATTTATAATGGCAATAGCTTAAACTTTTGTAAATAACTTTTGTGAAGATTAAGTTCAGTGACGAAAATCCAAGAACAGAAGTGAAATATTACCATCTTTTTGTGACATTTGTAATAAAGCTTGAAACATTGACAGAACATATTTGAACCAGTGATGCTGTGGTGGTGCTGAGTGATGCTGTGGTTGCGCTGTGATGCTGTGGTTGCGATGAGTGATGCTTTGGCTGCGCTGAGTGATGCTGTGGTTGCGCTGAGTGATGCTGTGGTTGCGCTGAGTGATGCTGTGGTGGTGCTGAGTGGTGCTGGGTGGTGCTGTGGTGGTGCTGAGTGGTGCTGTGGTGGTGCTGAGGGATGCTGTGGTGGTC